>NC_142756.1:23832430-24135460 GCF_054948205.1 Urtica dioica subsp. dioica | reverse complement strand
CTGAAATGAGACATGCCATTTCACACCTTAGTATTCTCATTTGAGAAAGTCAAAGTTCGGACTCACTATGTGATTCCGAACAAGGCCTATTGGTGAAGTACTAAGTTGTGAGTCTGTCATGAGTAACTTTGTGAAGTTCTCATAGATATGGAATTCATGTACAAGATTGCTGAAATGCAATGTATGTCACCTCATGCTTTCTTCCTTGGAGTGTGAATAAATGAACTGGCCAGTGTCCAAATTGAGTCCTGACTCTTTTGGATGAAACAATGTGACTTGTTAGCTCCTCGTCAATACATTGTTTCTAACTTATTCACAAGCGACAAAGGAGTTGCGGAAATAACAGCTAGAAGGGTAAAATGGTAATTTAGTAAATCCCGACTAGCTGATGACATTCATGAAGGGTAAACATAGATAATATTCGGTGGATCCGCTCATTACAATTAGGTGAATTCTTGAGTACAAAATAAATTCATTTGAGCCGAGAGATTTTCAGTGTCAACTCTTTAGTGGAGTCAGTTGGCATTAAGTTAAACTTGGAAAAGGTTTGTGAACTTTTGAGTCCAAGTGTTTAGCTAAAGCTTTGTTCATTTGGGTCCATGAGGTCACTGTCACGAATCACATCGATAGGAATAGTTAAACTGGAAGCTAAGTCAAAACAAGAACGAAAATAGTCAAAACAAGTTCATTTGATGACTTAATGTCACTCGGCCATGACTTGATCATTGGGCCTTGTGAATTAATTTCATTTCATAAGAATTTTATTGAAAATTCTTAATGGGCCTTTTTCTTATGTTGTCATGAACAAGTGAAGAAAATTCTAGAAGCTTTTCTAGAAGTGTTGGGCGCCCAAAATACCCAAGGAAAAGAGAATATTTTGTGCATAAATGTATCAAGATACTTGCCAAAAGAAAAAGAGGAAACAAATTTCCTATGCTTGCCATAAGGAAATTCGGCCAACACAAGCAAAGAAGAGGAAACAAATTAGGAAACAAATCCCTTAAAGGGAATGAGATGTTGGGCGCATATGGAGAAAAGGGCAATAAGAGATTGCTCATGAATGCTTGGAAAAAAGAGGAAACTCCCATTTCTAAGGCTAACCCTTCTCCTATAAATAGGGCCCTCATTCTCATTGTTTTCTCATTCCACATAAGTTAGAGATTGAGAGCTTCTCTCTCTAGAACTTGTGGTTGCCGCCCCTCTTCTCTCTCTCTCTAAGTTTATTTTCGATTTTTCTTGTCTTGGCACCCAGGTCCTCACTCGACCTAGTGTTTAGCTCTGCGACTTCGAGACTTGTTCTTAAGTCGTAGTGTTTAAAAGTGCCCACTCACTGATTCCTTCTTTTCGAGTGATTTAGTGATAGAAACTTTCGTGGTTGCTCGAGGTGCCGAGGAAAGGAAGAGAGACGTGCTGCAAGGGGAGACGAGCGTTGCAACTTTCCAAAAGCTTCCTCAAAGATCAAGCTTCAAGAAAGGTTAGTAAACTTCTATGCTCATATTGGTTTTTAATTACATGTACTTGCACTTGTCTAGGTTAGTAAAAAATGTTTTACTTGTAAAAGAAAATTTTTAAAATTCCGCCGCTTACCGAAGCGTTAATTATTTTCTCAAACCCTAGATCGATTCCAACACCTTCGCCAGCTCGGCCACCTCGGCCGAGCGTCTTCGTCAGCCCGGCCACCTCGGTCGAGTGCCTTCGCCAGCTCGGCCACCTCGGCTGAGCGCCTTCGTCAGCTCGGCCACCTCGGTCGAGCGCCTTCGCCAACTCGGCCGAGCACCTTCGCCACCTCGGCCGAGCGTTCTTGCCACCTCGGCCGGGCACGCCGCGCCCGGCCAAGTCCCGCGCGTGGTACGCCCCGCGCCCGTCCAAGCGACATGCTCCACGCGCCCTGCACCCTCTTAGGCATGAGGCCTCGCGCGCCTCGCTCCCGGCCACCCGGTGGGCCTCAAGGGGCCGGCCCAAGGCCTCCCCTCAAACACTATAAATACCCCCCCCCCTAGGGGAGAAAAAGGGACATGCTGATTCAGCCCTGAGAATTGATACATTTCCATAGAACACATACTTCTTCGAGAACAGTACCTCTCTCGTGCTCTTGTGACATTCCAAGAACACGCACTCCTCCTCCCTCGGCTCAGAAACAAGGACCCCCCTCCACGAGAGGGAGTGCGCTCCTCTTCTGCGACCCAAGCCTCTTCAGTACACGCTGCCCTCCTGCTTCTTGGCCCTTGAGCTAGAATTCCGAGCTACGAGCACGCGACCCCTCTAAAGCCTTCACGAGAAGCTACGAGATGGGTCCTACTCTAAAGCCTTGGATTCACAAAGCCTCCGAGCCCAAGATAGCCTCCCCACACAAATTCAACTACGTTCTGACCTGATCCCTACTAAAGAGTACGTAGGCAGCCAACCTTTGGCACGGTCACACCCCCCAAAACACACCTCAGGGTTTGGAGGGTGCAGCTCGGTCTACGAGCTCCCGTTTTTTGCTCGGGCGCGATCACTTGGTCCGGCCTTAGATCGAACCGCCCGAGGTATTTAATCGTTGTTCATTTTCGTGCGACAACATTTTGGCGCTAGAAGGAGGGGACTTCCCGACTTACACAGCCCGAAATCCCTTCTCCAGTTCGACCCCTTTCTTCTCGACTCGAGAAAGACATGAGTGGTCAACCACCCGTTCGTTCTGAGGGCGTGAACAACCCTGAAAACACAACCGCGGTGAAGAAATACTTCCTGCGCTCCCGAGCGCAAGGCGATGAGGAATCTCTCAACGACGAGAGCCCCACTCCCTCGCCCCCTCCTCTTCAGGACAGTCGGGACGACCGCATCCTTGAGATGGATTAGAAAATCCGCCAGCTGAAGATAGCCAATGCAAGGTACCACCGCCAACTGGCGGGCAAGGCTCCTGCACACGGCGCCCCCCCACGGGGAATCTGAGGACCTCATGGACGAGGGGCACGATTATGACCCCGACTATGAAGGCTTGGAAATTTCGGCGGACGTCGAGACTTCTCTCACCAAGGACGGGGAACTCCCTGTTGAGATCGAAGCCGGCCCGTCGAAAACGAAAGCAATACCGGTCTCCTCTCAAGAAGAGACCTCCCGACGTTCAGCCCATGACCGACTCGGTCAAAGAGGCAATGTCAGGGAAGGTACAACGACTCGGCGAGTAAGGCGTGTGGCACGAAGCTCAAGCCCCCATACCGCCGGGCCGGATCTTAGAGATCGACTTACCGCCCAACGGAACAACCGTGGCGAAGACCTCCGAGAGAGGCTGAGCGCTCATAAGGGTCATAACCCTACGGCCCCCATCAATGGGGACCCTCGCACGGCTCAAGGGTCGAACGAAAGGCGACAGGTGACTCCTCCTGAACAAGGAGCGACCCCCAACACTGGCCTCGACGTCGTCACCATGATTCACAATCTCCGTAATGAGGTGCGTGACCTGCGTGAAGGCGGCTTGGCCGGTGACACATACGGGGTCATGGAAGAACATTCCTCTCCATTCACCGCCCAAATCCTTGCTGAGGTGTGCACGGGAAACTTCAAACTCCCGAATCTCCCTCCATACAATGGGAAATCTGATCCCACGTATCACATCCAACATTACGAGACTTGGATGACGATGCAAGGCGTCTCACCTGGGGCTCTATGCCAAGCTTTTAGTCTTACCCTCAACGGACCCGGTTTCGAGTGGTTTAAGAATCTAAGACCAGGGAGCGTCCGATCGTTCAAAGACCCGAAGGACATGTTCCTAGCACGATTTGCTACATCCATGGTCCAAAAGAAGACCAAGATGTACTTATGGTCAATCAGGCAAGAGAATAACGAGTCCTTGAGATAGTATCTCACTCGATTCACCAAAGAATCGAACAAGGTCGACCGCTTTAACGACGGTGACGCGATTACAGCCATCATCGAGGGCTTGTGCACTGGAGACTTCCTAAAGTCCGTCGTCGGCAGAGTCCCTTCTATGATGGCCGAGTTAATGAACCGTGCCAAAACCTTTATGGGGGTAGAAGATTACCTCGACGGCCGCAGGAGCAGCAACCAAAGCTCCCGCCGTCGGGACGAGTCCGGCAACGAGCCCGACAATCCCCGTAAGAGGATAAACAAGGGAAGTCAGGCTTCCAATAGCCGACCCCCTACGTCTCAAAAGCCGCATCTCGTGAGCAATTTTAGAGACTACTCGGGTTACACTCCCTTGAACGCCCCGGTAGAGCAAATCTACGCTGTGGCGCGTGACAAGTTCGTCGCTCCGGCTCCAATAAGAGGCAACCCCGCGTCTCGCGACCGGTCCCGCTATTGCGAGTTCCACCGGGATTACGGTCGCATGACCGCTCAGTGCTTCCATGTTAGGAAACAAATTGAGACGTTAATCCAGAAGGGAGAACTCAAAGAGTTTGTCCTTCGCTTGGTAGGAGTGGCAGCCCCCACCGACAACAGGCCACAGCCTGAAAAAGGTGGAGGGACCAACCCAAACACCGACTGCACGGCGGTCACAGCTACGGCTGATGCGCAACTCCACATCGTCACCACCATACTAGGTGGCTTGCAAGACGGGGACTCGGCCCGGCAAAGGAAAAAGCTCCTCAGAGCTGCCTCCCATGAAGGCCTTGCCGGGCAGGTTAACCTCACCTACGAGGAACCTCCGCCCGTACCTTATGAGACGATACAATTCACCAATGAAGAGGCCAAGCGAGTTGTGCACCCGCACAATGCCGCTATAGTCCTTAAGGCCCAGGTGGCCAACAACTTGGTAAAAAGAGTTCTTATTGATAACGGCAGCACGGCCGATATAATCTTTAAGACCACCCTCGAGCGCATGAAGCTCGGGGGGCTCCGCCCTGTCCCAACTCAAACATCCCTGTTTGGGTTCACAGGAGAAAAGGTCATGACTGAAGGAATCATTGATTTACCAGTCACCTTCGGAACTGCCGGAGGCATCGAAGTCGTTCACATGGTCCCCTTTCTCGTGGTCGACCAGGAGTCGCCCTACAATGTTATCATTGGGCGACCCACGTTGAACAGACTAAGGGCTATCACGTCCACTTATCACCTACTAATGAAATTCCCCACCGAAGAGGGAATTGGCATCATGGCCGGTGATCAAACCCAGGCGAGGATATGCTACGTCCAAGGCGTGGACGGCAAGCCCGCTGAAAAAAAGGGTTAACACGATCTACCAACTGGAAGACGACTACCCGTGTGATCAAAAAGACGCACGGCAACTCGGGGAATTAGACCCCCGCGACGATATCGAGAGGTTGAAAGTTGACACCCCCGATGATCTCACTTCGATCGTTCTCGACGAAGCTAAACCTGGCCAGGTAGTAAAGATCGGTGCATAACTCCCTCTCGCCATCAAAACTCAACTCGCGTCCTTCCTTCGGGAGTTTAAGGATGTCTTTGCATGGACACATGCAGACATGCCCGGCATCGACCCCGATGTGATTGTGCACCGATTGAATGACGATAAAACCATCGCTGAAAAGGTACAAGCTAGACGTGCGTTCAACCCCGAACGGTACCTAGCAATCAACGAGGAAGTCGAAAAACTTCTTTCCGCTGGTTTCATCCGAGAAGCCAAGTACCCAAAGTGGGTGGCCAATGTGGTCATCGTCAAAAATCATAACGGGAAGTGGCGCATTTGCATACATTACAAAGATCTTAACAAAGCCTGCCCGAAAGATTGCTTTCCACTCCCACGCATCGAACAACTGGTCGACGCCACGGCAGGACATGAACTCCTAAGTTTCATGGACGCCTACTCGGGCTATAACCAGATACGAATGCACGAGCCCGATCAGATCAAGACAACCTTTGTCACTGATCGCGGCCTCTACTGCTACAAGGTCATGCCTTTCGGCCTTAAAAATGCAGGAGCTACTTACCAACGTTTGGTAAACCGGATCTTTGCCGACCTAATCGGCAAGACCATGGAAGTATACGTGGACGACATGCTCGTTAAAAGCCTGTCGGCTACCAACCACGTAGACAACTTGAGGGAGATGTTCTTAATCCTCCGCCGGTACAAAATGAAGCTCAACCCCAACAAATGTGTGTTCGGGGTCGAGTCCGGGAAGTTCCTAGGCTACATAGTTAGCCGTCGAGGTATCGAAGCGAACCCCTAGAAAATCAAGGCACTCCTTGACATGAAGTCCCCGCGACGTGTCAAGGAAGTCCAAAGTCTGACCGGTCGGATTGCCGCCCTAGCGCGTTTTGTGGCCAAAGCAACCGACAAGTGTCAACCGTTCTTCAAAGCAATTAAGAAGACGGACGGCTTTGAATGGACGGACGAGTGCGAAAAGGCCTTCCAAGAAATGAAGGCCTACTTCGGGAAACCTCCATTCCTCTCCAAGCCGAAAGAAGGCGAGACGCTTTACATCTACCTCGCCGTCTCCGAACGAGCTGTGAGCGTTGTGCTGATCCGTGAAGAAGATAGGGCTTAATGGCCCATCTTCTACGTGAGCAAAGCCCTACTTGACGCTGAAACGCGTTATACAGAGATAGAGAAGCTCTCTCTTGCTCTCCTCGTAGCCGCCAAAAAGCTACGCCCGTACTTCCAGGCTCACCGAATCGTTGTCCGGACCGGACACCCAATCGGTAAGGCTCTTCAAAAGGGAACATCGACTCGCATGGCGATCTGGTCCCAAGAATTGAGCGAGTATGGGATTGAGTTTCATCCGCGGCCGGCAATAAAGGCTCAAGCCTTAGCTGATTTCGTGGCAGAATTCTCCTACACTCCCGACATGGGAAGAGCAGAAGACAGCTCGACCGGAGACTTGTTAGCTCGAAAGAGAAAGGTCGACCCTACGGGTCCCATCTGGGAACTACACGTAGACGGAGCATCTAATGCCCACGGAGCAGGCACCGGCGTGATTCTGACAAACTCCGACCGGGAAAAGTTACGCTACGCCCTCCACTACGGATTCCAGGCCTCCAACAATGAGGCCGAGTACGAAGCCCTCATCGTAGGACTAGAGCTCGCTCAGAAGCTCGACGTACAGAATTTACGAATACACTGTGACTCGCAGTTAATCGTAAATCAAGTTAAAGGCGACTACGTTGCCAAAGAACCTAACATGATCGCCTACTTGGCAAAGGCATATGCCAAGCTAGACGCCTTCTCCTGGTTCGAGATCGTTCAGATCCCACGAGAAGAGAACTCCGAGGCTGACGCCTTAGCTCGCCTCGGATCCAGTATCTCCGAAGACGGGTTGGGAACCATCCCAATCGAGTCTCTCTCACGACCATCCGTCTCACGTGACGAGGTGGGAACAATTGAGAGCGCCGCTCATCCAACTTGGATGACCCCGCTTACGGACTTCTTGTTGTCAATGGTGCCCACAAGAAGAGTTGTAGTGTGTATTTATGTACATATGATGTCATATAGTCTTACGAAGACTCTTGCTCGTAATTGCTTATTCATTAATAAAAAGTTGAAACGTTCATTCAATCTTCCTTGTCTGAAGCTTTATGATAAAACAATAGTCTTTAGTCCATAAACAAACTTAACAACTTACGAAGAGACAAATGTAGATTTGCATGAACAAACTCTTCGTAGTTTGCTTAAAACGATATATTCGCAATATAAGGGTCAAAGGACTATTGACCTCAGTATGATTGTTAGAAGAATCTATGATGTCTGGTGATGAGGCATTGAGAGTTGGAGACTCTATAGTTCTTCTAGGTATCTTCCGAAGGTACTGAATTGACCAGTGCACTTCTAGAGACAAGATAAGAACAAACCATTTAACCTCTTATGTCTCGAAGTCACTACGTATGAATTGCATCGTGCTTACCTTAATCCTGAAATGAGACATGTCATTTCACACCTTAGTATTCTCATTTGAGAAAGTCAGAGTTCGGACTCACTATGTGATAACGAACATGGCCTATTGGTGAAGTACTAAGTTGTGAGAATGTCATGAGTAACTTTGTGAAGTTCTGATAGATATGGAATTCATGTACAAGATTGCTGAAATGCAATGTATGTCACCTCATGCTTTGTTGCTTGGAGTGTGAATAAATGAACTAGCCAGTGTCCAAATTGAGTCCTGACTCTTTTGGATGAAACAATGTGACTTGTTAGCTCCTCGTCAATACATTGTTTCTAACTTATTCACAAGCGACAAAGGAGTTAAGAAAATAACATCTAGAAGGGTAAAATGGTAATTTAGTAAATCCCGACTAGCTGATAACATTCATGAAGGGTATACATAGATAATATTCAGTGGATCCGCTCATCATAATTAGGTTGAATTCTTGAGTAGAAAATAAATTCATTTGAACCGAGAGATTTTCAGTGTCAACTCTTTAGTGGAGTCAGTTGGCATTAAGCTAAACTTGGAAAAGGTTTGTGAACTTTTGAGTCCAAGTGTTTAGCTCAAGCTTTGTTCATTTGGGTCCATGAGGTCACTGTCACGAATCACATCGATAGGAATAGTTAAACTGGAAGCTAAGTCAAAACAAGAACGAAAATTGTCAAAAGGGTATTTTTATCTTTTGAGACATAGGATGAAATGGATGTCAATAAATTTTGACAAGTTCATTTGATGACATAATGTCACTCGGCCATATTGAAATAATTGGGCCTGGTGAATTAATTTCATTTCATAAGAATTTTATTGAAAATTCTTAATGGGCCTTTTTGATGTTGTCATGAACAAATGGAAAAGCTTCTAGAAGCCTTTTCTAGAAGGCTATAGGTGCCCAACATACCCAAGAGATAGAGAGAATATTTTGTGCATAAATGTATGAAGATACTTGCCAAAAGAAAAAGAGGAAACAAATTTCCTCTAAGGGAAATAAGAGGTAGGCGCCCAGGTTGAGAAAGAAGCAAGGCAAGGAACAAAAAAGGAAACAAATCCAAGGCTTAATGAAGCCTACCTTGGCCGAGTATGTCTTAGAGGAAAAGAGGAAATTGGCTCATGAATATGTGATATTCTATAGAAGAGGAAACTACCTTATTGAAGGTAAGACCTCTCCTATAAATAGGAGCCTCATTCTTCTCATTTTTCTCATTCCACATAAGTTAGAGATTGAGAGCTTCTCTCTCTAGACCTTGTGGTGGCCGAACTCCTCTCTCTCTCTCTAGTTTATTTTCGATTTTTGTTTTGGGACCTAGGTCCTCATTTGACCTAGAGTTTAGCTCTGCGACTTCAAGACTCGTTCTTAAGTCGTAGTGTTTAAAAGTGCCCACTCACTAATTCCTTTTCTCTCGAGTGATTTAGTGATAGAAACTTTCGTGGTTGCTCGAGGTGCCGAGGAAAGAAAGAGAGACGTTCTGCGAGGGGAGACGAGCGTTGCAAATTTCTAAGAGCTTCTCAAAGATCAAGCTTCAAGAAAGGTTAGTAAACTTCTTAGCTCATATTAGTTTTTAATTACATGTACTTGCACTTGTCTAGGTTAGTAAAAACCGTTTTTACTTGTAAAAGAAAATTTTTAAAATTCCGCCGCTTACCGAAGCGTTAATTATTTTCTTAAACCCTAGATCGGTTCCAACAAATGGTATCAGAGCTATGGTCAAAGATTAGCATGTACATGTTTTTAAAATTATGAGCTTGAAAATCGTTTTCAAAAGTTTACTAATTTTGTGACAAGTTAGAATTGTTATCTTAGATTTTTTTTAATTTATTGCTCATGCCTTTAAATTAAAAATCATGTTGATTTTCTATGAGTTTGGGATGTTTTTAAAACACATTAGAGTCAGTTCTAACAGTTTTTAATTTTTTATATTGAAAAACGTGTTTTAAAGGTTTGAGAAATTTCGAGTAAAATTTTGTGACTAGTTTTCTTGTTTTACTAGTTTCTTATTTTTACTTGAATCGTTTTATGCTTGTTGTTATTTCTTTTATGCCTTGTTATTACCTTGTTAATAAAACACAAATAAAAGCTTTAACAACCTTCATAAAACGTTCTGTTACACTCGATTCTTTTTCGCACCTAAAAAGGACCAAGCTTTAATTATTTCTTTTTCTTCGAGCTGGAGTAAACCCGCATTAAAAGTGGAATAACTCTCTGCTCAGAAATCGAAATTTAATCATTCTTGAATCAAATTAAATCTCTGTCTGTCCTCTGTCCAATGCCACCGGTTTCGGCTCAAAAGGACATTGGAGCCGCCAGATATAGCGATTTTACTCCGAGGTGCGCGGCTATTCAGAAACTCCAGTTTTTTAGAAATCCGGATTTTCAAACCTCACTACCATGAGTTATAGAACTCTAATGAGAAAATTTTCTTGAGCAAAAATGTTTTTCATATGATTATAAACACGATGTGTAAGATTAAAATGTTTTGATCTTTGAAAGTTTAATTAAAATTGAATTTTTACAAAACTAGTTTGAATTTTGAAAAACCGTTTTCACTTTCAAACTTGAAATATTTTGTCATCCAAATCAAATAAATTTTCAAAATGTTTTCAAAACTATATCTATATCACATATGTTCAAAATCTATATGCTCTTGAAAATTTGAGTGGGAGGTCTCCTTGTAGACAAGTCGAAAAATAAAAAGATGTGTAATCTCAAACTTTCAAGTGTTCGAGTGAGTTGAAGTTCACACTTCCCTCACGCACTTTCCCGAAATAGAAAATAGGAAAAGATCGAGTATGTGACCTTGTGCCTTTATGCACTAATACTACTCTGAACATGTCGATCTAGGATTCTCTTCTAGTTGTCCGCTCTGTCGCTCTCTAACTAGAAAATCTGTTTCCGAACTTATAAGAGTCGATGAACCAACTCCAAAAACTAAGTGGGAGGGTTATACTTGTTGTTTGTAACCCACGATCCCCAACACTAATTAAAAGTGCAAGTGTCGCCGGACTAAGAGTCACCCTCGTGGCCCTCTCTTAAATGAGAATACTCAAGGGCGCTTTGCTCTGATCATTCCTCAATGAGCTACGTCCGAGAGTGAGACGATGATGACAAGGCCTCCCCTTCGGGGATTGTTTTTCAAAGTTGACCTTTTGGACTAAGTGGTTGGTTGCACACTTAGACTCAATCCCTAGTAATCCTCCCTCGAAGCCCTGCGAAAGGATGTGAGTGATCAAACCAATTTACAAGGTGGCTAGTCAAAATAGATGTATTGACATCTTGGCTAAGCATTAATGATGTGTCATTTACTTATAAATGGAGATTTTTGCGGCCTTCCCTCGAAGGAGTAAATTATCGTTTGGTTTATAACACCTTTGGATTTTATAAAGTCTTAAACAAACTTAAATCCTAAACCAAAGACTAATCATAAACTTGTTTCAAATTTTATAGGAAATATGTCTCCCAACTCTCTCTCTTTCATCCTTTCCTCGAACAAACTCGAAAACGAAAACTACGTAGATTCGAAACATAACCTCGACATAATCCTTACCAAGCACAAATGGGTACTCACCACCCCGTGTCCTCCTCTGACGAATGATGATTCGACTCAAGAGGACAATGACGCCTTAGCAGCCTGGCTTCGATCCGATGAGATTGTGAGGTGCTATATCTTGGCATCTATGAACAATATGCCGAAGGAGCAACATCGCGACATCGAGACTGCCGCCGAAATGCTCTACAATCTCCTTGAGATATTTGGAGGGCAAAGGCATCAAGCAAGGCAAAAAGCAGTCCGACAGTTTATGAACTGTCATATGAAGGCTAGGACTCCTGTTAGAGACTTTATGATGCTGATCATTAGTTTTCTAAATAAAATGGAAATCTTAGGATCTGAGACTGATGGGAAGAATGTCATAGATATGATCTTAGAAACTCTCCCCGCATCTCTTGTCACCTCCAAGATGAACTACTTCATAAACAAGCTAGAGTACACTGTTACCAAGCTTATGAAGGAACTTCACACTGCTGTAGGTCTCACTAAGAGAAAGAGGAATCAAGGAGAGGCACATGCTACTGAGCAAAAAGCCTCCGCCTCTGGAACTAAGAAGAGACCTCACAAGGCCGATAAAAAGAACTGTCCTGCCAATCTCAAAGCAAAGGAACATAGTAGTGTACTAGTTACCGAAGCATGCTTAGTAGCTGATAATGTATCAACGTGGATTCTTGACTCCGCTGCTACTAACCATATTTGTTGTTCCTTGAATGGTTTCAAGAAAACCAAAAGCTTAGATGAAGGCGAGTTCTGTTTCAAATGGGGTGATGAGCGTCTGGTGTCTGCGAAGGCTGTGGGATCCGTGACGCTGTCTTTTGAAGACCGCATTTTAAACTTGAATAATGTTTATTTTGTTCCTACCTTAGGGAAGAACTTAATATCCGTTGCTTGTCTTCGTGAGCAATATTATTGTTTAAAGTTCATAAAGAATGGAATTTGTATTTCGTTTCCTGATAATTCTTTTGTCATTGATGCATGTATGAAGAATGCTCTTTTCTACATCTATCCCACTAAACCTTCTCTTTTAGACACCGAAATAGATAATGATCAAATTTTGGAGCCAAAGAGGATCAAACTTTCTGAATCCTCCGATCTAACAAAATCAACACACCTATGGCACTTGAGACTTGGTCATATCAGTCTAGATAGGATTAAGAGACTTGTGAGGGATGGTCCACTCCAAGACTCTGCAATAGGTTCACTACCTACTTGTGAATCCTGCATAGAAGGAAAAATGACTAAGCGACCTTTCTCCGATAAGGGTCGAAGAGCCACTGAGTTGCTGGAACTAGTACATTCTGATGTATGTGGACCGCTCAGCCAACAGGCACGTGGAGGATACGAATACTTCGTTACCTTCACTGATGATTACTCGCGATATGGTTTTGTCTATTTGCTCAAACACAAATCCGAGACCTTTAACGTATTTAAGGTCTTTAGGGCTTTAGTGGAAAAGCAAACTGGCAAAGTGATCAAAACCCTTCGATCTGATCGAGGTGGTGAGTATATGTCTGGAGAGTTCGATAACTTTCTTAAAGAAGAAGGTATCGCTTCTCAGCTTACCGCACCTGGCACACCTCAACAAAACGGAGTGTCAGAGAGAAGAAACCGAACTCTTATGGAGATGGTTAGATCAATGATGAGTTACTCATCACTCCCTCTTTCCTTTTGGGGATATGCCCTCGAAACAGCCGCTTATATTCTGAACCAAGTTACATCAAAGACGGTTCCTGGTACTCCCTATGAACGATGGACTGGCCGTAAAGTAAGTTTGGGCCACATCCTGCACATGTGCTAAGGCAAAAGACTAGCAAGTTGGCTAGTAGGTCAGAATTGTGCCTGTTTGTGGGATATCCAAAGGAAACCAAAGGTTTTACTTTCTATAGTCGCGAGGAAGATAAGACTTTCGTTAGCACGAATGCTCGTTTCCTTGAGGAGGACTTTATGAAGGATGCAAAACCTAGAAGCAAAATTGTGCTTGAAGAAAAGTTGGGTGAGGAAGCTTCTACCTCATCTGTAAGAACTGTTCTTACCCCAACTGAAACACAACCTAACTCATCAGAATCTCGTCAAGTAGTACTTAGACGTAGTGGGAGGGCTACTCAAAAGCCCGACAGGTACATGTCTTATGGAGACTCTCTTGTAGCCGTCTCCGACATGGATGACCCTGTTTCCTATAGCCAAGCGATGGCTTGTTCTGAATCAAACCTTTGGCTTGACGCCATGAAAGTTGAAATGTACTCAATGTATGTCAACAAAGTCTAGAAACTTGTAGACCTTCCTGAAGGGATTAAACCCGTAGGATGTAAGTGGATATACAAGAAGAAAAGGGGTCCTGATGGGAACGTCGAGACGTTCAAAGCACGACTTGTGGCGAAGGGTTATACCCAACAAGAAGGGATTGACTATGAAGAAACCTTCTCGCCAGTCGCGATGCTTAAATCCATCGGCATACTCCTATCCATAGCTGCAGCTCTCGACTATGGGATCTGGCAAATGGATGTCAAGACAGCCTTTCTGAATGGCAATCTTGACGAGCGCATTTGCATGGCTCAACCAGACGGTTTCGTGGAAGAAGATCAAGAGACCAAGGTTTGTGAGTTGCTTAAGTCCATTTATGGATTAAAGCAAGCATCTAGGTCATGGAATATTAGATTCGATGAAACTGTAAAGAGCTTTGGCTTCGAACAGTCAATAGATGAGCCTTGTGTTTACAAGTTAATACACTAAGGTAAAGTTGTGTTTCTGGTACTATATGTCGAAGATATACTACTCATTGGTAATGACGTGGGTAAGTTATCTAAGGTTAAGGTCTGGCTGGCAAAGCAATTCGATATGAAGGATCTAGGAGAAGTCGCGTACATTCTGGGAATCCAAATCTTTCGAGAAAGGAAAAATCGGACCATGTCGCTCTCTCAAACATCTTATATTGATAAGGTGATGGATCGCTTCTCGATGCAAGACTCCAAGAAGGGTCAAACACCCTTTAGGCATGGAGTTTCACTCTCTAAGGACCAGTCTCCCAAGACTGCACAAGAGATTGAAGACATGAGGAAGATTCCTTACGCCTCTGCCGTAGGAAGCCTCATGTATGCTATGATTTGCACTAGACCTGATATATGTTTCGCCATTGGCGTAGTTATCCGTTTCCAATCCAACCCTGGACCCGAGCACTGGATTGCTGTTAAGCATGTTCTTAAGTATCTTCGAAGAACTAGGAACTTGATGCTTACATACCCAGGTACTGACCTGACTATGACCGGATATACCGACTCCGATTTTCAAGCGGATAAGGATTCTAAGAAATCCACTTCGGGATCTGTGTTCATCCTTAATGGTGGAATTGTTGTGTGGAGAAGTATTAAGCAATTATTGCATTGCTGACTCCACAATGGAAGCAGAATATGTAGCTGCTTGTGAAGCATCCAAAGAGGTTGTATGGCTTAGAAAATTCCATAAGTAGGGATGTCGCTAACTCGAAGGAACCTCGAAGCCATAAGCGCTCTAAGCATATTGAGAGGAAATACCATTTGATTAGAGAGATCGGGCAGCGCGGAGACGTGGAGGTGAAGTAGATCTCTGGCAGATCCATTCACCAAGGCCCTAGCGAACAAGGTCTTCGACCAAAATCGAGAGGGATTAGGCATGAACTACTACACACATCTTCTTTGAGTCAAGTGGGAGTTTGTTGTCAATGGTGCCCACAAGAAGAGTTATAGTGTGTATTTATGTACATATGATGTCATATAGTCTTACGAAGACTCTTGCTTGTAATTGCTTATTCATTAATAAAAAGTTGAAACGTTCATTCAATCTTCCTTGTCTGAAGCTTTATGATAAAACAATAGTCTTTAGTCCATAAACAAACTTAACAACTTACGAAGAGACAAATGTAGATTTGCATGAACAAACTCTTCGTAGTTTGCTTAAAACGATATATTCGCAATCTAAGGGTCAAAGGACAATTGACCTCAGTATGATTGTTAGAAGAATCTATGATGTCTGGTTATGAGGCATTGAGAGTTGGAGACTCTATAGTTCTTCTAGGTATCTTCCGAAGCTACTGAATTGACCAGTGCACTTCTAGAGACAAGATAAGAACAAACCATTTAACCTCTTATGTCTCGAAGTCACTACGTATGAATTGCATCATGCTTACCTTAATCCTGAAATGAGACATGTCATTTCACACCTTAGTATTCTCATTTGAGAAAGTCAGAGTTCGGACTCACTATGTGATAACGAACAGGGCCTATTGGTGAAGTACTAAGTTGTGAGAATGTCATGAGTAACTTTGTGAAGTTCTCATAGATATGGAATTCATGTACAAGATTGCTGAAATGCAATGTATGTCACCTCATGCTTTGTTCCTTGGAGTGTGAATAAATGAACTGGCCAGTGTCTAAATTCAGTCCTGACTCTTTTGGATGAAACAATGTGACTTGTTAGCTCCTCGTCAATACATTGTTTCTAACTTATTCACAAGCGACAAAGGAGTTGCGGAAATAACAGCTAGAAGGGTAAAATGGTAATATAGTAAATCCCGAGTAGCTGATGACATTCATGAAGGGTAAACATAGATAATATTCAGTGGATCCGCTCATCATAATTAGGTTGAATTCTTGAGTAGAAAATAAATTCATTTGAACCGAGAGATTTTCAGTGTCAACTCTTTAGTGGAGTCAGTTGGCATTAAGCTAAACTTGGAAAAGGTTTGTGAACTTTTGAGTCCAAGTGTTTAGCTCAAGCTTTGTTCATTTGGGTCCATGAGGTCACTGTCACGAATCACATCGATAGGAATAGTTAAACTGGAAGCTAAGTCAAAACAAGAACGAAAATTGTCAAAAGGGTATTTTTGTCTTTTGAGACATAGGATGAAATGGATGTCAATAAATTTTGACAAGTTCATTTGATGACTTAATGGCACTCGGCCATATTGAAATAATTGGGCCTGGTGAATTAATTTCATTTCATAAGAATTTTATTGAAAATTCTTAATGGGCCTTTTTGATGTTGTCATGAACAAATGGAAAAGCTTCTAGAAGCCTTTTCTAGAAGGCTATGGGTGCCCAACATACCCAAGAGATAGAGAGAATATTTTGTGCATAAATGTATGAAGATACTTGCCAAAAGAAAAAGAGTAAACAAATTTCCTCTAAGGGAAATAAGAGGTAGGCGCCCAAGTTGAGGAAGAAGCAAGGCAAGGATCAAAAAAGGAAACAAATCCAAGGCTTAATGAAGCCTACCTTGGCCGAGTATGTCTTAGAGGAAAAGAGGAAATTGGCTCATGAATATGTGATATTCTATAGAAGAGGAAACTACCTTATTGAAGGTAAGACCTCTCCTATAAATAGGAGCCTCATTCTTCTCATTTTTCTCTTTCCACATAAGTTAGAGATTGAGAGCTTCTCTCTCTAGACCTTGTGGTGGCCGAACTCCTCTCTCTCTCTCTAGTTTATTTTCGATTTTTGTTTTGGCACCTAGGTCCTCATTTGACCTAGAGTTTAGCTCTGCGACTTCAAGACTTGTTCTGAAGTCGTAGTGTTTAAAAGTGCCCACTCACTAATTCTTTTTCTCTCGAGTGATTTAGTGATAGAAACTTTCGTGGTTGCTCGAGGTGCCGAGGAAAGAAAGAGAGACGTGCTGCGAGGGGAGACGAGCGTTGCAACTTTCTAAGAGCTTCTCAAACATCAAGCTTCAAGAAAGGTTAGTAAACTTCTTAGCTCATATTAGTTTTTAATTACATGTACTTGCACTTGTCTAGGTTAGTAAAAACCGTTTTTACTTGTAAAAGAAAATTTTTAAAATTCCGTCGCTTACCGAAGCGTTAATTATTTTCTTAAACCCTAGATCGGTTCCAACACTTCTTGCGAAGAGGGGTACTTCCCGAAGACCGCAAAGAAACCGAAAGGCTAAAATCCCTCGCATCCAAATACGTGTTGAGAGGCGAAGCCTTATACAAGCGCGGGTATTCAACCCCGCTGCTCCGATGTCTCAACGGCGTCGAGTCGACCAAGGTCCTCCGCGAGATCCACGAAGGCCTCTGCGGAAACCACGCCGTTGGAAGGTCCCTCGCGCTCAAAGCGCTTCGACAAGGCTATTTCTGGCCAAGGATGAAAAAAGACGCCTACGACTGGGCGAGAAAGTGCGACAAGTGTCAACGTTTCTCCAACGTTCCACGACAGCCGCCATCTCCCCTAAGTAGCATCGTTGTTCCACGCCCCTTCGCAAAATGGGGCGTAGACATTATCGGCAAGCTTCCCAAAGCCCCGAGACAATACGAATACGCCGTCGTCGCTATCGACTACTTCACCAAGTGGGTCGAAGCCGAGCCTCTGGCCAGGATCACCGAGGCCAACACTACGAACTTCATCTGGAAGTCCATAATATGTCGCCACGGCATCCCCGCATCAATCGTGACCGATAACGGCGCGTAGTTCGACAACGCGAGGGTTAGAGAGATCTGCGCCCAACTAGGGATAAGCAAGACATTCTCATCCCCGCGACATCCACAAGCTAATGGCCAAGTGAAAGCCGTCAACAAGACGATTAAGAGCAACCTCAAGAAAAAGCTCGAAGCCAAAAAAGACGCCTGGGCTGAAGAACTGCCTTTCATCCTATGGGCCTATCGAACGACAGTTCGAAACGCCACCAGAGAGACCCCCTTCTCCCTAGCTTTTGGGGTTGAAGCGGTGGTCCCCGTGGAAGTAGAAGTCCCCACCTATCGGGTTGACACTTTCGACGAAAAAGAAAATGAGGAAGCCATGCGCCTCGAACTGGATCTAGTCGACGAGAAAAGATCCGAGGCTCTCACCAGACTCGCTGCACAAAAACGAAAGGTCGAGAGATACTACAATGCCAAGGTCAAAAGGCGGATCTTCGCCGTCGGCAGCCTTGTACTCAGGCGCGTGTTCCAGAACACCCAAGTACAAGGCGCCGGAGTCCTAGGCCCAAATTGGGAAGGACCGTATAGAGTCCGACAAGTCATACACGACGGGACCTACTACATCGAGCACACGGATGGAACTCCAATCCGGCACCCGTGGAACGCCGAACACTTGAGGCAGTACCACCGGTGATCAAGTCCCCCATTATTGCTCTGATTTCCCTTATTCAATAAAGGCCTATGTGCCACTGTTCAAGGATGTTACCTGTTAGCAAAAATCAATAAAAAAAATAAAGTTTGCGGTCTCTTTTACCCACTTAAAAAAAAAAGTTTTTAGTCATCATGGCACGGCCTGTAAACTAAAAACTTGGGGGGCTAAGGGGTCCTGCGACGTACAAGAATTCACGGCCAAAAAAAAAAAAAAGGTAAAAACCTTAAGCTCCCCACTTCCGGGATGAGGCTTAGGTCGACCTAACTCGGCGAGCTCGGTCGCTCACTAGAGCAAGCTCAACGAGGCCGGCATCAAGTCGAGCTCGCTCCTCCAGGCGAGCTCGCTCCTCGAACGCAGTTCGCTCCTCAAGTCGAGTTCGCTCCTTGAGTCGAGCTCAAGTTCGCTCTTCGAGTCGAGCTCGCTCCTCCAGTCGAGCACGCTCCTCGAGCTTAAGTTCGCTCCTCAAGTCGAGTTCGCTCCTTGAGTCGAGCTCATGTTCGCTCCTTGAGTCGAGCTCAAGTTCGCTCCTCAAGTCGAGTTCGCTCCTTGAGTCGAGCTCAAATTCGCTCTTCGAGTCGAGCTCGCTCCTCGAGCGCAGTTTGCTCCTCAAGTCGAGTTCGCTCCTTGAGTCGAGCTCAAGTTCGCTCCTCAAGTCGAGTTCGCTCCTTGAGTCGAGCTCAAGTTTGCTCCTCAAGTCGAGTTCGCTCCTTGAGACGAGCTCAAGTTCGCTCTTCGAGTCGAGCTCGCACCTCCAGTCGAGCTCGCTCCTCGAACGCAGTTCGCTCCTCAAGTCGAGTCTGCTCCTTGAGTCGAGCTCAAATTCGCTCTTCGAGTCGAGCTCGCTCCTCCAGTCGAGCTCGCTCCTCGAGCGCAGTTCACTCCTCAAGTCGAGTTAGCTCCTTGAGTGGAGCTCAAATTCGCTCTTCTAGTCGAGCTCGCTCCTCGAACGCAGTTCGCTCCTCAAATTGAGTTCGCTCCTTGAGTCGAGCTCAAGTTCGCTCTTCGAGTCGAGCTCGCACCTCCAGTCGAGCTCGCTCCTCGAACGCAGTTCGCTCCTCAAGTCGAGTTCGCTCCTTGAGTCGAGCTCAAGTTCGCTCTTCGAGTCGAGCTCGCTCCTCTAGTCGAGCTTGCTCCTCGAGCGCAGTTCGCTCCTCCAGTCGAGTTCGTTCCTTGAGTCGAGCTCAAGTTCGCTCTTCGACCTCGAGCTCGCTCCTCCAGTCGAGCTCGCTCCTCGAACGCAGTTCGCTCCTCAAGTCGAGTTCGCTCCTTGAGTCGAGCTCAAGTTCGTTCCTCAAGTCGAGTTCGCTCCTTGAGTCGAGCTCAAGTTCGCTCTTCGAGTTGAGCTCGCACCTCCAGTCGAGCTCGCTCCTCGAACGCAGTTCGCTCCTCAAGTCGAGTTCGCTCCTTGAGTCGAGCTCAAATTCGCTCTTCGAGTCGAGCTCGCTCCTCGAGCACAGTTCGCCCCTCAAGTCGAGTTCGCTCCTTGAGTCGAGCTCAAGTTCGCTCCTCAAGTTGAGTTCGCTCCTTGAGTCGAGCTCAAGTTCGCTCTTCGAGTCGAGCTCGCTCCTCGAGCGCAGTTCGCTCCTCAAGTCGAGTTCGCTCCTTGAGTCGAGCACAAGTTCGCTCTTCGAGACGAGCTCGCTCCTCCAGTCGAGTTCGCTCCTTGAACGCAGTTCGCTCCTCAAGTCGAGTTCGCTCCTTGAGTCGAGCTCAAGTTCGTTCCTCAAGTCGAGTTCGCTCCTTGAATCGAGCTCAAGTTCACCCCTCACGTCGAGCTCGCTCCTCAAGACGAGCTCGCTCCTTAAGTCCGTATCGCTCCTCGAGTCGAGCTCGCCCCTCAAACCGAGCTCGCCTCTTGAGTCTAGCTCTCTCCTTGAATCGAGCTCGCCCTTCGAGTCGAGCTCCGAGTCTACGAGTCGATTGATACTCCTCGTGCCGACTCTTCAAAAAAAAAGACGTCGGCCTAACCCGGCGCAACCGCGTTCGCTCACCCCAGGGTGAGCGGGCCCAAAAGACGTCGGCCTTACCCGACGCACCCGCGTTCGCTCCCTCCAGGGTGAGCGGGCCCAAAAGACGTCGGCCTAACCCGACGCACAAGGCCTAAGTCCCCCACGGGGGCACAAACTTAGGAAGCTCGGACCCCGACGGCCCTTCGTGCATATGGGTTCGAGTAAAACGTCGGCCTTCCCGGCGTGCCGTAAGACGCGTAAAGGCGCAAGTGAAAGACGTCTTCCGAGATGCATGTAAGTCGCGTAAAGGCGCTACCTCAAACCCGAAAAGGCCAAATTTGAGCCAAACTACGCTTCGCTAGCCTCAGGGCACGAACACCAAAAGAGCCGGCCTAACCCGGCGCATGTGGTTTGAGTAAAAGACGCCGGCCTAACCCGGCGCAACCGCGTTCCCTCACCCCAGGGTGAGCGAGCCCAAAAGACGTTGGCCTAACCCGACGCACCCGCGTTCGCTCACTCCAGGGTGAGCGAGCCTAAAAAGACGCCGGCCTAACCCGGCGCACCTATGTTCCGACGCTCAAGGGCGCGAACACCTAAAAAGACGCCGGCCTAACCCGGCGCACCTATGTTCCGACGCTCAAGGGCGCGAACACCTAAAAAGACGCCGGCCTAGCCCGGTGCACCTATGTTCCGACGCTCCAGGGCGCGAACACTAAAAAGACGTCGGCCTAAACCCGACGCGAAGTGCGTTCGCTTGCTTCAGGGCGCGGACCTAAAGACGCCGGCCTAACCCGGCGAGCTCGGTCGCTCAAACAACGAGCTCGAAGACGCCGGCCTAACCCGGCGAGCTCGGTCGTTCAAACAGCGCGAGCTAAAAGACGTCGGCCTAACCCGGCGAGCTCAGTCGCTCAAACAGCGCGAGCTCAAAGACGCGGGCCTAACCCGGCGAGCTCGGTCGCTCAGCAGCGCGAGCTCAAAGATGCCGGCCTCACCCGGCAAGCTCGGCCGCTCAAACAGCGCGAGCTCAAAAACGCCGGCCTAACCCGGCGAGCTCGGCCGCTCAAACAGTGCGAGCTCGAAAACGCCAGCCTAACCCGGCGAGCTCGGTCGCTTAAAAGCGCGGGCTCCAAAAGACGTCGGCCCAACACGGCGCGACTTACACGTCCAGTCGCCAATGGCACGGATGCAAAGCCCCCGGGGACTACCCGGTATGACCTCTTCGATCGCCGAAAGGCGCGAAGCGAAGTCACTGGGCCACGATAAGCCCACCAAAAAAGGCACTTACGAGTAAAAAATGCTCGGAAAATGAGATAGCATTCAACATGAAAGCAATAAAAATGTCTCATAAATAAAAAGAGCCACGGCTCTGATAAACACGTGCCGAATGAAAAGTGCGTGAAAAATAAATAAAATCCTAGAAATAGGAAGAAAAAGCAAAGCGCTAAACATGCACGCTGTAAAAAAAAAAGCCACTCGGCTCAAGGAGCACCCTCGTCAAACAAAGGGAACAAGGTGTCGAAGAAGTCGAAAGTGACCCCCCGAGCCTCGTTCTCGGCCGCGGTCGCTTCTCGACATTCCACTGCTCCGACACGACGTGCTTCCTCGGTCCCTATGTCGTAGTCGTCCTGCAAGTCGGACGCTCTCCGCTCCACTTCAGCAATCCGGGACGAGAGTCGAGCGTTTTCCTCCGCCAGAGAGTCGCGCTCGGGCTCCGCCGTAACTCGCACCGCCTCGCTCGAAGTAAGCTGGCGGTCTGACGTCTCCAAGGCGTCGGATCAAGAGTCCAGCTGCCTCCGAAGGTCGGTAACCTCAGTGCGAAAAATCTCCGCTGATCGGGTCGCCACCTCGCAAGCTCGCCGCTCTTCGGTGAGCTCGCCCGCCATCTTGGCCACTGACAGTTGGGCTCCGTCGCACTGGCCTTGTGCGATCTGGAGTTCCACCCTGGCCTCACGGAGTTGGTCTCGAAGTGTCTCGGTCTCCGCCCCCGGGTGCGAACCTCGCTCGACCTGAGCCAACCTAGCCTTCGTCCGGGCGAGCTCCTCCTAGGATGCCCGTAAGCGCCGGATGAAGTCGTGCAAAATCCTGTCGCTTCGCACGGCCCTTGCATACGCCTGCGACGACAAAGAAGCAAAGGTTAAAACTAAAAACCTACGCTTACAATAAAAGCAGAAGTACTGACCCTCTGAGCGTCGGTAACAACCGCCTGGAAGAAGGCGATGTCGCCCTTCGACACCACGCCCTTCCACCACGATAGTGGGGATCCCTCGAGGTGGCGAAAACAGTCCCCTCGGGCCTCTATCGCCTCCAGCTCCACCGCCGAGTTTGCCCTCTTCGGTTCGGAACGCTCATCGGGAGGTGCCGATGTCGAAGCCCTCTTCAAAGATGCCCGAGACTCCAGCTCAACTAGACCGGCGGTCTCGACGAGCTCTCCCTTCGCCTTGCGGTCGGCGACCCTAGAGCGAATCTCCGCCATTGACTCGGGGTCCCAAGAAGCGAGGGCTTGCCTCCTAGCTCGCCTCCTTGCGGCTACACAAAACAAAGCACAAAGGTCAGGTTCCTGTCAAAACAACAAGTTTTACAAAACCATAAAGATACCTCGAGAAGCAAGAGCGACTGATTGAGCCTCGGGGCTCGGGGGCCTGCTCGCCCGGAGCGCCTCCTCGGTGCCCGGAGCAAAGGGCGGGAACCACCCGGTGAGCGCCATCAGCCCGGGGGAACGGAACCGCTCGCCAGCCTTGCGGGCTTCCGACATCCCCGATATTTCTCTCACAAAGGGGAGCTCCGCTGCCCCCTCGTCCGCTGGAAAGTCGGCCATGCGGCCGAAGTGAAGGGGCGCCTCGCCGAAAGCGTCCGAGGTGACCCACACCCACACCCGGCGGCTAGGCGGGTCACAATCTTCGACCAGCCTCACGTTGCCCCGAGCACGGGCCATATGAAATCCCGGCTTCCCCGGCGCCGGGAAGACGGCGACCAGGTTACGGAAGTCGTCCACGGTCATGGCACGCTGCGTCTGGCATCGCCACTCCATGAAACATGTAGCCAACAGGCGATAGAACGCCGGGCTCATGTGACATGCATGGACCCCTAGCCGGGTCAGGACCTGCTGGACGATCGCGGCGAACGGAAGACGCAACCCACAGACAAGACTCCCGATCGTCACGGCCGCATACCCGTCTCTGGGGCGGGAGGGCCTGTCCTCGGGAGTAGGTCTAAGCAACCCCACCAAGGGAGGGATGTTATACGCCTCCCGAAGCGTGCTGAAGACTCGGGAAGTGAGCGTGCTCGCATCATCGATTCCCTTGCAGTCTAAGCCGACGGGGGCAACAGAGTCGCCTACTCCGTACATACGAGTCCTCTCCAGCGATCGGGCATAAGTGTAGCCCGAAGCCTCGGCGGACTCAAGGGCCGGCCATGCCGTCGTCAACACCGCACCATCATGTTTCTCCTTCCCCCTCGCGGGAGGAGCCTCCGAGTCCTCCTCAGGAGCCTCCGAGCCCGACCCTTGGGGATCATCGGAATAAATCTCGTCCAAGAAAGATTCGGACGGCACAATCGCAAGCTCGACGCCCGGGGGAGCTCGGCACTCACCACCGCTTCACCCCGCTGCTTGAGCAGGGGGGCGTCAAAGGATGCCTCGCGGGAGACCAAGTTGATCACCAACCTTGACGAACGCGGGCCCTCGGGCCCCTCGTCCTCCCCTTCGGGGCCGCACCTGGTAGGTGGGCCGCTCCCGGGCCTCGCCAGCTCGGCGATCGCCGCGGCATCAGTCTCCAACTCCGCGAGCCATTGGTCGGCCACGCCAGAGTCTTCCTCTACGAAGATGGGAATCCCGTCGAGTTCCTCAAAGGGACCCTTGGCCGCCCCCCCAAAATTTGGGAGAGGGCAGGTAGGGTCGACCTCGGGATCATCAACATGAGGAACAGGCTCACTCCCCATCAAGAAAAAGAAAAAAAAGAAGAAGGTCAACTGCCCGAGGGAAATTTCAAAGTCAAAAGAATTTCTCCGATCACCCGCAGGCCGCCAGTGTAAACAAAAGAGAGCGGGAGCTCTCCTATTTATATAGAGGAAGGAGCAAACCCTGCTCCTTCCCCCAGCATGCGCGACACAAGGCCCGGCCCGCGGGCCGGCCTCGCACGCGCGCCAGTCCCCCGGCGCCAGGCCACGCGCGGGTCTTGCGGCCCGACCGGCCCGGTCCGACCCCCAGGGGTCTGACCACAAGAGATATGTGCGCGGACGATCACATGTGATCGAAGGTGAAAATACCTCAACGCCCTTCTCTTTTCTAAAGTTCACGACTTACGTCCCGTAAGCCGTAAACTTGGGGGGCTAATGTTACCGGTCGTTTTTGGAACACCGGAAATTCAAAAACAATTCAATGCCGGCTGGGCTTTGCCGGCCGGAAGCCTAACGGGCCCCGGCCCACCAGGCCCGAGCGCCCCGACACACCCACGGCCCGACACGGCCGGTGCGCCCGCACTCTGCGCCCCGGCCTCCTGGCCCGCGCACGCACTCCTGCGCCCCGACCTCCTGGCCCGCGCGCGCGCTCCTGCGCACCCCGGCCTCCCGGCCTGCGCGCACCTCGGCACCCCGGCCGAGCGCCCCTACTGCCTCAGCCGGGTGTCCCCGCCACCTCGGCCACCTCGGTCGAGCGCCTTCGCCAGCTCGGCCACGTCAGCCGAGCGCCATCGCCAGCTCGGCCACCTCAGCCGAGCGTCTTCGTCAGCCCGGCCACCTCGGTCGAGTTCGAGCGCCTTCGCCAGCTCGGGCACCTTGGCTGAGCGCCTTCGTCAGCTCGGCCACCTTGGTCGAGTGCCTTCGCCACCTCGGCCGAGCACCTTCGCCACCTCGGCCGCGCGTTCTTGCCACCTCGGCCGGGCACGCCCGCTGCCGGGCACGCCGCGTCCGGCCAAGTCCCGCGCCTGGCACGCCCCGCGCCCGTCCAGGCGACATGTCCCACGCGCCCTGCGCCCTCTTAGGCGTGAGGCCTCGCGCGCCTCGCTCCCGACCACCCGGTGGGCCTCAAGGGGCCGGCCCAAGGCCTCCCCTCAAACACTATAAATACCCTCCCCCCTAGGGGAGAAAAAGGGACATGCTGATTCAGTCCTGAAAATTGATACATTTCCGAAGAACACATATTTCTTCGAGAACAGTACCTCTCTCGTGCTCTTGTGACATTCCAAGAACATGCACTCCTCCTCCCTCGGCTCAGAAACAAGGACCCCCTCCACGAGAGGGAGCGCGCTCCTCTTCTGCGACCCGAGCCTCTGCAGTACACGCTGCCCTCCTGCTTCTTGGACCTTGAGCTAGAATTCCGAGCTACGAGCACGTGACCCCTCTAAAGACTTCACTAAAAGCTACGAGCCGGGTCCTACTCTAAAGCCTTGGATTCACAAAGCCTCCGAGCACAAGATAGCCTCCCCACACAAATTGAACTACGTTCTCACCTGATCCCTACTAAAGGGTACGTAGGCAGCCAACCTTTGGCACGGTCACAACCCCCAAAACACACCTCAGGGTTTGGAGGGTGCAGCTCGGTCTACGAGCTCCCGTTTTTGGCCCGGGCGCGATCACTTGGTCCGGCCTTGGATTGAACCGCCCGAGGTATTTAATCGTTGTTCATTTTCGTGCGACAACAGGACTTATAATTCCTCGTGCAGACTCTACACATGACTCCTTGAGTCGAGTTCCGAGTCCACGAGTCGACTGATAAGTCCTCGTGTTTACTCTACACGTAATTCCTTGAGTTGAGTTCACTCCTCAAGTTGAGTTCTGAGTCCACGAGTCGACGTATAATTCCTCGTGCTGAATCTACACATTACTCCTCGAGTTTAGTTCACTCCTTGAGTTGAGTTTCGAGTCCACGAGTGTTGTCAATGGTGCCCACAAGAAGAGTTGTAATCTTTATTTTGTACATTTGATGTAATAAAGTCTCATGAAGACTCTTGCTAGTAATTGCCTATTCATTCATTAATAAAGTTGAAACGTTCATTCATTCTTTCTTTGTTTGAAGCTTTATGATAAAACCTTAGTCTTTTAGTCCATAAACAAACTTAACAACTTACGAAGAGACAAATGTAGATTTGCATGAACAAACTCTTCGTACTTTGCTTAAAACGATATATTCGCAATCTTAGGGTCAAAGGACTATTGACCTCAGTACGATTGTTAGAAGAATCTATGATGTCTGGTTATGAGGCATTGAGAGTTGGAGACTCTATAGTTCTTCTAGGTATCTTCCGAAGGTACTGAATTGACCAGTGCACTTCTAGAGACAAGATAAGAACAAACCATTTAACCTCTTATGTCTCGAAGTCACTATGTATGAATTGCATCATGCTTACCTTAATCCTGAAATGAGACATGCCATTTCACAGCTTAGTATTCTCATTTGAGAAAGTCAGAGTTCGGACTCACTATGTGATTCCGAACAGGGCCTATTGGTGAAGTACTAAGTTGTGAGAATGTCATGAGTAACTTTGTGAAGTTCTCATAGATATGGAATTCATGTACAAGATTGGTGAAATGCAATGTATGTCACCTCATGCTTTGTTCCTTGGAGTGTGAATAAATGAACTGGCCAGTGTACAAATTGAGTCCTGACTCTTTTGGATGAAACAATGTGACTTGTTAGCTCCTCGTCAATACATTGTTTCTAACTTATTCACAAGCGACAAAGGAGTTGAGGAAATAACAGCTAGAAGGGTAAAATGGTAATTTAGTAAATCCCGACTAGCTGATGACATTCATGAAGGGTAAACATAGATAATATTCAGTGGATCGGCTCATCATAATTAGGTTGAATTCTTGAGTAGAAAATAAATTCATTTGAACCGAGAGATTTTCAGTGTCAGCTCTTTAGTGGAGTCACTTGGCATTAAGCTAAACTTGGAAAAGGTTTGTGAACTTTTGAGTCCAAGTGTTTAGCTCAAGCTTTGTTCATTTGGGTCCATGAGGTCACTGTCACGAATCACATCGATAGGAATAGTTAAACTGGAAGCTAAGTCAAAACGAGAACGAAAATAGTCAAAAGGGTATTTTTGTCTTTTGAGACAAAGGATGAAATGAATGTCAATAAATTTTTTGACAAGTTCATTTGTTGACTTAATGTCACTCGGCCATGACTTGATTTTTGGGCCTTGTGAATTAATTTCATTTCATAAGAATTTTATTGAAAGTTCTTAATGGGCTTTTCTCATGTTGTCATGAACAAATGAAGAAGCTTCTAGAAGCTCCTTCTAGATGAGAGATGGGCGCCCAAAATACCCAAGAGAAAGAGATTATTTTGTGCATAAATGTATCAAGATACTTGCCAAAAGAAAAAGAGGAAACAAATTTCCTCTATGAGGAAACAAGGAGAATCGGCCAAGGCAACCAAGAAGGGAAACAAAAGAGGAAACTAATCCCTTGTGGATTGTATGAGGTGGGCGCCTATATTGATATGAATGGATAATAAAAGATTGCTCATAAAGGCTTGGAAATAAGAGGTAACTACTTCTTTCCAAGGCCAACCCCTCTCCTATAAATAGGACCCTCATTCCCTTCATTTTATTCATTCCACATAAGTTAGAGATTGAGAGCTTCTCTCTCTAGAACTTGTGGTTGCCGCCCCTCTTCTCTCTCTCTCTAAGTTTATTTTCGATTTTTCTTGTTTTGGCACCTAGGTCCTCACTCGACCTAGTGTTTAGCTCTGCGACTTCAAGACTCGTTCTTAAGTCGTAGTGTTTAAAAGTGCCCACTCACTAATTCCTTTATTTCGAGTGATTTAGTGATAGAAACTTTCGTGGTTGCTCAAGGTGCCGAGGAAAGAAAGAGAGACGTGCTGCGAGGGGAGACGAGCGTTGCAAACTTTCCAAAAGCTTCTTCAAAGTTCAAGCTTCAAGAAAGGTTAGTAAACTTCTATACTCATATTGGTTTTTAATTACATGTACTTTCTTCTTTATCTAGGTTAGTAAAAACTGTTTTTACTTGAAAAGAAATTTTTTAAAATTCCGCCGCTTCCCGAAGCGTTTAATCTTTTTCTTAAACCCTAGATCAATTCCAACAAATGGTATCAGAGCTATGGTCAAAGATTAGCATGTACATGTTTTTAAAATTATGAGCTTGAAAATCGTTTTCGAAAGTTTACTAATTTTGTGACAAGTTAGAATTGTTATCTTAGATTTTTTTTAATTTATTGCTCTTGCCTTTAAATTAAAAATCATGTTGATTTTCTATGAGTTTGGGATGTTTTTAAAACACATTAGAATCAGTTCTAAAATTTTTTTTTTTTGAAAAACGTGTTTTAAAGGTTTGAGATTTTTCGAGTAAAATTTTGTGACTAGTTTTGTTATCTTGCTAGTTTCTTATTTTTACTTGAATCGTTTTATGCTTGTTGTTATTTCTTTTATGCCTTGTTATTACCTTGCTAATAAAACACAAATAAAAGCTTTAACAACCTTCATAAAACGTTCCGTTACACTCGATTCTTTTTCGCACCTAAAAAGGACCAAGCTTTAATTATTTCTTTTTCTTCGAGCTGGAGTAAACCCCCATTAAAAGTGGCATAACTCTCTGCTCAGAAATCAAAAGTTAATGATTCTTGAATCAAATTAAAGCTCTGTCTGTCCTCTGTCCAATGCCACCGGTTTGGGCTCAAAAGGACATCGGAGCCGCCAGATATGGCGATTTTACTCCGAGGAGCGCGGCTGTCTGAAACTCCAGTTTTTTAGAAATTCGGATTTTCAAACCCCACTACCATGAGTTATAGAACTCTAATGAGAAAATTTTCTTGAGCAAAAATGTTTTTCATATGATTATAAACATGATGTGTAAAGATTAAAATGTTTTGAATTTTGAAAGTTTAATTGAAATTGAGTTTTTACAAAACTAGTTTGAATTTTGAAAAACCGTTTTCACTTTCAAACTTGAAAATATTTTGTCATCCAAATCAAATAAGTTTTCAAAATGTTTTCAAAACTATATCTATATCACATATGTTCAAAATCTATATGCTCTTGAACATTTGAGTGGGAGGTCTCTTTGTAGACAAGGCGAAAAATAAAAAGATGTGTAATCTCAAACTTTCAAGTGTTCGAGTGAGTTGAAGTTCACACATCACGCACTTTCCCGAAATAGAAAATAGAAAAAGATCGAGTATGTACCTTGTGCCTTTATGCACTAATACTGCTCTGAACATGTCGATCTAGGATTCTCTTCTAGTTGTCCGCTCTATCGCTCTCTAACTAGGAAATCCGTTTCCGAACTTATAAGAGTCGATGAACCAACTCCAAAAACTAAGTGGGAGGGTTATACTTGTTGTTTGTAACCCACGATCCCCAACACTAATGAAAAGTGCAAGTGTCGCCGGACTAAGAGTCACCCTCGTGGCCCTCTCTTAAATGAGAGTACTCAAGGGCGCTTTGCTCTGATCATTGCTCAATGAGCTACGTCCGAGAGTGAGACAATGATGGCAAGGCCTCCCCTTGGGGGATTGTTTTTCAAAGTTGATCTTTTGGACTAAGTGGTTGGTTGCACACTTAGGCTCAATCCCTAGTAATCCTCCCTCGAGGCCCTGCGAAAGGATGTGAGTGATCAAACCAATTTACAAGGTGGCTAGTCAAAATAGATGTATTGACATCTTGGCTTAGCATTAATGATGTGTCATTTACTTATAAAAGGAGATTTTTTGCGGTCTTCTCTTGAGGGAGTAAATTATCGTTTGGTTTATAACACCTTTGGATTTTACAAAAGTCTTAATAAAACTTAAATCCTAAACCAAAGACTAATCATAAACTTGTTTCAACTTATATAGGCAATATGTCTCTCAACCATCTCTCAATCTTTCTTTCCTCGATCAAACTCGAAAACGAAAACTACATAGACTCGAAACGTAACCTCGACATAATACCTACCGTTAACAAGCACAAATGGGTACTCACCACCCCGTGTCCTCCTCTGACGAATGATGATTCAACTCAAGAGGACAATGACGCCTTAGCGGCCTGGCTTCGATCCGATGAGATTGTGAGGTGCTATATCTTCGCATCTATGAACAATATGCTGAAAGAGCAACATCGTGACATCGAGACTGCCGCCGAAATGCTCTACAATCTCCTTGAGATGTTTGGAGGGCAAGGACGTCAAACAAGGCAACAAGCAGTCCAACAGTTTATGAACTGTCACATGAAGGCTAGGACTCCTGTTGGAGACTTTATGATACTGATCATTAGTTTTCTGAATAAAATGGAAATCCTAGGATCTGAGATTGATGGGAAGAATGTCATAGATATGATCTTAGAAACTCTCCCCGCATGTCTTGATACCTCCAAGATGAACTACTCCATAAACAAGCTAGAGTACACTGTTACCAAGCTTATAAAGGAGTTTCACACTGCTGAAGGTCTCACTAAGAGAAAGAGGAATCAAGGAGAGGCACATGCTACTGAGCAAAGAGCCTCCGCCTCTGGAACTAAGAAGAGACCTCACAAGGCCGATAAAAAGAACTGTCCTGCCAATCTCAAAGCAAAGGAACATAGTATTGTACTAGTTACCGAAGCATGCTTAGTAGCTGATAATGTATCAACGTGGATTCTTGACTCCGCTACTACTAACCATATTTGTTGTTCCTTGAATGGTTTCAAGAAAACCAAAAGCTTAGAGGAAGGCGAGTTCTGTTTCAAATGGGGTGATGGGAGCCTGGTGTCTGCAAAGGCTGTGGGATCCGTGACGCTGTCTTTTGAAGACCGCACTTTAAACTTGAATAATGTTTATTTTGTTCCTACCTTTGGGAAGAACTTAATATCCGTTGCTCGTCTTCGTGAGCAAGATTATTGTTTAAAGTTCATTAAGAATGGAATTCGTATTTCGTTTCCTGATAATTCTTTTGTCACTGATGCATGTATGAAGAATGCTCTTTTCTACATCTATCCCACTCAACCTTCTCTTTTAGACACCGAAATAGATAATGATCTAATTAGGGAGCCAAAGAGGATCAAACTTTCTGAATCCTCCGATCTAACAAAATCAACACACCTATGGCACTTAAGACTTGGTCATATCAGTCTAGAAAGGATTAAGAGACTTGTGAGGGATGGTCCACTCCAAGCCTCTGCAATAGGTTCACTACCTACTTTTGAATCCTGCATAGAAGGAAAAATGACTAAGCGACCTTTCTCTAATAAAGGTCGAAGAGCCACTGAGTTGTTGGAACTAATACATTCTGATGTATGTGGTCCGCTCAGCCAACAGGCACGTGGAGGATACGAATACTTCGTTACCTTCACTGATGATTACTCACGATATGGGTTTGTCTATTTGCTCAAACACAAATCCGAGACCTTTAACGTATTTAAGGTCTTTAGGGCTTTAGTGGAAAAGCAAACTGGCAAAGTGATCAAAACCCTTCGATCGGATCGAGGTGGTGAGTATATGTCTGGAGAGGTCGATGACTTTCTTAAAGAAGAAGGTATCGCTTCTCAGCTTACCGCACCTGGCACACCTCAACAAAACGGAGTGTAAGAGAGAAGAAACCGAACTCTTATGGAGATGGTTAGATCGATGATGAGTTACTCATCACTCCCGCTTTCCTTTTGGGGATATGCCCTCGAAACAGCCGCTTACATTCTGAACCAAGTTCCGTCTAAAATGGTTCCTGGTACTCCTTATGAAATATGGACTGGCCGTAAAGTAAGTTTGGGCCACATCCGAATTTGGGGTTGCCCTGCACATGTGCTAAGGCAAAAGACTAGCAAGTTGGCTAGTAGGTCAGAATTGTGCCTGTTTGTGGGATATCCAAAGGAAACCAAAGGTTTCATTTTCTATAGTCCCGAGGACGATAAGACTTTCGTTAGCACGAATGCTCGTTTCCTTGAGGAGGACTTCATGAAGGATGCGAAACCTAGAAGCAAAATTGTGCTTGAAGAAAAGTTGGGTGAGGAAGCTTCTACCTCATCTGTAAGAACTGTTCTTACCCCAACTGAAACACAACCTAACTCATCAGAATCTCGTCAAGTAGTACTTAGACGTAGTGGGAGGGCTACTCAAAAGCCTGACAGGTACATGTCTTATGGAGACTCTCTTGTAGCCGTCTCTGACATGGATGATCCTGTTTCTTATAGCCAAGCGATGGCTTGTTCTGAATCAAACCTTTGGCTTGACGCCATGAAAGTTGAAATGCACTCGATGTATGTCAACAATGTCTGGAAACTTGTAGACCGTCCTGAAGGGATTAAACCCGTAGGGTGTTAGTGGATATACTAGAAGAAAATGGGTCCTGATGGGAACGTCGAGACGTTCAAAACACGACTTGTGGCGAAGGGTTATACCCAACAAGAAGGGATTGACTATGAAGAAACCTTCTCGCCAGTCGCGATGCTTAAATCCATCCGCATACTCCTATCCATAGCTGCAGCTCTCGCCTATGAGATCTGGCAAATGGATGTCAAGACAGCCTTTCTGAATGGCAATCTTGACGAGCGCATTTACATGGCTCAACCAGACGGTTTCGTGGAAGAAGGTCAAGATACCAAGGTTTGTGAGTTGCTTTAGTCCATTTATGGATTAAAGCAAGCATCTAGGTCATGGAATATTAGATTCGATGAAACTGTAAAGAGCTTTGGCTTTGAACAGTCAATAGATGAGCCTTGTGTTTACAAGTTAATACACGAAGGTAAAGTTGTGTTTCTGGTACTATATGTCTATGATATACTACTCATTGGTAATGACGTGGGTAAGTTATTTGAGGTTATGGTCTGGCTGGCAAAGCAATTCGATATGAAGGATCTAGGAGAAGCCGCGTACATTCTGGGGATCCAAATCTTTCGAGATAGGAAAAACCGGACCCTGTCGCTCTCTCAAGCATCTTATATTGATAAGATAATGGATCGCTTCTCGATGCAAGACTCCAAGAAGGGCCAAACACCCTTTAGGCATGGAGTTTCACTCTCTAAGGACCAGTCTCCCAAAACTGCACAAGAGATTGAAGACATGAGGAAAATTCCTTACGCCTCTGCCGTAGGAAGCCTCATGTATGCTATGCTTTGCACTAGACCTGACATTTGTTTCGCCGTTGGCGTAGTTAGCCGTTTCCAAACCAACCCTAGACCCGAGCACTGGATTGCTGTTAAGCATGTTCTTAAGTATCTTCGAAGAACTAGGAACTTGATGCTTACATACTCAGGAGCTGTTGTGTGGAGGAGTATTAAGCAATCTTGCATTGCTGTCTCCACAATGGAAGCAGAATATGTGGCTGCTTTTGAAGCATCCAAAGAGGCTGTATGGCTTAGAAAATTCCTTAAGTATTTGGAAGTTGTTCCAAACATCGACGAGCCCATGACCCTTTATTGTGATAATAGTGGGGCTGTCGCTAACTCAAAGGAACCTAGAAGCCATAAGCGCTCTAAGCATATTGAGAGGAAATACCATTTGATTCGAGAGATCGCGCAACGCGGAGACGTGGAGGTGATGTAAATCTCTGGCAGATCTATTCACCAAGGCCCTAGCGAACATGGTCTTCGACCAACTTCGAGAGGGATTAGGCATGTAGGACTACTCACATCTTCTTTGAGTCAAGTGGGAGTTTGTTGTCCATGGTGCCCACAAGAAGAGTAGTAGTGTCTATTTATGTACATTTGATGTCATATAGTCTTACGAAGACTCTTGCTTGTAATTGCTTATTCATTAATAATAAAGTTGAAACGTTCATTCAATCTTCCTTGTTTGAAGCTTTATGATAAAACCTTAGTCTTTTAGTCCATAAACAAACTTAACAACTTACGAAGAGACAAATGTAGATTTGCATGAACAAACTCTTCGTAGTTTGCTTAAAACGATATATTCGCAATCTTAGGGTCAAAGGACTATTGACCTCAGTATGATTGTTAGGAGAATCTATGATGTCTGGTTATGGGGCATTGAGAGTTGGAGACTCTATAGTTCTTCTAGGTATCTTCCGAAGGTACTGAATTGACCAGTGCACTTCTAGAGACAAGATAAGAACAAACCATTTAACCTCTTATGTCTCGAAGTCACTATGTATGAATTACATCATGCTTACCTTAATCCTGAAATGAGACATGCCATTTCACACCTTAGTATTCTCATTTGAGAAAGTCAAAGTTCGGACTCACTATGTGATTCCGAACAAGGCCTATTGGTGAAGTACTAAGTTGTGAGTCTGTCATGAGTAACTTTGTGAAGTTCTCATAGATATGGAATTCATGTACAAGATTGCTGAAATGCAATGTATGTCACCTCATGCTTTGTTCCTTGGAGTGTGACTAAATGAACTGGCCAGTGTCCAAATTGAGTCCTGACTCTTTTGGATGAAACAATGTGACTTGTTAGCTCCTCGTCAATACATTGTTTCTAACTTATTCACAAGCGACAAAGGAGTTGAGGAAATAACAGCTAGAAGGGTAAAATGGTAATTTAGTAAATCCCGACTAGTTGATGACATTCATGAAGGGTAGCATAGATAATATTCAGTGGATCCGCTCATTATAATTAGGTGAATTCTTGAGTAGAAAATAAATTCGTTTGAACCGAGAGATTTTCAGTGTCAGCTCTTTAGTGGAGTCAGTTGGCATTAAGCTAAACTTCGAAAAGGTTTGTGAACTTTTGATACCAAGTGTTTAGCTCAAGCTTTGTTCATTTGGGTCCATGAGGTCACTGTCACGAATCACATCGATAGGTGTTATCGGCCCGACGAGGTCCGACGGCTCGATCGACATTTCGGGCGGCCGAGCAGGCTCACTCGGCCATTGGCCGAGTGAAACCCTACTTCCAGCCCACACTCGGCCGGCCCATCAACTCACTCGGCCAATGGCCGGACGAGGCCCACCATACTCACTCGGCCCATGGCCGAATGAAGCCTCAGACGTCCCAGCGTGTTCGCCCGGCCAAGGGCCGAATGAAGTCTCCAGCCGGCCCACCATGCTCGCTCGGCCGATGGCCGGGTGAGGCCCCGGGCGGCCCAGCACGCTCGGTCGGCCGAAGGCCGAATGAAGACCCCTGCCGGCCCAACAGCTCACTCGGCCAACAGCCGAGTGAGTCTTCTCTCGGCCCAGACTCTTCGCTCGGCCATCACTCGGCCGGTGGCCGAGTCAAGCTCACCCGGCGCCCATTCCTTCACTCGGCCATTGGCCGAGTGAATCTCCCTCGGCGACCATCATCTCACTCGGCCATCGGCCGGCCTAACCTCACTCGGCCGATGGCCGACTCAGCCTCACTCGGCCAAGGGACCCTCAACACGTCTCTTGGTCGCCTATAAATAGAGGAGTCCATTCTCTAGTCCAGGTAATCCGAATTTGAGTACTGAAACGCTGTCGAACTCGTACCTCGCTCGTTTCTCTCAAGTCTCGACCTCTAAACACTAAACCCTCTACAAACCACCTCAATCCTACTAATGTTGAGCGTCGGAGAGGTAAACAGAGGCAACCCCTCTGTTTCCCCTTTGTAGTTCACACCTTTCTGTTCACGTTTCAGGTGCTTGGACGAGATAGAGATCATCTACAGCTAAGGGACGGCTTGGGATACCAAGCCCGACACGCTCGAGTCGAGACGAGACCACTTGGTCCGGCCTTGGGTCTAACCGTCTACGACTCCTGAATCGTTGTCCGAAAAACTGCGACAACATTTTGGCGCTAGAAGGAGGGGATCTCTCGACCTTGACGACGCGTTCCCTCTACCAGTTTTCTCCCTTTGTTCTCGCGACTCTCGAGAGATGAGTCACATTCCCACTACCTCCGCGGGTACCCGAGCGACTGGCTCGAGGTACGGTCTTCGGCACCTCGCACATCGTCTTGAAGGGCAACCTCGCGATAGCGAGAGCCAGCCCCAAGACCCGATGGTTGACCCCGAGGCCGCGCTCCGAGAGGACACGGCCCGGCGGCTTGCGGAGCTCCTTGACCGCCCCGGCGTCGACGGTTCGCTCATAGCCGACCTCCTCGGCTATGACGTTGAGGATAGGTCCGCCAAAGACTACTCCGACTCCGAATATGTGGGGGAGTCGAGGACCAACGAGGCAACGCCTAGCCTCGCCCCTTCACGGCCCGAGAGGCCCAGCGACGCTTTGGCCGGACCGTCGCACATAGTGCGGCAGCAGGCACGGTCACATTCCCGGGGACTCGCCCCCTCGGTTTCAAGAGGTGGCCGGACACGGCCCCTCGCCGAGGAGAGAGCGACTCTGGTAGATGATGGGGCCGACAGCCGAAGCGCCCGCCGGACGGCCCGACCAAGGGCGACCTCACCTCGCCCCGCACCGAGTGCGGACCTTAGAGAGCGCTTGACGGCGCAGAGAAACTCCCGAGGGGAGGATCTCCGCCAAAGGCTAAACTCTCGAAGGGACGCGCTCCCCGCCGCAACTCTCGGCCGGCCGCAGGCCAATGTCGTGGACCAAGCGTCCAACGAACGCCAACCGGTGACTCCCGTGGCCCCGACGATTGGCCCCGCTAACGGGCTCGACATGGTCACGATGATTCAAAGCCTCCAGAATCAAATCATCGAAATGAGGGAGTCGGGGAGGCAAAGGCCGTACGGAGGGATCGAGGAATCATACTCTCCCTTCGCCGCACAAATCCTCGCGCAACCATGCGTGGGGAACTTCAAGTTACCGTCCATTCCCCCTACGATGGACGTACGGACCCCCACTTCCACGTCCAACACTATGAGACGTGGATGACTATGCAGGGGCAGGCGGACGCCACCCTCTGCCAAGCCTTCAGCCTGACCCTCACAGGCTCGGGGTTTGAGTGGTTCCGAAGCTTGAGGCCGGGAAGCATCCTGTCTTTCCGGGCCTTGCGAGAGGCTTTCCTCGCCCGATTCGCCACCCTCGTGGCGCAAAAGAAGCCGAAGACCCACCTCCTCTCTATCCGACAAGGAAGAGACGAGACGTTGAGACAATACCTCGCTCGCTTCACCGAGGAGTCTCACAAGGTCGAAGGGTTCGACGACAGGGACGCCATCACGGCGATCACCGAGGGAGTGCGCACGAGCGACTTCCTCAAGTCTATTGTTGGCCAAGTCCCGCGTGACATGGCGGAGCTGATGACAAGAGCCCGCACATACATGGGAGTCGAGGACTATCTCGATGGCCGAGATGGCCGAAAGGCAGGAGGACAGGGGAGTCGCCGCCGCGACGATCGAGACGAAGATCGTCCCGACCCCCGAAAGAGGAGGAATAAGGGAAGCCAGGCCCCTAACGGCCGTTCCCTCCCCGGGCCGAAGCCGTCGCATGTCGACAGCTTCCGGAGGTTCTCGCCATTTACTCCTCTGAACACTCCGCCGGAGCAAATCCTAGCTCTGCACCGTGACAAGTTGGGGAGCCCGACCCCGCTCACGAAGGATCCCGCCAAGAGGGATCAAAGCAAGTACTGTGACTACCATCAAGATCACGGGCACCTGACATCCGAATGCTATCAACTTAAGCGTCAGATTGAGGCCCTGATTCAAGATGGGAAGCTGAAAGAGTATGTCCTGAGAACTATCGGGACGGCCGCGGCGCACGGAGGTCGCCCGCGGCAAGGGAAGAAAGGTCCGGCGACGGTGACTGTCACGGACCGCGCGACAAACGAAGAGCCGGAGAGCTCGCAACTTCACGTCGTGGGTGCAATCTTGGGTGGCCCGGAGTTCGGGGACTCGGCTACGCAAAGGAAGAAGTACGTGCGCGAAGTTTCCCAAGGGAAAATAGCGCACTACATCAACCATACGTACGAGGTCCCTCCTCCGGCCCCCTTCGAGTCCATGTTCTTCACCGGACAAGAAGCAACGCGAGTTCTCCATCCACACAACGACGCGATAGTCGTCTCCGCCCCGGTCGCCAACAACCTCGTCCGGAGAATCCTGATCGACAATGGGAGCTCCGCCGACATAATCTTCAAATCGGCGTTGGACAGGATGAAGCTATCCGGGGTAAGACTGACCCCGATCTCAACCCCGCTCTTCGGCTTCTCTGGGGAGAGGGTTATGACGGAGGGAACTATCGACCTCCCGGTTACCTTCGGTACGCCGGGGGGGCTCGAGGTTACCCACATCGTATCGTTCCTGGTGGTGGATCAGCCCTCGGCTTACAACATCATCGTCGGCCGCCCGACTCTCAATCGGTTGAAGGCCATAACATCCACGTACCACCTGATGATGAAGTTCCCGACCGATAAAGGGATCGCCGTGATGTTGGGAGACCAATCCATGGCGAGGATGTGCTACATCCAGGGCGTGGACGGAAAAGGGAAAGCGAAGGTGGTGAGCACCGTCTTCCAACTCGGAGACAAATTCCCGTGCAAGTTAGAGGAAGGAGGCACCTTCGGAGAGCTAGACCAAAGGGACGAAGTCGAGCGTCGGAAGGTGGAGACACCGGACGACCTCGTTCCCGTCGTGTTGGACGACGCCAAACCTGACCAAGTAGTCAAGGTAGGCGCCCAACTCTCGTCTGAGACCCGAATCGAGCTCGCCGCCTTCCTCCGAGAGCACAAAGATGTCTTTGCGTGGACACACGCCGACATGCCGGGAATCGACCCCGAGATCATGGTTCATCGTCTTAACGACGACAAGAGAGTGGCCGAGCGCGTTCAACCGCGACGGGCGTTCAGTGGGGAAAGGTACCAAGCCATTGGTGAAGAAGTTGACAAACTTCTCGCCGCCGACTTCATCAGGGAGGCGGAGCACCCCAAATGGGTGTCCAATGTGGTAATGGTCAAGAAGCCAAACGGGAAGTGGCGGATCTGTATCGACTACAAAGATCTCAACAAAGCCTGCCCGAAAGACAGCTTCCCTCTCCCGAGGATCGAGCAGCTCGTGGACGCCACTGCGGGCCACGAACTGCTAAGCTTCATGGATGCCTACTCAGGCTACAACCAGATCCGCATGCACGAGCCGGATCAAATTAAAACCACCTTTGTTACGAACCGCGGACTTTACTGTTACAAGGTCATGCCCTTTGGCCTCAAAAACGCGGGAGCAACGTATCAAAGGTTGGTGAACCGCATGTTCGCCAATCAAATTTACAAAACTATGGAGGTCTACGTGGATGACATGCTTGTCAAAAGCCTCAAAGCCCACGACCACGTTCGAGACCTTAGGGAAATGTTCACGATCCTGCGGCGCTACAAGATGAAGCTTAACCCCAACAAGTGCGCTTTCGGGGTCGAGTCTGGAAAGTTTCTGGGCTACATGGTGAGCCGCCGCGGGATCGAGGCCAATACTGAGAAGATTAAGGCGATCTTAGAGATGAGGTCGCCACAAAAGGTCAAAGAAGTTCAAAGCTTGACGGGAAGGATCGCCGCTCTGACGCGATTTGTTTCCAAAGCCACTGACAGGTGCCAACCATTCTTCAAGGCACTGAAGAAGACCGACGGGTTCGTGTGGACGGAGGAGTGCGAGGAAGCATTCCGCGATATGAAAGCCTATTTCACCTCCCCCCCGTTCCTCGCGAAGCCAAAGAACGGCGAAACCCTGTACCTCTACCTCGCGGTTTCCGATAGGGCCGTGAGCGCGGTCCTCATACGCGAAGAAGACAAGGTGCAATGGCCAGTCTACTACGTTAGCAAGGCGCTCCTCGACGCCGAAACCCGATACCCCGAGATCGAGAGACTGTCCCTCGCCCTCGTCATGAGCGCGAGAAAGCTCCGGCCCTACTTCCAGGCGCACCCCATCGTGGTCCGCTTGGGGCATCCCATCGAGAAGGCCCTTCAAAAAGGGACCTCCTCTCGAATGGCGATATGGTCCCAAGAGCTGGGCGAATACGGGGTCGAGTTCCAACCGAGAACCGCCATTAAGGGTCAGGCCCTCGCCGACTTCATCGCCGAGTTCACAAGCGCGCCCCCAACCAATGAGGGCGACGAAGGGGGTAAGACCGCGGAAGACAAGGAGGACGACCATAGCGAGTCGTCAAGGAAGAGAACCAACGACCCGATAGGGCCGGTCTGGGATTTACACGTGGATGGCGCGTCAAACGCCCGGGGGGCTGGCGCCGGCGTTGTGCTCACAAATCCCGATAGGGAAAAGCTGAGGTACGCCCTGCGGTTCGAGTTCAAGGCTTCCAACAACGAGGCAGAGTACGAGGCTCTGATTGTTGGCTTGGAGCTAGCGAACAAGTTGGGCGCCCAAAACCTGCGCATCCATTGCGACTCGCAATTGATCGTGAATCAGGTTAAGGGCGACTACGCCGCAAAGGAGCCACACATGATCGCCTACTTGTCCAAGGCCCAAAAGAAATGTGCGAACAGCTTGGCATTAGCAAGACTTTCTCTTCTCCCCGCCATCCCCAAGCCAACGGTCAGGTCGAGGCGGTGAATAAGACGATCAAGGAGAACCTGAAGAAGAAGCTGGAGGCAAGAAAGGGGGCTTGGGCTGACGAGCTCCCCATGGTCTTATGGGCATACCGCACCACCGCCCGAAACGCGACCGGCGAAACCCCTTTCGCCCTCGCGTTCGGCGTCGAGGCTGTGGTACCCGTCGAGATCAAGTTGCCAACCTTGCGCATCGAGGAGTACGACGAAGCCGCCAACGATGACGCGATCAGGCTCGAGCTAGACCTCATAGACGAAAAGAGGGCGGACGCACTTACCCGGCTTGCTGCGCAGAAGAGGAAGGTCGAGAAGTACTACAACTCGAAGATCAAGCTGCGGAAGTTCGCCGACGGAAGCCTCGTCCTTCGAAGGGTGTTCCAAAACACCAAAGTGCAAGGTGCGGGAGTTCTAGGCCCCACCTGGGAAGGCCCGTACCGTGTGCGCCGAGCCATCCACAATGGCACATACGAGCTCGAGAACATGGAGGGACTCGTGTTCACACACCCATGGAATGCGGAGCATCTCCGACAATATTACCAGTAGACGTTCATTCGTCCTTTTTTCGCTTTTTGTCTTCATGTAATTTTCAATTCTAGCAAAGGCAATTTACAATTTCGAGTTTGGCCAACGGCCTGGGATGTAATTTTTGAACCATTTCGATAATTTAATAAATTACATTTCACTTCAAAACACTTGGTATCTTAGTTTCTAGCCTCCTCTACGAGCACCCAAGAAACTCGGGGGGCTAAGGAGGATAAGGCGAGAGCAACAAGCTCGCTAACTCCACTTTCCACGCGCCAAACGGTAACTCCACTTTCCACGCGCCAAACGGTAACAAAACACCCATAAATCGGATCCGCGCCCCGGACCTCCGACTTCGTACTCTCCTCGTGCGACGCTCTCGCACGGGTCGAGGCCGTATGCCGAGAGATAGCGAAACGTCGATGAGTCGGATCCGCGCACCGGACCTCCGGCCTCGCACGTCTTTTGCTGCGACCCTCTCGTGCACCGATGCACCTTGCGCACCGATAGGCGGCAAGTCATCGATGGATCACGTCCGCGCACCGGATCGTCGATCTCGGCAGTCAAAACCCAAAACGTGACACGCGTACCAACGAGTACCACGCTCACTGGGAGCTGCAAACCCATCCCGATACGCACGCCGATAGGTAGCGTACTCGCCGGAGGATGAGCGCGGCGGCCACCCAGCTCGCGCGCGCCGATAGGCAGCGAGTCACAAATGGATGGCCGGAAATCGCACCCGCCGGATGAAACTGGTCTAGCCTGCATCCGCGGGAAATTTCGCCGCCAAATGCGGCAGTAAGCCGTGCCAACCGGTTACGCTAAGCATAGTAAGCCGGGCTCGTAAGACACGCACTATTCAAATTGCGCAAATCGATTACACTAAGCGTAGCAAGTCGAGAAAATAAGACGCACGATGAAAAGAAAGCTTCAATCAAAGCAAAACAATATTGCGTAAACAACCCAATAAGAAAGGTACGAAAGTACGACGCAAACATAACAATAATCCGAAAGAAAGCATAAAGCGAGCGCTAAACAAGTGCGCGAAAAACCAAGGAAAACTCAACTAGTCCGAGCCAAAATCGACTTGCTCTTCATCTCCTTCGGGGTCAGGGGCGCCAAACCCGCCAACGGCTTCTCCGTGTGGCTGGTGGGTCGTCGACTGAGCAGCCTCGGCGGGGATCTGTGGATGCGAGTCGTCCTCCGGTGGCTCGTCATCGTAAGGAGGGAACATGGTGTTGAAAAAGGAAAACGTGGTCCCGCGAGACGCGTTCTCCTTCTCGGTCGCTTCCCGAACTCGCCGGGCCGCCTCGTAACGAGCCGCCTCCAACGCCAAGTCCCAGTCGTCCTCCAAGTCGGTCTTGGATCGCACGGCGTCTTCCTTCTCCTCAACAAGGGTCCGCATCTCCGTCCGGAGGGTATCCCTCTCCCTCTCGACCTTAACCCGAGCGATCTCGCTCGCCGATAGTCGAGCGTGAACGATGCTCAGCTCTGCATCCCGGCTCGTGAGCGCCGCCTGAAGCTTCTTCGTTTCCCCCAGGAAGGTGTCGGCTGCCTGCTCCGCCTTCTCACGAAGCGCCTTCTCGGTGGCCAATTCCCCGCGAGCTCGCTCCAGCTCCCCCTCGAGCGCCTCAAATTCTCGGGCGGTGCGGGCCCCCGCTAGGGCGGTAGCGTGCGCAACCGCCATGCTCGTCTTCTCCTTCTCCATGATTTGCATGCGTCGTAGCATATCTCGGAGAATGCGATCGCTCCGCTCTTGGCGCGCGAGCATCTGCAAGCAAGCAAAACGCGGATAATTACAATAAGCACGACAGTCATACATAACACAAGCAAACGAGCCATACCTTTCGGGTGTCGCCGATCCCGTTCTGGAAGTGCTCAAGGTCGCTCGTCGTCAGCAGGCCTTTGAAATCCCGCAAGGAGGTCTCAAGGATCCCTCGGGAGCACTAGTCTCTCAACTCTGCCGCCTCCGCTAGGAGCATGGAGTCCAGGCTGTCTGGCACTGTCGATGTGTGAGCGCGTTTGTGGCCGGGCGGTGACCCGAGAGAAGCCGACGATGATGGTCGCTTGTTGGAGGAGATCTTTTCATTCCTCGCCCGCGATGGCGACCCCCCGCGACGGGCCTCGGCTGGAGGGCGAGCCACGGTCGTAGCATCGTCGGTGGGCGTTGCTCCCGGCATTTGGGTGCGCGGTCGGTGACGTCGAGCCATGGCACCTGCAGAGAAGAAAAGCGCGTTTGTCAGTTAAAACGTAATGGTAAGCGTAAATAATGGGAAAACAACGATAACGCGACGACGCATGTTCTATCAGTACCCCCCGCGTCGGGTGGGGGGGCAGACGAACCCCCCGCCTCGGATTCCGGGCCAGTCTCCACTCCAGGTCCGGAACATGAGGAGTCTTCGTCAGCAGGCACGAACCATCCGGTGGTTGCCATAAGATCCGGGGACTCGAAAAGCGATCCTTGCCGCCTCGAGTCGGGAACCGCTCCGATCACGAGCGCAAGTTCGGAGCTCTCGATGCCATAGTCGGCCGGGAATTCAGCAACGGGGCCAAAGGTGAGAGGTGCCGTCCCGAAGGCAGATTCGGACGCCCACACCCAAGGATATCGGTGTTTCGAGGTCAGCTTGGTGAGGATGGTGAATCGCTTCCGGTGCTGGACCTTGTAGAAGCCGGGTTTCCCGGGAACATCGAAGACGGCCACGAGATTCCTGATGTCGTCGGCCGTCACGGCTCGACCCTTCGCTCGGTGCAGCATCATGTGGCAGGCCGCCACCATACGGTAGAAGGATGGGGACATCTGGGCCGCATGAACACCGAGCCGAGCTAGAAGATCCTGGATCACGGGCTGAAAAGGCAGTCGTAGCCCTCCCCGAAGGCTCGCCTCGTGAACGGCGGCGTACCCCTTCCGAGGGCGAGTCGGCAGATCGTCGGGCAACGGTCGCAAAAGCGATATGGCCGACGGGATGTGGAACCGCTTCCTCAAACCACTAAAGCTGGCAATCGAGAGCGAACTCGGGAAATCGATGCCAGAACAGTCAAAGCTATCTCGAATCGCCGTTTCCCCGAGGGGAAACGACGAGGTTCGTTCTTCTTCCCGCGCAGTCGAGCTTGTCGGGGTGACCGATAGGACGCGACAACCCGACGTCTCGCCCGAACCCCCGTGGTGCCCGCTACGGTAGCTCGCTCGGGCTGTGGTATGCGCGCTCGGCCCACTGGGGCCCGTTTCCCGGTTGTTGACCACGAGAGGCGGCTCCGTCGGCGCGTCCGGCCCGTTCGTGAGCCCATGGTGCGTGTCAAGCGATGGGATGGCCGTGTGGCCCCCGTGGGCTGCGTCCGGCCCAAGCTCGTGGTTCGGCCCAAGGTCCTGTGAGGGGTCAAGCTCCCTCTCACCTAGGCCCGGCCCAATGGGTCCTAGGGTTTGAGCATGCTCCAAGCTCTCCCCACCTAGGCCCGGCCCAATGGGCCCTAGGGTTTGGGAAGGGTCCAAGCCGGCCGCCCCCTCTCCTCCAGCAATGGATGGCCGGCGCGCCCCACCTCCGGCGTCGGCTCCTCCGCCCGTGACGCCGGCCGTCGCCGGCGGCGTCTCCTCGTCGCGCGCGCGCCCCGGCCTGGTTGGGGCTGGTCCACCCGGGCCACCTGCAACGCGGCCCCGCCCGCGTGGGAAGAGCCTTCCACGAAGCCGACCCAGCCAGGCGCGGCCTCTCCAGCGCCGGCGCCGCCTCCACCGGCCCGAGCGGCGTGCCCCTCACCTGGGTTCGTCGCGCGCGCCTCCACCAGCGCCCCCCCGGGGTTGGGTTCGCCACAGACGGCGCCGACACAGCCGGCCGAGGCCTCCCCGGCAGCAGCGCGGCCTCGCTCGACCCCGCCTGCGCTGTCCCCAGCCGCGTCGACCCCGCCGGTGCTGTCCCCGGCCGACCCGGCCTCGTCTGCGCGCTCGTCCACCTCGGCCCGCTCGGCCGACCCAGCCACGCCACAGCGCGACCCAGCCCCGGCAGCGTGCGCCCCGGCTGCTCCCTCGCTCGCCTCAGCCACACCAGTGCTCGCCTCGGCCTCGCCGGCGTCGCCCTCGGCCGCTAGGTGTTCTCCCTCGCCCGCCAACCAAGCATCCACCGTGGGGAGGTCTTGGCCGTCCAAATTCATTGTCGTTCGATCTAGGAAAACCAAACCTAGAGTGGGGAGAGAGTTGTGGTCGACCGGGGGCGGTGAAATTCGATCTAGAAGATCGTCCAAAGTCTCGTAAGGGTCGTCAAAGAGGAACGAGACGAAGTCCTCGGGGGGCCCACTGGCCGACGTGTGGTTGGGGGACCACATGGGCGCGAATAACGACAAACACGTCAGCAAAAACATTAAAATAATACCTAAGGTGAGCGGGCTTACCAATTGTTGACGAGACGGTTCGGCGAGACGACTGAAGACGGAGCTGCTTGAGTTTACCACACGGGCTACGCCCGGTGCCAAACTCGGGGGGCTAATGTTATCGGCCCGACGAGGTCCGACGGCTCGATCGACATTTCGGGCGGCCGAGCAGGCTCACTCGGCCATTGGCCGAGTGAAACCCTACTTCCAGCCCACACTCGGCCGGCCCATCAACTCACTCGGCCAATGGCCGAGTGAGCCTTCTCTCGGTCCAAGCCCATCACTCGGCCAATGGCCGAGTGAACTTCTCCATATGTTCACTCGGCCAATGGCCGGACGACGCCCACCATACTCACTCGGCCCATGGCCGAATGAAGCCTCAGACGTCCCAGCGTGTTCGCCCGGCCAAGGGCCGAATGAAGTCTCCAGCCGGCCCACCATGCTCGCTCGGCCGATGGCCGGGTGAGGCCCCGGGCGGCCCAGCACGCTCGGTCGGCCGAAGGCCGAATGAAGACCCCTGCCGGCCCAACAGCTCACTCGGCCAACAGCCGAGTGAGTCTTCTCTCGGCCCAGACTCTTCGCTCGGCCATCACTCGGCCGGTGGCCGAGTCAAGCTCACCCGGCGCCCATTCCTTCACTCGGCCATTGGCCGAGTGAATCTCCCTCGGCGACCATCATCTCACTCGGCCATCGGCCGGCCCAACCTCACTCGGCCGATGGCCGACTCAGCCTCACTCGGCCAAGGGACCCTCAACACGTCTCTTGGTCGCCTATAAATAGAGGAGTCCATTCTCTAGTCCAGGTAATCCGAATTTGAGTACTGAAACGCTGTCGAACTCGTACCTCGCTCGTTTCTCTCAAGTCTCGACCTCTAAACACTAAACCCTCTACAAACCACCTCAATCCTACTAATGTTGAGCGTCGGAGAGGTAAACAGAGGCAACCCCTCTGTTTCCCCTTTGTAGTTCACACCTTTCTGTTCACGTTTCAGGTGCTTGGACGAGATAGAGATCATCTACAGCTAAGGGACGGCTTGGGATACCAAGCCCGACACGCTCGAGTCGAGACGAGACCACTTGGTCCGGCCTTGGGTCTAACCGTCTACGACTCCTGAATCGTTGTCCGAAAAACTGCGACAACAATAGGAATAGTTAAACTGAAAGCTAAATCAAAACAAGAACGAGATAGTTTTACGAAAATTGTCAAAAGGGTATTTTTGTCTTTTTGGACATAGGACGAAAAGAATGTCAATAAATTTTTTTTGACATTGTCATATGATGACAAATGAAATAAATATGATGACAAATGAAATAAATATTACTCAGCCATATTAGTGTAATTGGGCCTTGAGGATTAATTTCATTTCATAGAATTTTACTTGAAAATTCTTAGTGGGCTTTTCTTATGTTGTCATGAACAAATGAAGAAACATCTAGAAGGTCCTTCTAGAAGCCTTATTTTCGTCCAACCCAATGAAAAGAGAGGCTAAATTTCGTGCATGCCATGGTATGAAAGAGAGATTATTTTGTGCATTAATGTATGAAGATACTTGCCAAAAGAAAAAGAGGAAACAAATTTGCTTCTAGAAGAAAGTGTATTTTCGGCCAAGAGAGAGCAAATTAAATGAGGAAACAAATCCAAGGCCTTAATTGGCTCATGTTGGACGTCCATATAGGTGAGAAAAGAGAAAAGGAAACTACCTTTTGAAGGTAATCCCTCCCCTATAAATAGAGGACTCATTCTCATTGTTTCATTCATCCCAAAGTTTTAGAGATTGAGAGCTTCTCTCTCTAGACTTGGCCGATCCTCTCTCTCTCTCTCTCTCTCTCTTCAATTTCGTTTTCTTGTTTTGGCACCTAGGTCCTCATTTGACCTAGAGTTTAGCTCTGCGACTTCAAGACTCGTTCTTAAGTCGTAGTGTTTAAAAGTGCCCACTCACTAATTCCTTTTCTCTCGAGTGATTTAGTGATAGAAACTTTCGTGGTTGCTCGAGGTGCCGAGGAAAGAAAGAGAGACGTTCTGCGAGGGGAGACGAGCGTTGCAAACTTTCCAAAAGCTTCTTCAAAGTTCAAGCTTCAAGAAAGGTTTGTAAACTTCTAGCTCATATTAGTTTTTAATTACATGTACTTGCTCTTTGTCTAGGTTAGTAAAAACTGTTTTTACTTGTAAAAGAAATTTTTAAAATTACGCCGCTTACCGAAGCGTTAATTATTTTCTTAAACCCTAGATCGATTCCAACATAACAACCTTCATAAAACGTTCCGTTACACTCGATTCTTTTTCGCACCTAAAAAGGACCAAGCTTTAATTATTTCTTTTTCTTCGAGCTGGAGTAAACCCGCATTAAAAGTGGCATAACTCTCTGCTCCGAAATCAAAATTTAATGATTCTTTAATCAAATTAAAGCTCTCTCTGTCCTCTGTCCAATGCCACCGTTTTCGGCTCAAAAGGACATCGGAGCCGCCAGATATGGCGATTTTACTCCGAGGTGCGCGGCTGTCTGAAACTCCAGTTTTTTAGAAATTCGGATTTTCAAACCCCACTACCATGAGTTATAGAACTCTAATGAGAAAATTTTCTTGAGCAAAAATGTTTTTCATATGATTATAAACATGATGTGTAAAGATTAAAATGTTTTGAATTTTGAAAGTTTAATTGAAATTGAGTTTTTACAAAACTAGTTTGAATTTTGAAAAACCGTTTTCACTTTCAAACTTGAAAATATTTTGTCATCCAAATCAAATAAGTTTTCAAAATGTTTTCAAAACTATATCTATATCACATATGTTCAAAATCTATATGCTCTTGAACATTTGAGTGGGAGGTCTCTTTGTAGACAAGCCAAAAAATAAAAAGATGTGTAATCTCAAACTTTCAAGTGTTCGAGTGAGTTGAAGTTCACACTTCCCTCATGCACTTTCCCGAAATAGAAAATAGGAAAAGATCGAGTATGTACCTTGTGCCTTTATGCACTAATACTGCTCTGAACATGTCGATCTAGGATTCTCTTCTAGTTGTCCGCTCTATCGCTCTCTAACTAGGAAATCTGTTTCCGAACTTATAAGAGTCGATGAACCAACTCCAAAAACTAAGTGGGAGGGTTATACTTGTTGTTTGTAACCCACAATCCCCAACACTAATGAAAAGTGCAAGTGTCGCCGGACTAAGAGTCACCCTCGTAGCCCTCTCTTAAATGAGAGTACTCAAGGGCGCTTTGCTCTGATCATTGCTCAATGAGCTACATCCGAGAGTGAGACGATGATGGCAAGGCCTCCCCTTGGGGGATTGTTTTTCAAAGTTGACCTTTTGGATTAAGTGGTTGGTTGCACACTTAGACTCAATCCCTAGTAATCCTCCCTCGAGGCCCTGCGAAAGGATGTGAGTGATCAAACCAATTTACAAGGTGGCTAGTCAAAATAGATGTATTGACATCTTGGCTTAGCATTAATGATGTGTCATTTACTTATAAAAGGAGATTTTTTGCGGCCTTCTCTTGAGGGAGTAAATTATCGTTTGGTTTATAACACCTTTGGATTTTATAAAAGTCTTAATAAAACTTAAATCCTAAACCAAAGACTAATCATAAACTTGTTTCAACTTAAATAGGCAATATGTATCTCAACCATCTCTCTATCTTTCTTTCCTCGATCAAACTCGAAAACGAAAATTACGTAGATTCGAAACGTAACCTCGACATAATACCTACCGTTAACAAGCACAAATGGGTACTCACCACCCCGTGTCCTCCTCTGACGAATGATGATTCAACTCAAGACGACAATGACGCCTTAGCGGCCTGGCTTCGATCCGATGAGATTGTGAGGTGCTATATCTTGGCATCTATGAACAATATGCTGAAAGAGCAACATCGTGACATTGAGACTGCCGCCGAAATGCTCTACAATCTCCTTGAGATGTTTGAAGGGCAAGGACGTCAAACAAGGCAACAAGCAGTCCAACAGTTTATGAACTGTCACATGAAGGCTAGGACTCCTGTTGGAGACTTTATGATACTGATCATTAGTTTTCTGAATAAAATGGAAATCCTAGGATCTGAGATTGATGGGAAGAATGTCATAGATATGATCTTAGAAACTCTCCCCGCATGTCTTGATACCTCCAAGATGAACTACTCCATAAACAAGCTAGAGTACACTGTTACCAAGCTTATAAAGGAGTTTCACACTGCTGAAGGTCTCACTAAGAGAAAGAGGAATCAAGGAGAGGCACATGCTACTGAGCAAAGAGCCTCCGCCTCTGGAACTAAGAAGAGACCTCACAAGGCCGATAAAAAGAACTGTCCTGCCAATCTCAAAGCAAAGGAACATAGTATTGTACTAGTTACCGAAGCATGCTTAGTAGCTGATAATGTATCAACGTGGATTCTTGACTCCGCTACTACTAACCATATTTGTTGTTCCTTGAATGGTTTCAAGAAAACCAAAAGCTTAGAGGAAGGCGAGTTCTGTTTCAAATGGGGTGATGGGAGCCTGGTGTCTGCAAAGGCTGTGGGATCCGTGACGCTGTCTTTTGAAGACCGCACTTTAAACTTGAATAATGTTTATTTTGTTCCTACCTTTGGGAAGAACTTAATATCCGTTGCTCGTCTTCGTGAGCAAGATTATTGTTTAAAGTTCATTAAGAATGGAATTCGTATTTCGTTTCCTGATAATTCTTTTGTAACTGATGCATGTATGAAGAATGCTCTTTTCTACATCTATCCCACTCAACCTTCTCTTTTAGACACCGAAATAGATAATGATCTAATTAGGGAGCCAAAGAGGATCAAACTTTCTGAATCCTCCGATCTAACAAAATCAACACACCTATGGCACTTAAGACTTGGTCATATCAGTCTAGAAAGGATTAAGAGACTTGTGAGGGATGGTCCACTCCAAGCCTCTGCAATAGGTTCACTACCTACTTTTGAATCCTGCATAGAAGGAAAAATGACTAAGCGACCTTTCTCTAATAAAGGTCGAAGAGCCACTAAGTTGCTGGAACTAATACATTCTGATGTATGTGGTCCGCTCAGCCAACAGGCACGTGGAGGATACGAATACTTCGTTACCTTCACTGATGATTACTAACGATATGGGTTTGTCTATTTGCTCAAACACAAATCCGAGACCTTTAACGTATTTAAGGTCTTTAGGGCTTTAGTGGAAAAGCAAACTGGCAAAGTGATCAAAACCCTTCGATCGGATCGAGGTGGTGAGTATATGTCTGGAGAGTTCGATGACTTTCTTAAAGAAGAAGGTATCGCTTCTCTGCTTACCGCACCTGGCACACCTCAACAAAACGGAGTGTCAGAGAGAAGAAACCGAACTCTTATGGAGATGGTTAGATCGATGATGAGTTACTCATCACTCCCGCTTTCCTTTTGGGGATATGCCCTCGAAACAGCCGCTTACATTCTGAACCAAGTTCCGTCTAAAACGGTTCCTGGTACTCCTTATGAAATATGGACTGGCCGTAAAGTAAGTTTGGGCCACATCCGAATTTGGGGTTGCCCTGCACATGTGCTAAGGCAAAAGACTAGCAAGTTGGCTAGTAGGTCAGAATTGTGCCTGTTTGTGGGATATCCAAAGGAAACCAAAGGTTTCATTTTCTATAGTCCCGAGGACGATAAGACTTTCGTTAGCACGAATGCTCGTTTCCTTGAGGAGGACTTCATGAAGGATGCGAAACCTAGAAGCAAAATTGTGCTTGAAGAAAAGTTGGGTGAGGAAGCTTCTACCTCATCTGTAAGAACTGTTCTTACCCCAACTGAAACACAACCTAACTCATTAGAATCTCGTCAAGTAGTACTTAGACGTAGTGGGAGGGCTACTCAAAAGCCTGACAGGTACATGTCTTATGGAGACTCTCTTGTAGCCGTCTCTGACATGGATGATCCTGTTTCTTATAGCCAAGCGATGGCTTGTTCTGAATCAAACCTTTGGCTTGACGCCATGAAAGTTGAAATGCACTCGATGTATGTCAACAATGTCTGGAAACTTGTAGACCTTCCTGAAGGGATTAAACCCGTAGGGTGTTAGTGGATATACTAGAAGAAAATGGGTCCTGATGGGAACGTCGAGACGTTCAAAGCACGACTTGTGGCGAAGGGTTATACCCAACAAGAAGGGATTGACTATGAAGAAACCTTCTCGCCAGTCGCGATGCTTAAATCCATCAGCATACTCCTATCCATAGCTGCAGCTCTCGACTATGAGATCTAGCAAATGGATGTCAAGACAGCCTTTCTGAATGGCAATCTTGACGAGCGCATTTACATGGCTCAACCAGACGGTTTCGTGGATAAAGGTCAAGAGACCAAGGTTTGTGAGTTGCTTAAGTCCATTTATGGATTAAAGCAAGCATCTAGGTCATGGAATATTAGATTCGATGAAACTGTAAAGAGCTTTGGCTTTGAACAGTCAATAGATGAGCCTTGTGTTTACAAGTTAGTACACGAAGGTAAAGTTGTGTTTCTGGTACTATATGTCGATGATATACTTCTCATTGGTAATGACGTGGGTAAGTTATCTGAGGTTAAGGTCTGGCTAGCAAAGCAATTCGATATGAAGGATCTAGGAGAAGCCGCGTACATTCTGGGGATCCAAATCTTTCGAGATAGGAAAAACCGGACCCTGTCGCTCTCTCAAGCATCTTATATTGATAAGATAATGGATTGCTTCTCGATGCAAGACTCCAAGAAGGGCCAAACACCCTTTAGGCATGGAGTTTCACTCTCTAAGGACCAGTCTCCCAAGACTGCACAAGAGATTGAAGACATGAGGAAAATTCCTTACGCCTCTGCCGTAGGAAGCCTCATGTATGCTATGCTTTGCACTAGACCTGACATCTGTTTCGCCATTGGCGTAGTAAGTCGTTTCCAATCCAACCCTGGACCCGAGCACTGGATTGCTGTTAAGCATGTTCTTAAGTATCTTCGAAGAACTAGGAACTTGATGCTTACATACTCAGGTAATGACCTGACTATGACGGGATATACCGACTCCGATTTTCAAGCGGATAAGGATTCCAGGAAATCCACTTCGGGATCTGTGTTTATCCTTAATGGTGGAGCTGTTGTGTGGAGAAGTATTAAGCAATCTTGCATTGCTGACTCCACAATGGAAGCATAATATGTGGCTGCTTGTGAAGCATCCAAAGAGGCAGTATGGCTTAGAAAATTCCTTAAGTATTTGGAAGTTGTTCCAAACGTCGACGAGTCCATGACCCTTTATTGTGATAATAGTGGGGGTGTCGCTAACTCAAAGGAACCTAGAAGCCATAAGCGCTCTAAGCATATTGAGAGGAAATACCATTTGATTCGAGAGATCGTGCAGCGCGGAGACGTGGAAGTGAAGAAGATCTCAACGGTGGACAACCTCGCAGATCCATTCACCAAGGCCCTAGCGAACAAGGTCTTCGACCAACATCGTGAGGGATTAGGCATGAAAGACTACACACATCTTCTTTGAGTCAAGTGGGAGTTTGTTGTCAATGGTGCCCACAAGAAGAGTTGTAATCTTTATTTTGTACATTTGATGTAATAAAGTCTCATGAAGACTCTTGCTTGTAATTGCCTATTCATTCATTAATAAAGTTGAAACGTTCATTCATTCTTTCTTTGTTTGAAGCTTTATGATAAAACCTTAGTCTTTTAGTCCATAAACAAACTTAACAACTTACGAAGAGACAAATGTAGATTTGCATGAACAAACTCTTCGTAGTTTGCTTAAAATGATATATTCGCAATCTTAGGGTCAAAGGACTATTGACCTCAGTATGATTGTTAGAAGAATCTATGATGTCTGGTTATGAGGCATTGAGAGTTGGAGACTCTATAGTTCTTCTAGGTATCTTCCGAAGGTACTGAATTGACCAGTGCACTTCTAGAGACAAGATAAGAACAAACCATTTAACCTCTTATGTCTCGAAGTCACTATGTATGAATTGCATCATGCTTACCTTAATCCTGAAATGAGACATGCCATTTCACAGCTTAGTATTCTCATTTGAGAAAGTCAGAGTTCGGACTCACTATGTGATTCCGAACAGGGCCTATTGGTGAAGTACTAAGTTGTGAGAATGTCATGAGTAACTTTGTGAAGTTCTCATAGATATGGAATTCATGTACAAGATTGGTGAAATGCAATGTATGTCACCTCATGCTTTGTTCCTTGGAGTGTGAATAAATGAACCGGCCAGTGTACAAATTGAGTCCTGACTCTTTTGGATGAAACAATGTGACTTGTTAGCTCCTCGTCAATACATTGTTTCTAACTTATTCACAAGCGACAAAGGAGTTGAGGAAATAACAGCTAGAAGGGTAAAATGGTAATTTAGTAAATCCCGACTAGCTGATGACATTCATGAAGGGTAAACATAGATAATATTCAGTGGATCCGCTCATCATAATTAGGTTGAATTCTTGAGTAGAAAATAAATTCATTTGAACCGAGAGATTTCCAGTGTCAGCTCTTTAGTGGAGTCAGTTGGCATTAAGCTAAACTTGGAAAAGGTTTGTGAACTTTTGAGTCCAAGTGTTTAGCTCAAGCTTTGTTCATTTGGGTCCATGAGGTCACTGTCACGAATCACATCGATAGGAATAGTTAAACTGGGAGCTAAGTCAAAACGAGAACGAAAATAGTCAAAAGGGTATTTTTGTCTTTTGAGACAAAGGATGAAATGAATGTCAATAAATTTTTTGACAAGTTCATTTGATGACTTAATGTCACTCGGCCATGACTTGATTATTGGGCCTTGTGAATAAATGTATCAAGATACTTGCCAAAAGAAATAGGACCCTCATTCCCTTCATTTTATTCATTCCACATAAGTTAGAGATTGAGAGCTTCTCTCTCTAGAACTTGTGGTTGCCGCCCCTCTTCTCTCTCTCTCTAAGTTTATTTTCGATTTTTCTTGTTTTGGCACCTAGGTCCTCACTCGACCTAGTGTTTAGCTCTGCGACTTCAAGACTCGTTCTTATGTCGTAGTGTTTAAAAGTGCCCACTCACTAATTCCTTTATTCCGAGTGATTTAGTGATAGAAACTTTCGTGGTTGCTCGAGGTGCCGAGGAAAGAAAGAGAGACGTGCTGCGAGGGGAGACGAGCGTTGCAAACTTTCCAAAAGCTTCTTCAAAGTTCAAGCTTCAAGAAAGGTTAGTAAACTTCTATGCTCATATTGGTTTTTAATTACATGTACTTGCTTCTTTATCTAGGTTAGTAAAAACTGTTTTTACTTGAAAAGAAATTTTTTAAAATTCCGCCGCTTCCCGAAGCGTTTAATCTTTTTCTTAAACCCTAGATCAATTCCAACATCTAGTCGACTGATAAGTCCTCGTGTTGACTGTACACGTAATTCCTTGAGTTGAGTTCACGCCTAAAGTTGAGTTCCGAGTCCACGAGTGTTGGAATTGATCTAGGGTTTAAGAAAAAGTTTAACGCTTCGTTAAGTGGCGGAATTTTAAAAATTTTATTTTCAAGTAAAAACAGTTTTTTACTAACCTAGACAAAGAGCAAGTACATATAAATAAAACTAATATGAGCTTAATAAATTTACTAACCTCTTTAGAAGCTTGAACGTTGATGAGCCTTCGGGAAGGTTGAAAACGTTCATCTCCCTCGCAGCACGTCTCTCTTTCTTTCCTCGGCAACTCGATCAACCACGAAAGTTTCTATCACTAAATCACTCGAAATAAAAGGAATTAGTGTGTGGGCACTTTTAAACACTACGACTTAAGAACGAGTCTTGAAGTCGCAGAGCTAAACTCTAGGTCAAATGAGGACCTAGGTGCCAAAACAATAAAACGAAATTGACTAGAGAGAGAGAGGAGAGGGGCGACCACAATGTCTAGAGAGAGAGTCTGTCAATCTCTCACTTGTGTGGAATGAGAAAAATGAGAAGAATGAGGCTCCTATTTATAGGAGAGGTCTTACCTTCAATAAGGTAGTTTCCTCTTCTATAGAATATCACATATTCATGAGCCAATTTCCTCTTTTCCTCTATGACATACTCGGCCAAGGCAAGCCTTCTAGAAGGCTTGGATTTGTTTCCTTTTTTTTGTTCCTTGCCTTGCCTTGTCTCTCTCTTGGGCGCCTACCTCATTTCCTCTTAGGGAAAATTTGTTTCCTCTTTTTCTTTTGGCAAGTATCTTCATACATTTATGCACAAAATATTCTCTCTTTCTCTTGGGTATGTTGGGCGCCTATTTCAATCTAGAAAGGCCTTCTAGAAGCTTTTCCACTTGTTCATGACAACATGAAAAAGGCCCATTAAGAATTTTCAATAAAATTCTTATGAAATGAAATTAATCCACAAGGCCAAATAAGACCAATATTGGCTGAGTGAAACATGTCATTAAATGACCTTGTCAAAAAAATTTATTGAAATTCATTTCATGCTATGTCTCAAAAGACAAAAATACCCTTTTGACAATTTTCGTTCTTGTTTTGACTTAGCTTCCAGTTTAACTATTCCTAATCGATGTGATTCGTGATAGTGACCTCATGGATCGAAATGAACAAAGCTTGAGCTAAAATACTTGGACTCAAAAGTTCACAAACCTTTTCCAAGTTTAGCTTAATGTCAACTGACTCCACTAAAGAGTTGACATTGAAAATCTCTCGGTTCAAATGAATTTATTTTCTACTCAAGAATTCAACCTAATTGTAATGAGTGGATCAACAGAATATTATCAGTGTTTACCCTGTTGTCAATGGTGCCCACAAGAAGAGTCGTAATCTTTATATTCTACATTTGATGTAATAAAGTCTCATGAAGACTCTTGCTTGTAATTGCTTATTCATTAATAAAAAGTTGAAACGTTCATTCAATCTTCCTTGTCTGAAGCTTTATGATAAAACTTTAGTCTTTAGTCCATAAACAAACTAAACAACTTACGAAGAGACAAATGTAGATTTGCATGAACAAACTCTTCGTAGTTTGCTTAAAACGATATATTCGCAATCTAAGGGTCAAAGGACTATTGACCTCAGTACGATTGTTAGAAGAATCTATGATGTCTGGTTATGAGGCATTGAGAGTTGGAGACTCTATAGTTCTTCTAGGTATCTTCCGAAGGTACTGAATTGAGCAGTGCACTTCTAGAGACAAGATAAGAACAAACCATTTAACCTCTTATGTCTCGAAGTCACTATGTATGAATTGCATCATGCTTACCTTAATCCTGAAATGAGACATGTCATTTCACACCTTAGTATTCTCATTTGAGAAAGTCAGAGTTCGGACTCACTATGTGATTCTGAACAGGGCCTATTGGTGAAGTACTAAGTTGTGAGAATGTCATGAGTAACTTTGTGAAGTTCTCATAGATATGGAATTCATGTACAAGATTGGTGAAATGCAATATATGTCACCTCATGCTTTGTTCCTTGGAGTGTGAATAAATGAACCGACCATTGTACAAATTGAGTCCTGACGCTTTTGGATGAAACAATGTGACTTGTTAGCTCCTCGTCAATACATTGTTTCTAACTTATTCACAAGCGACAAAGGAGTTGAGGAAATAACAGCTAGAAGGGTAAAATGGTAATTGAGAGTTGGAGACTCTATAGTTCTTCTAGGTATCTTCCGAAGGTACTGAATTGAGCAGTGCACTTCTAGAGACAAGATAAGAACAAACCATTTAACCTCTTATGTCTCGAAGTCACTATGTATGAATTGCATCATGCTTACCTTAATCCTGAAATGAGACATGTCATTTCACACCTTAGTATTCTCATTTGAGAAAGTCAGAGTTCGGACTCACTATGTGATTCCGAACAGGGCCTATTGGTGAAGTACTAAGTTGTGAGAATGTCATGAGTAACTTTGTGAAGTTCTCATAGATATGGAATTCATGTACAAGATTGGTGAAATGCAATATATGTCACCTCATGCTTTGTTCCTTGGAGTGTGAATAAATGAACCGACCATTGTACAAATTGAGTCCTGACGCTTTTGGATGAAACAATGTGACTTGTTAGCTCCTCGTCAATACATTGTTTCTAACTTATTCACAAGCGACAAAGGAGTTGAGGAAATAACAGCTAGAAGGGTAAAATGGTAATTGAGAGTTGGAGACTCTATAGTTCTTCTAGGTATCTTCCGAAGGTACTGAATTGACCAGTGCACTTCTAGAGACAAGATAAGAACAAACCATTTAACCTCTTATGTCTCGAAGTCACTATGTATGAATTGCATCATGCTTACCTTAATCCTGAAATGAGACATGTCATTTCACACCTTAGTATTCTCATTTGAGAAAGTCAGAGTTCGGACTCACTATGTGATTCCGAACAGGGCCTATTGGTGAAGTACTAAGTTGTGAGAATGTCATGAGTAACTTTGTGAAGTTCTCATAGATATGGAATTCATGTACAAGATTGGTGAAATGCAATGTATGTCACCTCATGCTTTGTTCCTTGGAGAGTGAATAAATGAACCGACCATTGTACATATTGAGTCCTGACGCTTTTGGATGAAACAATGTGACTTGTTAGCTCCTCGTCAATACATTGTTTCTAACTTATTCACAAGCGACAAAGGAGTTGAGGAAATAACAGCTAGAAGGGTAAAATGGTAATTTAGTAAATCCCGACTAGTTGATGACATTCATGAAGGGTAAACATAGATAATATTCAGTGGATCCGCTCATCATAATTAGGTCGAATTCTTGAGTAGAAAATAAATTCATTTGAACCGAGAGATTTTCAGTGTCAACTCTTTAGTGGAGTCAGTTGGCATTAAGCTAAACTTGGAAAAGGTTTGTGAACTTTTGAGTCCAAGTGTTTAGCTCAAGCTTTGTTCATTTGGGTCCATGAGGTCACTGTCACGAATCACATCGAGTAGGAATAGTTAAACTGGAAGCTAAGTCAAAACAAGACCGAAAATTGTCAAAAGGGTATTTTTGTCTTTTGAGACATATGATGAAATGAATGTCAATAAATTTTTTTGACAAGGTCATTTGATGACATGCATCACTCAGCCAATACTAGTCTTATTGGGCCTTGTGGATTAATTTCATTTCATAAGAATTTTATTGAAAATTCTTAATGGGCCTTTTTCATGTTCTCATGAACAAATAAAGAAGCTTCTAGAAGCTCCTTCTAGAGGACAGTTTGGGCGCCTACTACCCAAGAGATAGAGAGAATATTTTGTGCATAAATGTATCAAGATACTTGCCAAAAGAAAAAGAAGAAACAAATTTGCATGAGGATGCTTTAGGGTAATCGGCCAAGAGAGAGTCAAAGGCAAGGCATGGAACAAAATAGGAAACAAATCCAAGGCTTATTGAAGCCTATGTTGGCCATGTGACTCAATAAAGGAAATAGGGAAATTAGCTCATGAATATGTGATATTCTATAGAAGAGGAAACTACCTTATAGAAGGTGAGACCTCTCCTATAAATAGGAGCCTCATTCCACACATTTCATTCATCCAAGTTTAATAGATTTGAGAGACTCTCTCTCTAGAACTTTGGCCGAACTCCTCTCTCTCTCTCTAGTTTATTTTCGATTTTTTTTTGGCACCTAGGTCCTCATTTGACCTAGTGTTTAGCTCTGCGACTTCAAGACTCGTTCTTAAGTCGTGGTGTTTAAAAGGCCCACTCACTAATTCCTTTATTTCGAGTGATTTAGTGATAGAAACTTTCGTGGTTGCTCGAGGTGCCGAGGAAAGAAAGAGAGACGTGATGCGAGGGGAGACGAGCGTTGCAAACTTTCCAAAAGCTTCCCAAAGTTCAAGCTTCAAGAAAGGTTAGTAAACTTCTATATTCGTAATAGTTTTTAATTACATGTACTTGCTCTTTGTCTAGGTTAGTAAAAAACTGTTTTTACTTGTAAAAGAAAATTTTTAAAATTCCGCCGCTTACCGAAGCGTTAATTATTTTCTTAAACCCTAGATCGATTCCAACATACCCTTCATGAATATCATCAGCTAGTCGGGATTTACAAAATTACCATTTTACCCTTCTAGCTGTTATTTCCTCAACTCATTTGTCGCTTGTGAATAAGTTAGAAACAATGTATTGACGAGGAGCTAACAAGTCACATTTTTTCATCCAAAAGAGTCAGAACTCAATTTGGACACTGGCCATGTTGTCGGCCCGTTCCGGGTCGACAGCGCCCGCGGGGTCCCATGGCCGAGAGGCCAAAGACCGGCCTCACGAGCTCAATCTCGGCCTCATGAGCTCGACCTCGGCCTCGGCCTCACGAGCTCGACCTCGGCCTCGTAAGCTCGACATCGGCCTCACGAGCTCGACCTCGGCCTCATAAGCTCGACCTCAGCCTCACGAGCTCGACCTCGGCCTCACGAGCTCGACCTCGGCCTCACGAGCTCGACCTCGGCCTCATGAGCTCGGCTATCCTCGGCCATCGGCCATCCACGGCCAATGGCCGAGCCTGGCTATCCTCGGCCATCGGCCATCGGCCATCCTCGGCCAATGGCCGAGCCTGGCTATCCTCGGCCATCGGTCATCCTCGGCCAATGGCCGAGCCTAGGCTATCCTCGGCCATCGGTCATCCTCGGCCAATGGCCGAGCCTGGCTATCCTCGGCCATCGGCCATCCTCGGCCAATGGCCAAGCCTATGCTATCCTCGGCCATCGGCCATCCTCGGCCAATGGCCGAGCCTATGCTATCCTCGGCTGGCCCGAGGTTTGCCTCTGCCAATGGCCGAGCCTAATACTTCACTCAGCCAAGGGGCCCTCCAATGACCCCTTGGTCGCCTATAAATACAAGAGGCCTGCCCACTTCCAAAGGTAATCCATTTTTGAGTCCCGAAACGCTGTCGAACTCATACTTCACTTGTTTCGCTCATCTTTGGCCTCTCACCCTCTAACACCTCTATACTCCACCTCAATCCCACTAATGTTGAGCGTCGGAGAGGTAAACAGAGGCACCCCTTTGTTTCCCCTTTGTAATTCACGTGTTCTCTCTTCCTTTTCAGGTGCTTGGACGAACTCAAGGGACATTCACAGCTAAGGGACGACTTGGGATACTAAGTCTGACACGCTCGAGTCAAGACGAGACCACTTGGTCCGGCCTTGGGTCTAACCGCCTTTGACTCCTAAATGGTTGTCCGAAAAACAACGACAACATTTTGGCGCTAGAAGGAGGGGGCCACCGACCTTGGCGTGCTCTCCTTTCCATTCCACACTCTCACTACTCTTACGACTCTCGAGAGATGAGTCACCTTCCCACTACCTCCGCCGGCACTCGAGCGACGAGTTTGAGGTACGGCCTCCGAAGCCTCGCTCACCGTCTTGAGGGGTAACCTCGTGATAATGAGAGCCAGCCCCAAGATGCGGCGAACGACCCCGAGGCCGAGCTCCGAGAGGACACGGCCCGGCGGCTTGCGGAGCTCCATGACCGTCCTGGCGTCGACGGCTCGCTCATCGCCAATCTCCTCGGCTACGACGTCGAGGATCGATCCGCCCGAGACGACTCCAACCCCGACTACGTGGGGGAGTCAAGGACCGATGAGGCGACTCCTAGCCTCGCCCAAACACGGCCCGAGAGGTCCAATGGTGCTTTGGCCGGTCCGTCGCGTCCGGTGCGACGACAGGCACGGTCACATTCCCGGGGACTCGCCCCCTCGGTTTCAAGAGGCGGCCGGACACGGCCCCTCACCGAGGAGAGAGCGACTCTGGGCGATGATGGGGCCGATAGCCGAAGCGCTCGCCGCACGGCCCGACCAAGGGCGAACTCGCCCCGCCACGCGCCGAGCGTGGACCTTAGAGAGCGCTTGACAGCGCAGAGAAACTTCCGAGGGGAGGATCTCCGCCAAAGGCTCAACTCTCGGAGGGACGCACTCCCCGCCGTAACTCTCGCCCTACCTCAGGCCAATATCGTGGACCAAGCGTCCAACGAGCGCTAGCCGGCGACTCCCGTGGCCCCGGTGGTCAGCCCTGCTAACGGGCTTGACATGGTCACGATGATTCAGAGCCTCCAAAACCAAATCATCGAGATGAGGGAGTCAGGGAGGCAAAGGCCTTACTGGGGGATCGAGGAGTCATACTCTCCCTTCGTCGCTCAAATCCTCACGCACCTTGCGTGGGGAACTTCAAATTGCCATCCATCCCTCCCTATGATGGACGGACGGACCCAAACATCTACATCCAACACTACGAGACGTGGATGACGATGCAAGGGCAGGCGGATGCCACTCTCTGTCAAGCTTTCAGCCTGACCCTCACGGGGTCGGGGTTTGAGTGGTTCCGAAGTCTGAGGCCGGGAAGCATCTCGTCTTTCCGGGCCTTACGAGAGGCTTTCATTGCTCGATTCGCCACCCTTGTGGCACAAAAGAAGTCAAAGACCCACCTCCTCTCCATCCGGCAGGGGAGAGACGAAACGTTGAGACAATACCTCGCTCGCTTCACCGAGGAGTCTCACAAGGTCGAGGGGTTCGATGACAAGGATGCCATCATGGCAATCACCGAGGGAGTTCGCACGAGCGACTTCCTCAAGTCTATCGTCGGAAAAGTCCCGCGAGACATGGTGGAGCTAATGTCGAGGGCCCGCACGTATATGGGGATCGAGGACTATCTCCATGGCCGCGACGGCCGGAAGTTAGGGGGACAAGGTAGTCGCCGCCGCGATGACCAAGACGAAGATCGTCCTGACCCTCGAAGGAAGAGGAACAAGGGAGGCCGGGCCCCTAACGGTCGCCCCTCCCCGGGCCGAGATCGTCACACGTTGATAGCTTCCGAGCGTTATCGACGTTCACCCCTCAGAACACCCCGCAAGAGCGGATCCTAGCTCTGCACCGCGACAAGCTAGGAAGTCCGACTCCTCTTGCAAAGGATCCCGCGAAGAGGGATCGAAACAAGTTATGTGAGTACCACCAAGATCACGTGTTGTCAATGGTGCCCACAAGAAGAGTGGTAGTGTCTATTTATGTACATTTGATGTAATAAAGTCTCATGAAGACTCTTGCTTGTACTTGCTTATTCATTAATAAAAGGTGGAAACGTTCATTCAATATTCCTTGTCTGAAGATTTATGATAAAACCTTAGTCTTTTAGTCCATAAACAAACTTAACAACTTACGAAGAGACAAATGTAGATTTGCATGAACAAACTCTTCGTAGTTTGCTTATAACGATACATTCGCAATCTAAGGGTCAAAGGACTATTGACCTCAGTATGATTGTTAGAAGAATCTGTTGTCGGCCCGTCTAGGGTCGACGGGGACAAAGGCATCTCTCCAATCCACGTGGCTGGTGCGAGGTCTCGGGCGGCGAAACCCCGACCCAACCAGGGGCCGGCCCATACCAATAGCCAAGTCAATGGCTCACTCGGCCATTGGCCGAGTGAACCCTCCAGCCACCAAGGCAGTTCACTCGGCCATTGGCCGAGTGAACCTTCCAGCAGTTCACTCGGCCAATGGCCGAGTGAACCCTCCAGCCACCAAGGCAGTTCACTCGGCCATTGGCCGAGTGAACCTTCCAGCAGTTCACTCGGCCAATGGCCGAGTGAACCTTCCAGCTGCCCCTGCAGTTCACTCGGCCAGTGGCCGAGTGAACCTTCCAGCAGTTCACTCGGCCAATGGCCGAGTGAACCTCAGACCGGCCCAAGCTTTTCACTCGGCCAATGGCCGAGTGAACCTCACCACCATGTTCACTCGGCCATTGGCCGACCCAGCCACTCAATGGCCGAACCAAGCAAGTTCACTCGGCCAAGGGGTCTTCAAACCACCCCTTGGCTGCCTATAAATACAAGGGTCCTTCCCTTGACCCAGGTAACCCATTCTTGAGTACTGAAACGCTGCCGAACTCGTACCTCGCTCGTTTCTCTCAAGCTTTGGCCTCTAAACACCCCTAAAACCTCTATACTCCACCTCAATCACACTAATGTTGAGCGTCGGAGAGGTAAACAGGGGCACCCCCCCTGTTTCCCCTTTGTAGTTCACGTGTTCTCTACACCTTTTCAGGTACTCTGACGAACTCAAGGGACATCCACAGCTAAGGGACGACTTGGGTCTAACCGTCTTTGGCTCCTAAATAGTTGTCCGAAAAACAGCGACAACATTTTGGCGCTAGAAGGAGGGGACCACCGACCTTGGCACGCTCTCCCTTCCATTCCACATTTTCACCACTTCTACGACTCTCGAGAGATGAGTCACCTACCCACTACCTCCGCGGGTACCCGAGCGACGAGCTCGAGGTACGGTCTCTGACTCCTCGCACACCGTCTTGAAGGGCAACCTCGCGATAGCGAGAGCCAGCCCCAAGACCCGGTGAGCGACCCCGAGGCCGAGCTCCGAGAGGACATGGCCCGGCGGCTCGCGGAGCTCCTTGACCGTCCCGGCGTTGACGGCTCCCTCATCGCCGATCTCCTCGGCTACGACGTCGAGGATCGGTCTGCTCGGGATGACTCCGACCCCGAATACGTGGAGGAGTCGAGGACCAACGAGGCCACCCCTAGCCTCGCTCAGGCACGACCCGAGAGGGCCAATGGTGCGTTGGCCGATCCTTTGTACCCGGCGCGACAACAGGCACGGTCACAGTCCCGGGGACTCGCCCCCTCGGTTTCAAGAGGTGGCCGGACACGGCCCCTCGCCGAGGAGAGAGCGACTCTGGTCGACGATGGAGCCGATAGCCGAAGCGCTCACCGGACGACCCGACCAAGGGCGACCTCGCGTCGTCACGCACCAAGCGTGGACCTTAGAGAGTGCTTGACGGCGCAGAGAAACTCCCGAGGGGAGGATCTCCGCCAAAGGCTAAATTCTCGAAGGGACGCGCTCCCCGCCGCAACTCTCGGCCGGCCTCAGGCCAATGTCGTGGACCAAGCGTCCAACGAACGCCAACCAGTGACTCCCGTGGCCCCGACGGTCGGCCCTGCTAACGGGCTTGACATGGTCACGATGATTCAGAGCCTCCAAAATCAAATCATCGAGATGAGGTAGTCAGGGAGGCAAAGGCCGTACGGAGGGATCGAGGAATCATACTCTCCCTTCGCCGCACAAGTCCTCGCGCAGCCATGCGTGGGAAACTTCAAGTTACCGTCCATTCCCCCCTATGATGGACGTACAGACCCCCACTTCCACGTCCAACACTATGAGACGTGGATGACGATGCAAGGGCAGACGGACGCCACCCTCTGCCAAGCCTTCAGCCTAACCCTCACAGGATCGGGCTTTGAGTGGTTCCGGAGTTTGAGGCCTGGAAGCATCCCGTCCTTCCGGGCCTTGCGAGAGGCTTTCCTCGCTCGCTTTGCCACGCTTGTGGCACAAAAGAAGTCGAAGACCCACCTCCTCTCCATTCGACAGGGGAGAGATGAGACATTGAGACAATACCTCACTCGCTTCACCAAGGAGTCTCACAAAGTCGAGGGCTTCGATGACAAGGACGCCATCACAGCGATCACCGAGGGAGTTCGCACGACCGACTTCCTCAAGTCCATTGTCGGGCAAGTCCCGCGAGACATGGCGGAGCTAATGACGAGAGCCCGCACACATATGGGAATCGAGGACTATCTCGATGGCCGAGATGGCCGAAAGTCGGAAGGACAAAGTAGTCGCCACCGCGACGAACAAGACGAAGATCGTCCCGACCCTCAGAGGAAGAGGAGCAGGGGAGGCCGGGCCCCTAACGGTCGCCCCCTCTCCGGTCCAAGATCGTCGCACGTTGATAGCTTCCGAGCGTTATCAACGTACACCCCACTGAACACTCCGCAAGAGCGGATCCTAGCTCTGCACCGCGACAAGCTAGGAAGTCCGGCTCCTCTTGCGAAGGATCCCGCGAAGAGGGATCGAAATAAGTTCTGTGAGTACCACCAGGATCACGGGCATCTGACGTCCGAATGCTATCATCTTAGGCGTCAGATCGAGGCCCTGATTCAAGACGGGAAATTAAAAGAGTATGTCCTGAGAATGGTCGGGACGGCCGCGGTGCACGAAGGCCGTCCACGGCAAGGAAGGAAGGGTCCAGCGATGGTGACTGTCACGGACCAGGCAGCGATTGAAGAACCGGAGAGCTCACAACTGCATGTCGTGGGCTCGATCATGGGTGGCCCGGAGTTTGGGGACTCGTCCACGCAAAGGAAGAAGTACGTGCGCGAGGTTTCCCGGGGAAAAGTTGCGCACTACATCAACCATACGTACGAGGCTCCCCCTCCGGCCCCATTCGAGTCCATGTTCTTCACCGGCCAAGAGGCGACACGAGTTCTCCACCCGCACAATGACGCAATAGTCGTCTCGGCCCCGGTCGCCAACAATCTCGTCCGAAGAATCCTGATTGATAACGGCAGCTCGGCCGACATCATCTTCAAATCAGCGTTGGACAGGATGAAGCTGACCGGACTGAAACTGACCCCAATCTCGACCCCACTCTTCGGCTTCTCCAGGGAGAAGGTCAAGACGGAGGGCACTATCGACCTCCCGGTCACCTTCGGGACTCCGGGGGGGCTCGAGGTCACCCGCATCGTGTCCTTCCTAGTGGTGAACCAGCCCTCAGCGTACAACATCATCATCGGCCGCCCGACTCTCAACCGATTGAAGGCTATAACGTCTACCTATCACCTGATGATGAAGTTCCCGACTGAAAAGGGGATTGCCATCATGTTGGGAGACCAGTCGATGGCGAGGATGTGCTACATCCAAGGCGTGGACGGGAAAGGGAAGGAAAAGGCGGTGAGCGCCATCCTCTAGCTCGGTCAAGCTACAGAAGCTAGCACTGCAGCGGAAGCCCGTCCCCACTTCTCATTATGTCATTTTATTTCCGGTTTTAAGACAATCTCGAATTTCAATAAGGCCAATGGCCCAGGGATGTAATTTTTGACTATTTCGGCATGGTAATTATATCACATTTCACCTCGAAGTCTTTATCTTGTTGCATTATAATTTCTAGTCTCCTCGACGAGTACACGAGAAACTCGGGGGGCTAATGGGAAACAATGCTCAACGAAACTAGAGCTCGCTCGCTCAACAAAAAAAAAAAGAAAAAAACAACTCAAAAACAAAAACAAAAGTATAACAAAGACGTGCAAATCGATTATGCCTTCGGTGGCAAATCGAGAACATAAGACGCGCACAACGCAACAAAGACGTGCAAATCGATTATGCCTTCGTTGGCAAATCGAGAACATAAGACGCGCACAACACAAAAAAGACGTGCAAATCGATTATGCCTTCGTTGGCAAATCGAGAACATAAGACGCGCACAACGCAACGAAGATGTGCAAATCGATTATGCCTTCGTTGGCAGGTCGAGAAAATAAGACGCGCACAACGCAACAAAGACGTGCAAATCGATTATGCCTTCGTTGGCAAATCGAGAACATAAGACGCGCACAACACAAAAAAGACGTGCAAATCGATTATGCCTTCGTTGGCAAATCGAGAACATAAGACGCGCACAACACAAAAAAGACGTGCAAATCGATTATGCCTTCGTTGGCAAATCGAGAACATAAGACGCGCACAACGCAACGAAGATGTGCAAATCGATTATGCCTTCGTTGGCAGGTCGAGAAAATAAGACGCGCACAACGCAACAAAGACGTGCAAATCGATTATGCCTTCGTTGGCAAATCGAGAACATAAGACGCGCACAACGCAACAAAGACGTGCAAATCGATTATGCCTTCGTTGGCAAATCGAGAACATAAAACGCGCACAACGCAGCGAAGACGTGCAAATCGATTATGCCTTCGTTGGCAGGTCGAGAAAATAAGACGCGCACAATACAAAAAAGACGTGCAAATCGATTATGCCGTCGGTGGCAAATCGAGAACATAAGACGCGCACAATACAACAAAGACGTGCAAATCGATTATGCCGTCGGTGGCAAATCGAGAACATAAGACGCGCACAATACAAAAAAGATGTGCAAATCGATTATGCCTTCATTGGCAAGTCGAGAAAACAAGACGCGCACAACACAATAAAGCCGTGCTAATCAATCACGCCCTCACTGGTAGATCGAGAAAATAAGCCGCGCACGATCAACCCGAAACAATAAGTCGTCCCTCGCGACGCCCAAAGGCCGTCCCTCGCGACGCGCGAAGGCCACTCCTCGTGACGCAAACCCGAGAGCATTCATCCCGCATCCGTATAAAAGCGTAGATTTTGAGTTTCCACTCGATCTACGCTCGACCGGAAACTCGGGGGGCTAATGTTGTCGGCCCGTCTAGGGCCGACGAGGACAAAGGCATCTCTCCAATCCACGTGGCTGGTGCGAGGTCTCGGGCGGCGAAACCCCGACCCAACCAGGGGCCGGCCCAAACCAATGGCCAAGTCAATGGCTCACTCGGCCATTGGGCGGTTCACTCGGCCATTGGCCGAGTGAACCCTCCAGCCACCAAGGCAGTTCACTCGGCCATTGGCCGAGTGAACCTTCCAGCAGTTCACTCGGCCAATGGCCGAGTGAACCCTCCAGCCACCAAGGCAGTTCACTCGGCCATTGGCCGAGTGAACCTTCCAGCAGTTCACTCGGCCAATGGCCGAGTGAACCCTCCAGCCGCCAAGGCAGTTCACTCGGCCATTGGCCGAGTGAACCTTCCAGCAGTTCACTCGGCCAATGGCCGAGTGAACCTTCCAGCTGCCCCTGCAGTCACTCGGCCATTGGCCGAGTGAACCTTCCAGCAGTTCACTCGGCCAATGGCCGAGTGAACCTCAGACCGGCCCAAGCTTTTCACTCGGCCAATGGCCGAGTGAACCTCACCACCATGTTCACTCGGCCATTGGCCGACCCAGCCACTCAATGGCCGAACCAAGCAAGTTAACTCGGCCAAGGGGTCTTCAAACCACCCCTTGGCTGCCTATAAATACAAGGGTCCTTCCCTTGACCCAGGTAACCCATTCTTGAGTACTGAAACGCTGCCGAAGTCGTACCTCGCTCGTTTCTCAAGCTTTGGCCTCTAAACACCCCTAAAACCTCTATACTCCACCTCAATCACACTAATGTTGAGCGTCGGAGAGGTAAACAGGGGCACCCCCCTGTTTCCCCTTTGTAGTTCACGTGTTCTCTACTCCTTTTCAGGTACTCTGACGAACTCAAGGGACATCCACAGCTAAGGGACGACTTGGGATACCAAGTCCGACACGCTCGAGTCAAGACGAGACCACTTGGTCCGGCCTTGGGTCTAACCGTCTTTGGCTCCTAAATAGTTGTCCGAAAAACAGCGACAACAGAATCTATGATGTCTGGTTATGAGGCATTGAGAGTTGGAGACTCTATAGTTCTTCTAGGTATCTTCCGAAGGTACTGAATTGACCAGTGCACTTCTACAGACAAGATAAGAACAAACCATTTAACCTCTTATGTCTCGAAGTCACTACGTATGAATTGCATCTTGCTTACCTTAATCCTGAAATGAGACATTGTTGTCAATGGTGCCCACAAGAAGAGTAGTAGTGTCTATTTGTGTATATTTGATGTAATATAGTCTCATGAAGACTCTTGCTTGTAATTTCTTCTTCATTAATAAAAAGTTGAAACGTTCATTCAATCTTCCTTGTCTGAAGCTTTATGATAAAACCTTAGTCTTTTAGTCCATAAACAAACTAAACAACTTACGAAGAGACAAATGTAGATTTGCATGAACAAACTCTTCGTAGTTTGCTTAAAACGATATATTCGCAATCTTAGGGTCAAAGGACTATTTACCTCAGTATGATTGTTAGAAGAATCTATGATGTCTGGTTATGAGGCATTGAGAGTTGGAGACTCTATAGTTCTTCTAGGTATTTTCCGAAGGTACTGAATTGACCAGTGCACTTCTAGAGACAAGATAAGAACAAACCATTTAACCTCTTATGTCTCGAAGTCACTATGTATGAATTGCATCATGCTTACCTTAATCCTGAAATGAGACATGTCATTTCACACCTTAGTATTCTCATTTCAGAAAGTCGGAGTTCGGACTCACTATGTGATTCCGAACAGGGCCTATTGGTGAAGTACTAAGTTGTGAGTATGTCATGAGTAACTTTGTGAAGTTCTCATAGATATGGAATTCATGTACAAGATTGCTGAAATGCAATGTATGTCACCTCATGCTTTGTTCCTTGGAGTGTGAATAAATGAACTGGCCAGTGTCCAAATTGAGTCCTGACTCTTTTGGATGAAACAATGTGACTTGTTAGCTCCTCGTCATATACATTGTTTCTAACTTATTCACAAGCGACAAAGGAGTTGAGGAAATAACAGCTAGAAGGGTAAAATGGTAATTTAGTAAATCCCGACTAGCTGATGACATTCATGAAAGGTAGCATAGATAATATTCAGTGGATCCGCTCATTATAATTAGGTGAATTCTTGAGTAGAAAATAAATTCATTTAAACCGAGAGATTTTCAGTGTCAGCTCTTTAGTGGAGTCAGTTGGCATTAAGCTAAACTTTGAAAAGGTTTGTGAACTTTTGAGTCCAAGTGTTTAGCTCAAGCTTTGTTCATTTGGGTCCATGAGGTCACTGTCACGAATCACATCGATAAGAATAGTTAAACTGAAAGCTAAGTCAAAACAAGAACGAAAATAGTTAAAAGGGTATTTTTGTCTTTTGAGACAAAGGATGAAATGAATGTCAATAAATTTTTTGACAAGTTCATTTGATGACTTAATGTCACTCGGCCATGACTTGATCATTGGGCCTTGTGAATTAATTTCGTTTCATAAGAATTTTATTGAAAATTCTAAATGGGCCTTTTCTTATGTTGTCATGAACAAGTGAAGAAAATTCTAGAAGCCTTTTCTAGACATAATGGGCGCCCAACATACCCATAGGAAGAGAGAATATTTTGTGCATAAATGTATCAAGATACTTGCCAAAAGAAAAAGAGGAAACAAATTTGCATAAGGATGCTTAAGGGAATTCGGCCAAGTAGAGTCAAGGCAAGGCAAGGAACAAAAAAGGAAACAAATCCAAGCCTTCTAGAAGGCTGCCTTGGCCGTGTGACTTAAGTGGGAAAGAGGCAATATTTCCTCATGAATATGTGATATTCTATAGAAGAGAAAACTACCTTATTGAAGGTAAAGCCTCTCCTATAAATAGGAGCCTCATTCCATACATTTCAATTCATCCAAGTTTAAAAGATTGAGAGCTTCTCTCTCTAGAACTTGTGGTTGCCGCCCCTCTTCTCTCTCTCTCTAGTTTATTTTCGATTTTTCTTGTTTTGGCACCTAGGTCCTCACTCGACCTAGTGTTTAGCTCTGCGACTTCAAGACTCGTTCTTAAGTCGTAGTGTTTAAAAGTGCCCACTCACTAATTCCTTTATTTCGAGTGATTTAGTGATAGAAACTTTCGTGGTTGCTCGAGGTGCCGAGGAAAGAAAGAGAGACGTGCTGCGAGGGGAGACGAGCGTTGCAACTTTCTAAGAGCTTCTCAAAGATCAAGCTTCAAGAAAGGTTAGTAAACTTCTTAGCTTATAATAGTTTTAATTACATGTACTTGCTCTTTTGTCTAGGTTAGTAAAAAACCGTTTTTACTTGTAAAAGAAATTTTTTAAAATTCCACCGCTTACCGAAGCGTTAATTATTTTCTTAAACCCTAGATCGATTCCAACAGACATGTCATTTCACACCTTAGTATTCTCATTTGAGAAAGTCATAGTTCGGACTCACTATGTGATTCCGAACAAGGCCTATTGGTGAAGTACTAAGTTGTGAGAATGTCATGAGTAACTTTGTGAAGTTCTCATAGATATGGAATTCATGTACAAGATTGCTGAAATGCAATGTTTATCACATCATGCTTTGTTCCATGGAGTGTGAATAAATGAACTGGCCAGTGTCCAAATTGAGTCCTGACTCTTTTGGATGAAACAATGTGACTTGTTAGCTCCTCGTCAATACATTGTTTCTAACTTATTCCCAAGCGACAAAGGAGTTGAGGAAATAACAGCTAGAAGGGTAAAATGGTAATTTTGTAAATCCCGACTAGCTGATGATATTCATGAAGGGTAAACACTGATAATATTCTGTGGATCCGCTCATTACAATTAGGTTGAATTCTTGAGTAGAAAATAAATCCATTCGAACCGAGAGATTTTCAGTGTCAACTCTTTAGTGGAGTCAGTTGACATTAAGCAAAACTTGGAAAAGGTTTGTGAACTTTTGAGTCCAAGTATTTTAGCTCAAGCTTTGTTCATTTGGATCCATGAGGTCGCTGTCACGAGTCACATCAAATAGGAATAGTTAAACTGGAAGATAAGTCAAAACAAGAACGAAAATTGTCAAAAGGGTATTTTTGTCTTTTGAGACATAGGATGAAATGAATGTCAATAAATTTTTTGACATGGTCATTTGATGACAAGTAACACTCGGCCATAATATGATTAATTGGGCCTTGTGGATTAATTTCATTTCATAATAATTTTATTGAAAATTCTTAATGGGCCTTTTTCATGTTGTCATGAACAAAATGGAAAAGCTTCTAGAAGCCCCTTCTAGAAGGTGATAGGCGCCCATAATACCCATAGGAAGAGAGAATATTTTGTGCATAAATGTATCAAGATACTTGCCAAAAGAAAAAGAGGAAACAAATTTCGCCTAAGTGGAAACATGGTGGGCGCCCAAATATGGTCAAGAGAGAAGCAAACAAAAGAGGAAACAAATCCAAGGACTTACTTGTTTTGTCTTGGACGTGCACCTCTATGAAGGAAAAGGGAAATTGGCTCATGAATATGTGATATTCTATAAAAGAGGAAACTACCTTATTGAGGGTGAGACCTCTCCTATAAATAGGAGCCTCATTCCACACTTTTCATTCATCCAAGTTTAAGAGATTTAAGAGACTCTTTCTCTAGAACTTGGCCGCCCCTCTCCTCTCTCTCTCTAGTCAATTTCATTTTATTGTTTTGCCACCTAGGTCCTCATTTGACCTAGAGTTTATCTCTGCGACTTCAAGACTCGTTCTTAAGTCGTAGTGTTTAAAAGTGCCCACTCACTTATTCCTTTTATTTCGAGTGATTTATTGATAGAAACTATCGTGGTTGCTCGAGTTGCCGAGGAAAGAAAGAGAGACGTGCTGCGAGGGAGACGAGCGTTGCAACTTTCCAAAAGCTTCTCAAAGTTCAAGCTTCAAGAAAGGTTAGTAAACTTCTATACTCATAATAGTGTTATTAATTACATGTACTTGCTCTTTGTCTAGGTTAGTAAAAAACCGTTTTAACTTGAAAAGAAAATTTTTAAAATTTCGCCGCTTACCGAAGCGTTAATTATTTTCTTAAACCCTAGATCGATTCCAAAAAATGGTATCAGAGCTTTGGTCAAAGATTAGCATGTACATGTTTTTTAAAATTATGAGCTTGAAAATCGTTTTCGAAAAGTTTACTAATTTTGTGACAAGTTAGAATTGTTATCTTAGATTTTTTTTAATTTATTGGTCTTGCCTTTAAATTAAAAATCATGTTGATTTTCTATGAGTTTGGGATGTTATTAAAACACATTAGAATCAGTTCTAAAAGTTTTAAAGGTTTGGGAATTTTCGAGAATTTTAAAGGTTTGAGAATTTTCGAGTAAAATTTTTGTGACTAGTTATATTGTCTTGCTAGTTTCGTTTATTTACTTGAATCGTTTTATGCATGTTGTTATTTCTTTTATACCATGTTTTTACCTTGCTAATAAAACAAAAATAAAAGCTTTAACAACCTCATAAAACATTCCGTTACACTCGATTCTTTTTCGCACCTAAAAAGGACCAAGCTTTAATTATTTCTTTTTCTTCGAGCTGGAGTAAAAGCCGCAGTAAAAGTAGCATAACTCTCTGGTCAGAAATCTAAATTTAATGATTCTTGACTCAAATTAAAGCTCTGTCTGTCCTCTGTTCAATGCCACCGGTTTCAGGTCAAACGGACATCGGAGCTGCCAGTTATGGCGATTTTACTCCGAGGTGCGCGGCTGTTCCGAAACTCCAGTTTTTTAGAATTCCGGATTTTCAGCCCCACTACCATGAGTTAAAGAACTCTAATGAGAAAAATTTCTTGAGCAAAAATGTTTTTTTTATAAGATTGTAAACATGATGTGTAAGATTAAAATGTTTTGATTTTTGAAAGTTTAATTGAAATTGAATTTTTACAAAACTAGTTTGAATTTTGAAAAACCGTTTTCACTTTCAAACTTGAAAAATATTTTGTCATCCAAATCAAATAAATTTTCAAAATGTTTTCAAAACTATATCTATATCACATATGTTCAAAATATATATGCTCTTGAAAATTTGAGTGGGAGGTCTCCTTGTAGACAAGCCGAAAAATAAAAAGATGTGTAATCTCAAACTTTCAAGTGTTCGAGTGAGTTGAAGTTCACACTTCCCTCACGCACTTTCCCGAAATAGAAAATAGGAAAAGATCGAGTATGTACCTTGTGCCTTAATGCACTAATACTGCTCTGAACATGACGATCTAGGATTCTCTTCTAGTTGTCCGCTCTGTCGCTCTCTAACTAGGAAATATGTTTCCGAACTTATAAGAGTCGATGAACCAACTCCAAAAACTAAGTGGGAGGGTTATACTTGTTGTTTGTAACCCACGATCTCTAACACTAATGAAAAGTGCAAGTGTCGCCAGACTAAGAGTCACCCTCGTGGCCCTCTGTGAAATGAGAGTACTTGTTACCGGTCTGTTATCGGCCCGACCCCGATTGCGGCCGAACGGAGGCGAAGCGACGTCGGACGCGTCTCGGCAGCTCGCCCCGGCCATTGGCCGGCCCTAAGGCCAGCCTCGGCCAATGGCCGGCCCAAACAGCCTCGGCCATTGGCCGGCCCAGGGGCCAGCCTCGGCCAATGGCCGACTCAAGATGCTCCCGGCCATTGGCCGGCCCTAGGGCCAGCCTCGGCCAATGGCCGGCCCAAATAGCCCTGGCCATTGGCCGGCCCAAGGGCTAGCCTTGGCCAATGGCCGACTCAATCTACTCCCGGCCATTGGCCGGCCCTAGGGCCAGCCTCGGCCAATGGCCGACCCAAACAACCTCGGCCATTGGCCGGCCCAGAGGCCAACCTCGGCCAATGGCCGACTCAAGATACTCCCGGCCATTGGCCGGCCCTAGGGCCAGCCTCGGCCAATGGCCGGCCCAAATAGCCTCGGCCATGGGCCGGCCCAAGGGCCAGTCTCGGCCAATGGCCGACTCAAGCTACTCCCGGCCATTGGCCGGCCCTAGGGCCAGCCTCGGCCAATGGCTGGCCCAAATAGCCTCGGCCATTGGCCGGCCCAAGGGCCAGTCTCGGCCAAGGGGTTGCCCATAACGCCCCTTGGTCGCCTATAAATAGAGGGGCCGCTCCCCTAGTCCAGGTAATCCGAATTTGAGTACTGAAATTCTGTCGAACTCGTACCTCGCTCGTTTCTCTCAAGTCTCGACCTCTAAACACTAAACCCTCTATAAACCACCTCAATCCTACTAATGTTGAGCGTCGGAGAGGTAAACAGAGGTAACCCCTCTGTTTCCCCTTTGTAGTTCACACCTTCTTTGCTTACTTTTCAGGTGCTTGGACGAGACAGAGATCACCTACAGCTAAGGGACGGCTTGGGATACCAAGCCCGACACGCTCGAGTCGAGACGAGACCACTTGGTCCGGCCTTGGGTCTAACCGTCTGCGACTCCTAAATCGTTGTCCGAAAAAACTGCGACAACATTTTGGCGCTAGAAGGAGGGCATCTCTCGACCTTGACGACGCATTCCCTCTACCAGTCTTCTCCCTTTGTTCTCACGACTCTCGAGAGATGAGTCACATTCCCACCACCTCCGCGGGTACCCGAGCGACGAGCTCGAGGTACGGTCTTCGACGCCTCGCACATCGTCTTGAAGGGCAACCTCGCGATAGCGAGAGCCTGCCCCAAGACCCGATGATTGACCCCGAGGCCGAGCTCCGAGAGGAGACGGCCCGGCGGCTTGCGGAGCTCCTTGACCGCCCCGGCGTCGACGGTACGCTCATAGCCGACCTCCTCGGCTATGACATTGAAGATAGGTCCGCCCAAGACGACTCCGACCCCGAGTATGTGGGGGAGTCGAGGACCAACGAGGCAACGCCTAGCCTTGCCCCTTTGCGGCCCGAGAGGTCCAACAATGCTCTGGCCGGGCCGTCTCACCCAGCGCGGCAGCAGGCACGGTCACACTCCCGGGGACTCGCCCCCTCGGTTTCAAGAGGCGGCCGGACACGGCCCCTCGCCGAGGAGAGAGCGACTCTGGTCGATGATGGGGCCGATAGCCGAAGCGCCCGCCGGACGGTTCGACCAAGGGCGACCTCGCCTCGCCCCGCACCAAGCGTGGACCTTAGAGAGCGCTTGACGGCGCAGAGAAACTCCCGAGGGGAGGATCTCCGCCAAAGGCTAAACTCTCGAAGGGACGCGCTCCCCGCTGCAACTCTCGGCCGGCCTCAGGCCAACGTCGTGGACCAAGCGTCCAACGAACGCCAACCAGTGACTCCCGTGGCCCCGACGGTCGGCTCCGCTAACGAGCTCGACATGGTCACAATGATTCAGAGCCTCCAAAATCAAATCATAGAAATGAGGGAGTCAGGGAGGCAAAGGCCGTACGGAGGGATCGAGGAATCATACTCTCCCTTTGCCGCACAAGTCCTCGCGTAGCCATGCGTGGGAAACTTCAAGTTACCGTCCATTCCCCCCTACGATGGACGTACGGATCCCCACTTCCACGTCCAACACTATGAGACGTGGATGACGATGCAAGGGCAGACGGACGCCACCCTCTGCCAAGCCTTCAGCCTGACCCTCACAGGGTCGGGATTCGAGTGGTTCCGAAGTTTGAGGCCGGGAAGCATCCCGTCTTTATGGGCCTTACGAGAGGCGTTCCTCGCCCGATTCGCCACCCTCGTGGCACAGAAGAAACCAAAGACCCACCTCCTCTCTATCCGACAAGGAAGAGACGAGACGTTGAGACAATACCTCGCTCGCTTCACCGAGGAGTCTCACAAGGTCGAAGGGTTCGACGACAGGGACGCCATCACGGCGATCACTGAGGGAGTACGCATGAGCGACTTCCTCAAGTCTATTGTTGGCCAAGTCCCGCGTGACATGGCGGAGCTAATGACAAGAGCCCGCACATACATGGGAGTCGAGGATTATCTCGATGGCCGAGATGGCCGAAAGTCAGGAGGACAGGGGAGTCGCCGCCGCGACGATCGAGACGAAGATCGTCCCGACCCCCGAAAGAGGAGGAATAAGGGAAGCCAGGCCCCTAACGGCCGTTCCCTCCCCGGGCCGAGGCCGCCACATGTCGATAGCTTCCGAAAGTTCTCGCCGTTCACTCCTCTGAACACTTCGCCGGAGCGAATCCTAGCTCTGCACCGTGACAAGTTGGGGAGTCCAACCCCTCTCACGAAGGATCCCGCCAAGAGGGATCAAAGCAAGTACTGTGACTACCATCAGGATCACGGGCACCTGACATTCGAATGCTATCAACTCAAGCGTCAGATTGAGGCCCTGATTCAAGATGTGAAGCTGAAAGAATACGTCCTTAGAACTATCGGGACGGCCGCGGCGAACGGAGGCCGCCCGCGGCAAGGAAAGAAAGGTCCGGCGACGGTGACTGTCACGGACCGCGCGGCAACCGAAGAACCAGAGAGCTCGCAACTTCACGTCGTGGGCGCGATCTTGGGCGGCCCGGAGTTCGGAGACTCGGCTACGCAAAGGAAGAAGTACGTGCGCGAAGTTTCCCAAGGGAAAATAGCGCACTACATCAACCATACGTACGAGGCCCCTCCTCCGGCCCCCTTCGAATCCATGTTCTTCACCGGACAAGAAGCGGCGCGAATACTCCATCCACACAACGACGCGATAGTCGTCTCTGCCCCGGTCGCCAACAACCTCGTCCGGAGAATCCTGATCGACAATGGGAGCTCCGCCGACATAATCTTCAAGTCGGCGTTGGACAGGATGAAGCTATCCGGGGTAAGACCGACCCCAATCTCAACCCCGTTCTTCGGCTTCTCTGGGGAAAGGGTTATGACGGAGGGAACTATCGACCTCCCGGTTACCTTCGGTACGCCCGGGGGGCTCGAGGTTACCCACATCGTGTCATTCCTAGTGGTGGATCAGCCCTCGGCTTACAACATCATCGTCGGCCGCCCGACTCTCAATCGGTTGAAGGCCATAACGTCCACGTACCACCTAATGATGAAGTTCCCGACCGAGAAAGGAATCGCCGTGATGTTGGGAGACCAATCCATGGCGAGGATGTGCTACACCCAGGGCGTGGACGGAAAAGGGAAAGGAAAGATGGTGAGCACCGTCTTCCAACTCGGGGACAAATTCCCGTGCAAGTTAGAGGAGGGAGGCACCTTCGGGGAGCTAGACCAAAGGGACGAAGTCGAGCGTCGAAAGGTGGAGACACCGGACGACCTCGTTCCCATCGTGTTGGACGACGCCAAGCCTGACCAAGTGGTCAAGGTAGGCACCCAACTCTCGTCTGAAGTCCGAACCGAGCTCGCCGCTTTCCTCCGAGAGCACAAAGATGTCTTCGCGTGGACACACGCCGACATGCCGGGGATCGACCCCGAAATCATGGTTCATCGTCTCAACGACGACAAGAGGGTGGCCGAGCGCGTTCAACCGCGACGGGCGTTCAGTGGGGAGAGGTACCAAGCCATTGGTGAAGAAGTTGACAAACTTCTCGCCGCCGACTTCATCAGGGAGGCGGAGCACCCCAAGTGGGTGTCCAATGTGGTAATGGTCAAGAAGCCAAACGGGAAGTGGCGGATCTGTATCGACTACAAAGATCTCAACAAAGCCTGCCCGAAAGACAGCTTCCCTCTCCCGAGGATCGAGCAGCTCGTGGACGCCACTGCGGGCCACGAATTGCTAAGCTTCATGGACGACTACTCAGGCTACTACCAGATCCGCATGCACGAGCCGGATCAAATTAAAACAACCTTTGTTACGAACCGCGGACTTTACTGTTACAAGGTCATGCCCTTTGGCCTCAAAAACGCGGGAGCGACGTATCAAAGGTTGGTGAACCGCATGTTCGCCAATCAAATTGGCAAGACTATGGAGGTCTATGTGGATGAAATGCTTGTCAAAAGCCTCAAAGCCCAAGACCACATTCGAGACCTTAGGGAAATGTTCACGATCCTGCGACGTTACAAGATGAAGCTCAACCCCAACAAGTGCGCTTTCGGGGTCGAGTCTGGAAAGTTTCTGGGCTACATGGTGAGCCGCCGTGGGATCGAGGCCAATCCTGAGAAGATTAAGGCGATCTTAGAGATGAGGTCGCCACAAAAGGTCAAAGAAGTTCAAAGCTTGACGGGAAGGATCGCCGCCCTGACGCGATTTGTTTCCAAAGCCACTGATAGGTGCCAACCATTCTTCAAGGCACTGAAGAAGACCGACGGGTTCGTGTGGACGGAGGAGTGCGAGGAAGCATTCCGCGATATGAAAGCCTATTTCACCTCCCCCCCGTTCCTCGCGAAGCCAAAGAATGGCGAAACCTTGTTCCTCTACCTCGCGGTTTCCGATAAGGCCGTGAGCGCGGTCCTCATACGCGAGGAGGACATGGTACAATGGCCGGTCTACTACGTTAGCAAGGCGCTCCTCGACGCCGAAACCCGATACCCGGAAATCGAGAGACTGTCCCTCGCCCTCGTCATGAGCGTGAGAAAGCTCCGGCCCTACTTCCAAGCGCACCCCATTGTGGTCCGCTCGGGACATCCCATCGAGAAGGCCCTTCAAAAAGGGACCTCCTCTCGAATGGCGATATCGTCCCAAGAGTTGGGCGAGTACGGGATCGAGTTCCAACCGAGAACCGCCATTAAGGGTCAGGCCCTCGCCGACTTCATCGCCGAATTCACAAGCACGCCCCCAACCGACGAGGGCGACGAGAATAACGAGAGCACGGAAGAGAAGAAGGACGACCACGTCGAGTCGTCGAAGAAGAGAACCAACGACCCGATAGGGCCGGTCTGGGACTTGCACGTGGATGGCACGTCAAATGCCCGGGGGGCTGGCGCCGGCGTTGTGCTCACAAACCCCGATAGGGAAAAGCTGAGATGCGCCCTGCGGTTCGAGTTCAAGGCTTCCAACAACGAGGCAGAGTACGAGGCTCTGATCGTTGGCTTGGAGCTAGCGAACAAGTTGGGCGCCCAAAACCTGCGCATCCATTGCGACTCGCAATTGATTGTGAACCAGGTTAAGGGCGACTACGCGGCGAAAGCGCCACACATGATCGCATACCTGTCCAAGGCCCAAAAGAATCTAGAAGCCCTGTCGTGGTTCGAGATCGTCCAAGTCCCTCGCGAGGCGAACATTGACGCTGACGCCCTGGCTCGCCTCGCGTCTGGGATAGACGAGGAGGGCGAGGGTAACGTCCCAATCGAAGTGCTGACCCGACCCTACGTCTCGAGAGGCGACATAGGGGTCGTTGACGAGACTCCACCTCCCTCGTGGATGACTCCGCTCGTGGAATTCCTTAAGCGAGGAGTCGTTCCCGAAGACAGAGAAGAGGCCAGAAAGCTGAGAAGCTTGGCGCCGAAGTACACAATGAGGGAGGACAACTTGTTCAAGAGAGGCTACTCCATGCCCCTCCTTCGCTGCTTGACCGAAGTCGAGGCGAAGAAGGCACTCCGCGAGGTGCACGAGGGGGTGTGCGGAAACCACGCCGCTGGGCAATCGTTGGCATTGAAGCTACTGAGACTTGGATACTTTTGGCCGACCTTCAAAAAGGACTCCCACGAGTGGGCCAAAAAGTGTGATAAGTGCCAAAGATTCGCCCACATCCCGCGTCAAGCACCGGCCCCATTGTGTCCAATCATCGTGCCGCGACCTTTCGCGAAGTGGGGAATCGACCTCATTGGTGAGCTACCTACGGCCCCGAGACAATACAAGCACGCAATCGTGGCCATCGATTACTTCACAAAGTGGGTAGAGGCCGAGCCGCTAGCGAAGATCACTGAAGCGAACACGACGAGCTTCATTTGGAAAAGCATCATCTGCCGCTTCGGGATCCCCGCGTCAATTGTAACCGACAACGGGAAACAATTCGACAACGCGCGCCTCCGAGAAATGTGCGAACAACTAGGCATTAGCAAGACCTTCTCCTCTCCTCGCCATCCTCAAGCCAACGGTCAAGTCGAAGCGGTTAACAAGACGATCAAAGAGAACTTGAAGAAGAAGCTGGAGGAAAGAAAGGGAGCTTGGGCCGACGAGCTCCCCATGGTATTATGGGCATACCGCACCACCGTTCGAAATGCGACCGGCGAAACCCCTTTCGCTCTCGCGTTCGGCGTCGAGGCCGTGGTACCCGTCGAGACCAAGCTACCAACCTTGCGCATCGAGGAGTACGAAGAAGCCGCCAACAACGACGCAATCAGGCTCGAGTTAGACCTCATAGACGAAAGGAGGTCGGACGCGCTCACCCGACTTGCTGCGCAAAAGAGGAAGGTCGAGAAGTACTACAACTCAAAGATCAAGCTGCGGAAGTTCTCCGACGGAAGCCTCGTTCTTCGAAGGGTGTTCCAAAACACCAAGGTGCAAGGTGCGGGAGTTCTAGGCCCCACCTGGGAAGGCCCGTACCGTGTGCGCCAAGCCATCCACAACAGCACGTACGAGCTCGAGAACATGGAGGGACTCGTGTTCACACACCCGTGGAATGCGGAGCACCTTCGGCAATATTACCAATAGATGTTCATTCGTCCATTTTTACGCTTTGTTGTTCTCATGTAATTTTCGATTCTAGCAAAGTCAATTTTAAATTTCAAGTTTGGCCAACGGCCTGGGATGTAATTTTTGAACCATTTCAACAATTTAATGAATTACATTTCACTTCAAAACATTGTATCTTAGTTTCTAGCCTCCTCTACGAGCACCCAAGAAACTCGGGGGGCTAAGGGGGATAAGGCGAGAGTAACAAGCTCGCTTACCGGAAATCGGATCCGCGCACCGGACCTCCGACTTCGTACCCTCCTCGTGCGACGCTCTCGCACGGGTTGAGGCCGTATGCCGAGAGATAGCGAAACGTCGACAAGTTGGATCCGCGCACCGGACCTCCGGCCTCGCACGTCTTTTGCTGCGACCCTCTCGTGCACCGATGCACCTTGCGCACCGATAGGCGGCAAGGCATCGATGGATCACGTCCGCGCACCGGATTGTCGATCTCGGCAGTCAAAACCCAAAACGTGACACGCGTACCGACGAGTACCACGCTCACTGGGAGCTGCGAACTCATCCCGATACGCACGCCGATAGGTAGCGTACTCGCCGGAGGATGAGCGCGATGGCCACCCAGCTCGCGCACGCCGATAGGCAGCGAGTCACGAATGGATGGCCAAAAGTCGCACCCGCCGGATGAAACTGGTCTAGCCAGCGTCCGCGGGAAACTTCGCCGCCAAATGCGGCAGTAAGCCGTGCCAACCGGTTACGCTAGGCATAGCAAACCGGGCTCGTAAGACACGCACTATTCAAATTGCGCAAATCGATTACACTAAGCATAGCAAGTCGAGAAAATAAGACGCACAATAAAAAGAAAAGCTTCCATCAAAGCAAGACAATGTCACACAATCAAACCGGCGAGAAAAACAAAGAAAGTATGATGCATGCCGAACAAATGAGAATCCAAAAATAAACGATACGCAAGCGCTAAACAATCGCGCGAAAAACTAAAGAGAAGTTGGCTACTCCGAGCCGAAATCGATATGCTCCTCATCTTCTTCGGGGCAAGAAGCGCCGAACCCGTCGACGGCTTCTCCATCCGGTTGATGGGTCGTCGATTGCGCAGCCTCGGCGGGGAGTCGGGGATGCGGGTCGTCCTCCGGCGGCTCATCATCGTAAGGAGGGAACATGGTGTTGAAAAAGGAAAATGTGGTCCCGCGAGACGCGTTCTCCTTCGCGGTCGCTTCCCGAACTCGCCGGGCCGCCTCGTAACGAGCCGCCTCCAACGCCAAGTCCCAGTCGTCCTCCAAGTCGGTCTTGGATCGCACGGCGTCTTCCTTCTCCTCGGCAAGGGTCTGCATCTCCGTCCGGAGGGTATCCCTCTCCCTCTCGACCTTAACCCGAGCGATCTCGCTCGCCGATAGTCGAGCGTGAACGATGCTCAGCTCTGCATCCCGGCTCGAGAGCGCCGTCTAAAGCTTCTTCGTTTCCCCCAGGAAGGTGTCGACTGCCTGCTCCGCCTTCTCACGAAGCGCTTTCTCGGTGGCCAATTCCCCGCGAGCTCGCTCTAGCTCACCCTTGAGCGCCTCAAACTCTCGGGCGGTGCGAGCCCCTGCTAGGGCGGCAGCGTGCGCGGCCGCCATGCTCGTCTTCTCCTTCTCCATGATTTGCATGCGTCGTAGCATATCTCGGAGAATACGATCACTCCGCTCTTGGCGCGCGAGCATCTGCAAGCAAATGAAACGCGGATAATTGCAATAAGCACGACAGTCATACATAACACAAGAAAACGAGTCATACCTTTCGGGCGTCGCCGATCCCGTTCTGGAAGTGCTCAAGGTCGCTCGTCGTCAGCAGACCCTTGAAATCCCGCAAGGAGGTCTCAAGGATCCCTCGGGAGCATTGGTCTCTCAGCTCTGTCGCCTCCGCTAGGAGCATAGAGTCCAAGCTGTCCGACACCGTCGATGTGTGAGCGCGTTTGTGGCCGGACGGTGACCCGAGAGAAGCCGACGATGATGGTCGCTTGTTGGAGGAGATCGCTTCATTCCTCGCCCGCGATGGTGACCCCCCGCGACGAACCTCAGCTGGAGGACGGGCCATGGTCATGGCATCGTCGGTGGGCGTTGCTTTCAGCATTTGTGTGCGTGGTCGATGACGTCGAGCCATGATACCTGTAGAGAAGGAAAGAATGTCTGTCAGCTAAAGCATAAAAATAAGCGTAAATAATGGAAAACAACGATAGCGCTGTAACGCGAAAGTATATGCGCGGCCAGCACCCCCCTCCTCGGTCTCGGGATCCTATGTAGTCCCCGCGTCGAGGCCGGGGGGCGAAGGGACGTCGTCACTAGGCACGAACCACCCGGTCCTCGCCATTAGGTCTGGGGACTCGAAGAGTGTTCCTTGCCGCCTTGATTCCGGAATCGCCCTAATCACCGCGACGAGTTCGGAGCCCTCGATATCACCCACGGGTGGGAAGTCGGCCGCGGGGCCGAAGAAGAGAGGCGCAATCCCAAAGGCTGACTCGGACACCCACACCCAAGGGTATCGGTGCTTCGAGGTAACTTTGGTGACGACAGAGATGCACTTCCGAGTAAACGCCGTGTAGAAGCCTGGTTTCCCCGGAACCCCGCGAACGAGCACGAGATCTTAGATGTCGTCCGCAGTGACCGCCCTTCTCTTCGCCCGATAAAGCATCATGTGGCACGCTGCGACTACCCGGTAGAAGGTCGGAGACATTTGTGACGCGTGCACACCCAACCGAACCAGTAACTCTTGGATCACCGGCTGGAAGGGTAAGCGTAACCCTCCGCGAAGGCTCGCCTCGTGAACGGCGGCGTGTCCTTTCCGGGGGCGAGACGGAAGATCGTCGGGCAACGGTCGCAAGATCGTCACGGAATCTGGGATGCCGTATCGCCTCCTCAGGCTCGTAAAACTAGCGATCGAGAGCGAGCTCGGAGTGTTGACTCCCGAGCAATCCAGGCCGCCACGTATTGCCGATTCCCCGGTCGGAAAGGCTAGGGCTCGTGCCTCCTCCCGCGCTGTTAAAGAAGACATCGCAGCGGGTGTGACATGACGGTCCGACGACTCGCTCGAGCACTCGACGCCGGAAACGATCCCCGGCCCGACAGATCCTTCGTGGCGATCGCCTAGGCCGGCCGGCGGGACCGTGACATGGGCGCCCGGCTCGGCGGGCCTTGTTCCCCCAATGATCGGCCCGGCAATGGACCCGTCATCGGTGCCCGGCCTCGGACCCGGCAAGCTTCCCTCGGCAAGGCCTGTCTCGCTCGTGCTCCCTTGGTGGATGCCCAAGGCGGGTGGGCCGGCTCCACCGGCCTCCGGCCCGAGTAGGAGGCCCCCTCGCGCGTCCGGGCCCCCGCGTTGTGCGCCCAAGGCCATTGGGCCGGCCCCGCCAGCGCCCGGCCTAGGGAGGCAGTCCTCTTGCACGCCCAAGACATCTGGGCCCCTGGGAGTCTCGCTCGGCCCAGTGGCGTGCGCACCTGGCCCAGCAGAGCGGCCCGGCCCACTAGGTGGGCTCCCCCCTTGCAGCCCTAGCCCGCCAGCTCCTAGGGCTAGGGCGACAATTGCCTCGGCCGCCGCCCCCCGGCCGGCGCTGTCCGGCCGGCCCTCCTCGTCACTGGCGCCGGCGCTCCCTCCAGCAGCGCCGCCCACCTCCGGTGGCCCTCCAGCGGCGCCGCCCACCTCCGACGGCCCTTCATTGGCGCCGCCCGCCTCCAGTCGGGCTCCACCAGTGCGCACCTACTCGGGAAAGGTCGGGCCCGAGTTGCCCAGGCCTCCTTCGTCGCCGCCCGCCTGCCAAATAGGCCCAGCGTCGCCGCCCAGGGCCGGCGCGACGCTCCTGACGCCCGACTCGGCCGGCGCGGCCCCTCCCAGGGCGAGCTCTCCTCCTGCGCTGCTTGGATCTCCCCCGGTGGTGCCTCCAGCGCAGACAGCGCCGACGAAGACCGGTGCACCATCGCCCAGGCCCGCCTCGCCAAGCGCGACTTCACCCGGGCCGCGCGCGTCCCCAGCGCCGCCTGGGGCTCCTCAGGCGACGCTCCCAGCACAGACGGCGCCGACAGGGGCCGGCTCATCTTCTCCCGGGCCCAGTTCGCCAAGCGCGCCCCCGCGCTGGTCGGCCCAGCGCTCCTGGGCCGGCGTTCCCCTGGCAGCCGGGGCCGTCCCCAGTGCACGCATACTCCTCCCCGTCGGCCAGCCATGCTTCGACCGTGTGAAAGTCTCCCCCGGCCATCTCTGTCACGTGGTGGCTCAAAGGGCGTGAAGGCGGCACGATGTTGGTAACCGATGGAGATGAAAGTTGCGCCCACAATTCTTCTAAATTCGCATCTTGGTTCTCGAGCAAAGAGAATAGGTCGTCATCAATGGACCCATTCCCCGACAGGTGGTTGGTAGGGTCCATTGACGCGTTTAACGAGACAAGGCAAAAGTGACCGGAGAATAAAAAATAATAATAATTAAAGGAACCGAGCCAAACCTTGTCGCGACGGGTTGCTCCGGTGGGCCGATGACGGCAAGAGTCTTGAGTTTACCGCACGAGTTTCACTCGGCGATAAACTCGGGGGGCTAATGTTATCGGCCCGACCCCGATTGCGGCCGAACGGAGGCGAAGCGACGTCGGACGCGTCTCGGTAGCTCGCCCCGGCCATTGGCCGGCCCTAAGGCCAGCCTCGGCCAATGGCCGGCCCAAACAGCCTCGGCCATTGGCCGGCCCAGGGGCCAGCCTCGGCCAATGGCCGACTCAAGATGCTCCCGGCCATTGGCCGGCCCTAGGGCCAGCCTCGGCCAATGGCCGGCCCAAATAGCCTCGGCCATTGGCCGGCCCAAGGGCCAGCCTCGGCCAATGGCCGACTCAATCTACTCCCGGCCATTGGCCGGCCCTAGGGCCAGCCTCGGCCAATGGCCGGCCCAAACAACCCTCGGCCATTGGCCGGCCCAGAGGCCAGCCTCGGCCAATGGCCGACTCAAGATACTCTCGGCCATTGGCCGGCCCTAGGGCCAGCCTCGGCCAATGGCCGGCCCAAATAGCCTCGGCCATTGGCCGGCCCAAGGGCCAGTCTCGGCCAATGGCCGACTCAAGCTACTCCCGGCCATTGGCCGGCCCTAGGACCAGCCTCGGCCAATGGCCGGCCCAAATAGCCTCGGCCATTGGCCGGCCCAAGGGCCAGTCTCTTACAATGGCCGGGCCAAGACAATTCTCGGCCAAGGGGTTGCCCATAACGCCCCTTGGTCGCCTATAAATAGAGGGGCCGCTCCCCTAGTCCAGGTAATCCGAATTTGAGTACTGAAATGCTGTCGAACTCGTGCCTCGCTCGTTTCTCTCAAGTCTCGACCTCTAAACACTAAACTCTCTATAAACCACCTCAATCCTACTAATGTTGAGCGTCGGAGAGGTAAACAGAGGTAACCCCTCTGTTTCCCCTTTGTAGTTCACACCTTCTTTGCTTACTTTTCAGGTGCTTGGACTAGACAGAGATCACCTACAGCTAAGGGACGGCTTGGGATAGCAAGCCCGACATGCTCGAGTCGAGACGAGACCACTTGGTCCGGCCTTGGGTCTAACCGTCTGCGACTCCTAAATCGTTGTCCGAAAAACTGCGACAACACGGTCCGTCTCTGCCCGGTAGATCGACGACGGCCACGCTGGCTCAGAGCCGGCGCCCGTCCAAGGCCGGCTCAGAGCTGGCGCTCGTCCAAGGCCGGCTCAGAGCCGGCGCTCGTCCAAGGCCGACTCAGAGCCGGCGCTCGTCCAAGGCCGACTCAGAGCCGGTGCTCGTCCAAGGCCGCCTCAGAGCCGGCGCTCGTCCAAGGCCGCCTCAGAGTCGGCGCTCGTCCAAGGCCGCCTCAGAGCCGGCGCACGTCCAAGGCCGGCTCAGATCCGGCGCACGTCCAAGGCCAGCTCAGATCCGGCGCTCGTCCGAGGCCGGCTCAGAGTCGGCGCTCGTCCGAGGCCGCCTCAGAGCCGGCGCTCGTCCAAGGCCGCCTCAGAGCCGGCGCTCGTCCAAGGCCGCCTCAGAGCCGGCATTCGTCCAAGGCCGCCTCAGAGCCGGCGCTCGTCCAAGGACGCCTCAGAGCCGGCGCTCGTCCAAGGCCGCCTCAGTGCCGGCCTTCACCTCCATGGCCGGCTCAGAGCCGGCCCTCGGACAAAGGGGTGCCCGAAATGCCTTTTTTGGTCGCCTATAAGTACCGGGGTCCCTCTCCAGGTCCAGGTAATCCATTCTTGAGTACTGAAACGCTGTCGAACTCGTACCTCGCTCCTTTCTCTCAAGTCTCGACCCCTAAACACTAAACCCTCGACAAACCACGTCAATCTTACTAATGTTGAGCGTCGGAGAGGTAAACAGGGGCAACCCCCCTGTTTTCCCATTTTAGTTTACACCTTTCCTGCTTGCTTTTCAGGTGCCTGGACGAAATAGATACCACAGACAGCTAAGGGACGACTTGGGATACCAAGTCCGACACGCTCGAGTCGGAGTGAGACCACTTGGTCCGGCCTTGGGTTTAACCACTTTGGGCTCCTAAATCATTGTCCGAAAAACTGCGACAACATTTTGGCGCTAGAAGGAGGGGATCTCTCGACCTTGACGACGCATTTCCTCTACCAGTTTTCTCTCCTTGTTCTCACGACTCTCGAAAGATGAGTCACATTCCCACCACCTCCGTGGGTACTCGAGCGACGAGCTCGAGGTATGGTCTCCGATGCCTCGCACACCGTCTTGAAGGGCAACCTAGCGATAGCGAGAGCCAGCCCCAAGACCCGGTGAATGACCCCGAGGCCGAGCTCCGAGAGGACACGGCCCGACGGCTTGCGGAGCTCCTTGACCGTCCCGGCGTTGACGGCTCGCTCATCGCCAATCTCCTCGGTTACGACGTCGAGGATCGATCCGCTCAAGACGACTCTGACCCCGACTATGTGGGGGAGTCGAGGACCGATGAGGCGACTCCTAGCCTCGCCCAAACACGGCCCGAAAGGTCCAATGGTGCATTGGCCGATCCTTCACACCCGGCGCGACGGCAGGTGCAATCACACTCCCAGGGACTCGCCCCCTCGGTTTCAAGAGGCGGCCGGACACGGCCCCTCGCCGAGGAGAGAGCGACCCTGGTGGATGATGGGGCCGATAGCCAGAGCGCTCGTCGGACGGTTTGACCAAGGGCGACCTCGCCTTGCCCCGCACCAAGCGTGGACCTTAGAGAGCGCTTGACGGCGCAGAGAAACTCCCGAGGGGAGGATCTCCGCCAAAGGCTAAACTCTCGAAGGGACGTGCTCCCCGCCGCAACTCTCGGCCGGCCTCAGGCCAATGTCGTGGACCAAGCGTCCAATGAGCGCCAACTGGTGACTCTCGTGGCCCCGACGGTCGGCCCTGCTAACGGGCTTGACATGGTCACCATGATTCAGAGCCTCCAAAATCAAATCATCGAGATGAGGGAGTCAGGGAGGCAAAGGCCGTACGGAGGGATCGAGGAATCATACTCTCCCTTCGCCGCACAAGTCCTCGCGCAACCTTGCGTGGGAAACTTCAAGTTACCGTCCATTCCCCCCTATGATGGGCGGACGGACCCCCACTTCCACGTCCAAAACTACGAGACGTGGATGACGATGCAAGGGCAGACAGACGCCACCCTCTGCCAAGCCTTCAGCCTGACCCTCACAGGGTCGGGGTTTGAGTGGTTTCGAAGTTTGAGGCCGGGGAGCATCTCGTCTTTCCGGTCCTTGCGAGAAGCGTTCCTCGCTCGATTCGCCACCCTCGTGGCGCAAAAGAAACCAAAGACCCACCTCCTCTCTATCCGGCAAGGAAGGGACGAGACGTTGAGACAATACCTCGCTCGCTTCACTGAGGAGTCTCACAAGGTCGAAGGGTTCGACGACAGGGACGCCATCATGGCGATCACTGAGGGAGTCCGCACGAGCGACTTCCTCAAGTCTATTGTTGGCAAAGTCCCACGAGACATGGCGGAGCTAATGGCGAGAGCCCGCACGTATATGGGAATCGAGGACTATCTCGATGGCCGATATGGCCGAAAGTCAAGAGGACAGGGGAGTCGTCGCCGCGACGATCAAGACGGAGATCGCCCCGACCCTCGAAAGACGAGGAATAAGGGAAGCCAGGCCCCTAACGGCCGCTCCCTCCCTGGGCCGAGGCCGCCACATGTCGATAGCTTCCGAAAGTTCTCGACATTTACTCCTCTGAACACTTCGCCGGAGCGGATCCTGGCTCTGCACCGTGACAAGCTGGGGAGTCCAACCCCTCTCTCGAAGGATCCCGCCAAGAGGGATCAAAGTAAGTACTGTGACTACCATCAGGATCATGGGCATCTGACGTCCGAATGCTATCAACTCAAATGTCAGATCGAGGCCCTGATTCAAGATGGGAAACTGAAAGAATACATCCTCAGAACTATCGGGACGGCCGCGGCACACGGAGGCCGCCCGCGGCAAGAAAAGAAAGGTCCGGCGACGGTGACCGTCACGGACCGCGCGGCAAACGAAGAACTGGAGAGCTAGCAACTTCACATCGTGGGCGCGATCTTGGGCGGTCCAGAGTTCGGAGACTCGGCCGCGCAGAGGAAGAAGTATGTGCGCGAAGTTTCCCAAGGGAAAATAGCGCACTACAACAACCACACATACGAGGCTCCTCCCCCGGCCCCCTTCGAATCCATGTTCTTCACCGGACAAGGAGCGGCGCGAGTGCTCCATCCACACAACGACGCGATAGTCGTCTCAGCCCCGGTCGCCAACAACCTCGTCCGGAGAATCCTAATCGACAATGGGAGCTCCGCCGACATAATCTTCAAGTCGGCGTTGGACAGGATGAAGCTATCCGGGATGAGACCGACCCCGATCTCGACCCCGCTCTTCGGCTTCTCCGGGGAGAGGGTCATGACGGAGGGAACTATCGACCTCCCGGTTACCTTCGGTACGCCGGGGGGGCTCGAGGTTACCCACATCATGTCGTTCCTAATGGTGGACCAACCCTCGGCTTACAACATCATCGTCGGCCGCCCGACTCTCAATCGGTTGAAGGCCATAACGTCCACGTACCACCTGATGATGAAGTTCCCGACCGACAAGGGAATCACTGTAATGTTGGGAGATCAATAAATGGCGAGGATGTGCTACATCCAAGGCGTGGACGGAAAAGGGAAAGGGATGATGGTGAGCACCGTCTTCCAACTCGGGGACAAATTCCCATGCAAGATAGAGGAGGGAGGCACCTTCGGAGAGTTAGACCAAAGGGACGATGTCGAGCGTCGAAAGGTGGAGACACCGGACGACCTCGTTCCCGTCGTGTTGGACGACGTCAAGCGTGACCAAATAGTCAAGGTAGGCGCCCAACTCCCGTCTGAAATCCGAACCGAGCTCGCCACTTTCCTCCAAGAGCACAAAGATGTCTTTGCGTGGACACACGCCGACATGCCGAGAATTGACCCCAAAATAAGGGTTCATCGTCTCAACGACGACAAGAGAGTGGCCGAGCGCGTTCAACCACGACGGGCGTTCAGCGGGGAGAGGTACCAAGCCATTGGTGAAGAAGTTGACAAACTTCTCGCCGCCGATTTCATCAGGGAGGCGGAGCACCCCAAGTGGGTGTCCAATGTCGTGATGGTCAAGAAGCCAAACGGGAAGTGGCGGATCTGTATCGACTACAAAGATCTCAACAAAGCCTGCCCGAAAGACAGCTTCCCTCTCCCGAGGATTGAGCAGCTCGTGGACGCCACGGCGTGCTATGAGTTGCTAAGCTTCATGGATGCCTACTCAGGCTACAATCAGATCCGCATGCACGAACCAGATCAGATCAAGACCACTTTTGTTACGAACCGCGGACTTTATTGTTACAAGGTCATGCCCTTTGGCCTCAAAAACGCGGGGGCAACGTATCAAAGGTTGGTGAATCGCATGTTCGCTAATCAAATTGGCAAAACCATGGAGGTCTACGTGGACGACATGCTTGTCAAAAGCCTCAAGGCCCACGACCACGTTCGAGACCTTAGAGAGATGTTCACGATCCTGCGACGCTACAAGATGAAACTCAACCCCAACAAGTGTGCTTTCGGGGTCGAGTCTGGAAAGTTCCTGGGCTACATGGTGAGCCGCCGCGGGATCGAAGCCAATCCTGAAAAAATTAGGGCGATCTTAGAGATGAGGTCGCCGCAGAAAGTAAAAGAAGTTCAAAGTTTGACGGGAAGGATCGCCACCCTAACGCGATTCGTTTCCAAGGCCACTGACAAGTGTCAGCCATTCTTCAAGGCACTGAAAAAGACCGACGGGTTCGTATGGATGGAGGAGTGCGAGGAAGCGTTCCGCGAAATGAAAGCTTATTTCACCTCCCCCCCCCCCCGTTCCTCGCAAAGCCAAAGAATGGCGAAACTTTGTACCTCTACCTCGCGGTCTCCGACAAGGCCGTGAGCGCGGTCCTCATACGCGAGGAGGACAAGGTGCAATGGCCGGTCTATTATGTGAGCAAGGCGCTCCTCGACGCCGAGACCCGATACCCGAAAATCGAGAGATTGTCCCTCACCCTCGTCATGAGCGCAAGAAAACTCCGACCCTAGGGGCGAGGGTAATGGGAACGAGGAAGACGATGAGAACGACCACATTGAGTCGTCAAAGAAGATGACCAGCAGCCCGATAGGGCCGGTTTGGGACTTGCACGTAGATGGCGCATCAAACGCCCGGGGGGCTGGCGCTGGCGTTGTACTCACGAATCCCGATAGGGAAAAATTGAGATACGCCCTGCGGTTCGAGTTCAAGGCTTCCAACAACGAGGTGGAGTATGAAGCTCTGATCGTTGGCTTGGAGCTGGCGAACAAGCTAGGCGCCCAAAACCTGCGCATCCACTGCGACTCGCAGTTGATTGTGAACCAGGTCAGGGGCGACTACGCCGCTAAAGAGCCAAACATGATCGCGTACTTGTCAAAGGCCCAAAAGAATCTGGAGGCCCTATCGTGGTTTGAGATCGTCCAAGTTCCCCGAGAAGCGAACATCGACGCCGACGCTCTGGCACGCCTCGCATCTGGGATAGACGAGGAGGCTGAAGGAAGTATCCCGATTGAAGTACTGACTCGACCCTACGTCTCGAGAGGCGACGTGGGGTTAGTCGACGTAGTTCCGCCACCCTCATGGATGACGCCGCTCGTGGAATTCCTGAAGCGAGGAGTCGTCCCCGAAGACAAAGAAGGGGCCAAAAAGCTGAGAAGCTTAGCGCCAAAGTACACGATGAGGGAGGATAACTTGTTCAAGAGAGGCTACTCCATGCCCCTTCTCCGCTGCCTGACCGAAGTCGAGGCGAGGAAGGCGCTCCACGAGGTGCACGAGGGGGTGTGCGGAAACCACGCCGCCGGACAATCTTTGGCATTGAAGCTACTAAGACTTGGATATTTTTGGCCGACCTTGAAAAAGGACTCCCACGAGTGGGCCAAAAAATGTGATAAGTGCCAAAGGTTCGCCCACATCCCGCGTCAAGCACCGGCCTCATTGTGTCCAATCATTGTGCCGCGACCTTTCGCGAAGTGGGGAATCGACCTCATCGGTGAGCTACCTACGGCCCCGAGGCAATACAAGCACGCGATCGTGGCCATCGATTACTTCACAAAGTGGGTAGAGGCTGAGCCGCTAGCGAAGATCACCGAAGCGAACACGACGAGCTTCATTTGGAAAAGCATCGTCTGCCGCTTCGGGATCCCCGCGTCAATTGTAACCGAAAACGGGAAACAATTCAACAATGCGCGCCTCCGAGAAATGTGCGAACAACTGGGCATTAGCAAGACTTTCTCCTCTCCTCGCCATCCTCAAGCCAACGGTCAGGTCGAGACGGTTAACAAGACAATCAAAGAGAACTTGAAGAAGAAGCTGGAGGAAAGAAAGGGGGCTTGGGCCGACGAGCTCCCCATGGTCTTGTGGGCGTACCGCACCACCGCTCGAAATGCGACCGGTGAAACCCCTTTCGCCCTCGCGTTCGGCGTCGAGGCCGTGGTACCCGTCGAGACCAAGCTACCGACTTTGCGCATCGAGGAGTACGAAGAAGCCACCAACAACGACGCAATCAGGCTCGAGTTAGACCTCATAGATGAGAGGAGGGCGGACGCACTCACCCGGCTTGCTGCACAAAAGAGGAAGGTCGAGAAGTACTACAATTCCAAGATCAAGCTGCGGAAGTTCGCCGAGGGGAGCCTCGTTCTTCGGAGGGTGTTCGAAAACACCAAGGTGCAAGGTGCGGGAGTTCTAGGCCCCACCTGGGAAGGCCCGTACCGTGTGCGCCGAGCCATCCACAACGGCACATACGAGCTCGAGAACCTGGAGGGACTCGTGTTCACGCACCCGTGGAACGTGGAGCACCTTCGGCAATACTAACAATAGATGTTCAGTCGTCCACTTTACGTTTTGTTGTTTTCATGCTATTTTCGATTTTAGGAAAGACAATTTTAAATTTCAAGTTCGGCCAACGGCCTGGGATGTAATTTTTTAACCATTTCAACATTATAATGAATTACATTTCACTTCAAAGTATTGTATTATAATTTCTAGTCTCCTCTACGAGCACCCAAGAAACTCGGGGGGCTAAGGAGGATAGAATGAGGGTAACAAGCACATTTACTCCACTTTTCACGCTTCAAGAGGTAGCGAAACGTCCACAAATCGGATCCGCGCACCGGACCTCCGACCCCGCACGTCCCTCGTGCGACGCTCTCGCACGAGTCAAATCCGTACGCCGAGAGATAGCGAAACGTCGACAAGTTGGATCCGCGCACCGGACCTCCGACCTCGCACGTCTTTCGCTGCGACACTCTCGCGCAACGTTGCGCCTTGCACACCGATAGGCAGTAAGGCGTCTACGGATCACGTCCGCGCACCGGATCGTCGATCTCGGCAGTCAAAACCCAAAACGTGACAGGCGTACCGACAAGTACCACGCTCACTGGGAACTACAAGCTCGTCCCGATACGCACGCCGATAGGTAGCGTACTCGCCGGAAGATGAGCGCGACGGCCGCCCAGCTCGCACACGCCGATATGCAGCGAGTCACGAAGGGATGGCCGAGAATCGCACCCGCCGGATGAAACTGGTCTAGCCAGCGTCCGCGGGAAACTTCGCCGCCAAATGCGGTAGTAAGCCGTGCAAACCGATTACGCTAGACATAGTAAGCCGAGTTCGTAAGACACGCATTGTTCAAATTGCGCAAATCGATTACACTAAGCATAGCAAGTCGAGAAAATAAGACGCATAACGAATAAAAAGGCTTCAATCAAAGCAGGGCAATGTTGCACAATCAACCCAACAAGAAAAGCACGAAAGTACGATACATGTCAAACATAACAAAAATCCGGAAGGAAGCGTAAAGCGAGCGCTAAACAAGTGCGCAGAAAACCAAAGAAAACTTGGCTACTCTAAGCTGAAGTCGATCTGCTCTTCGTCGTCTTCGGGGCGAGGGGCGCCCGGCCCGCCAACGGCTTCTCCATCAGACCGACAGTTTGATGACTGGGCGGCCTCCACAGGGACTTCGGGAGGCAGGTCGTCCTCTGGCAACTCGTCATCCCGAGGAGGAAACATGGCATCAAAGAAGGAAAACGTGATCCCGCGAGACGCGTTCTCCTTCGCGGTCGCGTCTTTGACCCGCATGGCCACCTCGTAACAGGCCACCTCCAGCGAGAGGTCCCAGTCCTCCTCCACCTCCGTCTTGGATCGCACGGCGTCGTCCTTCTCCTCGGCGAGGGTCTGCACCTCCGCTCGTAAAGTATCCCTCTCCCTCTCGGCCTTGACCCGGGAGATCTCGCTCGCCGACAGTCGAGCGTGGACGATGTTTAGCTCCTCGTCCCGGCTCGAGAGCGCCGCCTGGAGCTTCTTTGTCTCCCCTAAGAAGGTGTCAGCCGCCTCCTCAGCCTTCTCCCGAGATGCCTTCTCTCCCATACGGAGCAATTTCTCGGCCGCCGCCTCCTCGCGAGCTCGCTTCAGTTCCTCCTCGAGCGCTTGAAACTCTTTGGCGGTGCGGACCCCCGCCAGAGTGGCAGCATGGGCGGCCGCCGTGCTCTCCTTGTCCTTCTCCATGATCTGCATGCGACGCAGCAAGTCCCGGAGGATATGGTCGCTCCGTTCTTGACGCGCGAGCATCTGTGGAAACAAACAATATACGTGCGATCGAAATAAGCATAATGGTTGCACATAAGACAAGCAAGCGAATCGTACCTTTCGGGCGTCGCCAATCCCACTCTAGAAATGCTCGAGGTCGCTCGCCGTCAGGAGACTCTTGAAATCTCGCAGAGAGGTTTCAAGGATCCCTTGAGAGCATTGATCCCTCAGCTCCGCCGCCTCCGCTAGGAGCATCGATTCCATGCCGTCTGGCGCCGCCGACGTATGAGCGCGCTTGTGGCCGGAGGACGAGCCGGGGAAGGTCGTCGACGATGGTCGCTTGTTCGAGGAGTTCGCCTCGTTCCTCGCCCGCGTTGGAAACCCCCCGTGGCGAGCCTCGGCTTGTGGTTGAGCCGCGGTCACGGCTTCGACGTCGAGTGCCACCCTTGGTACTTGCGTGCGCGGTCGATGTCGTCGGGTCATGGTATCTGAAAAAGATAAGGAGACGACAGGTTAGAATGCAATACAATGGAACGTGCAATAACGGAAAGCATATGTATGGTTAGTACCCCCCACGTCGAGGGGAGGAGCAGACGAGCCCCCCGCCTCTGATTCGGGGTACTCCGTAGCCTCCGCGCCGAGACTCGGGCACAGGGGAGCGTCGTCACCAGGCGTGAACCACCCGGTCCTCGCCATTAAGTCTCGGGATTCGAAGTGCGGTCCTTGCCGCCTTGATTCCGGGACCGCCCTGATCACCGCGTCAAGCTCGGAACCTTCGATATCGCCCACGGGTGGAAAATCAGCCACGGGGCCGAAGAAGAGAGGCGCGATCCCGAAGGCTGACTTGGACACCCATATCCAAGGGTATCTGTGCTTCGAGTTAACCTTGCTGATGATGGCAAGGCGCTTACGGTGTGACGCTAAGTAGAAGCCCGGCTTCCCAGGCACCCCTCGTACCGTCATGAGGCCCTGGATGTCATCGGCAGTGACGACCCTCTTCTTCGCCCGATAAAGCATCATGTGGCAAGCTGTGACCACTCGGTAGAAGGCCGGGGACATCTGCAAAGCGTGTACCCCCAATCGAACCAACAACTCCTGGATAATCGGTTGAAAAGGCAACCTTAATCCCCCGCGAAGACTCGCCTCGTGGACCGCGGCATACCCCTTTCGAGGGCGGGTCGGAAGATCGTCGGGCAACGGTCTGAGGATTGACACTGACTCCGGGATGCTGTAGCGTTTCCTCAGACTCACGAAGCTGGCAATGGAAATCAAGCTCGGGACGTCGACACCCGAGCAGTCGAGGTTGCCCCGTACCGCCGACTCTCCTATCGGGAAGGTTGAGGCCCGCGTTTCCTCCCGCGCAGTGGAAGAAAGTACCCTCGCCGCAGGTGCTACGCGATGGCTCGACGAGTCACCGGAGCGTTCGGAGTCCGGGACATTGCCCGAGCAGGGGGTGACTCCCTCGCGGCCCCCCGCTCGAGCTGGACGGCTCCCCTCGGTCCCGGCAGAGTTGCCCGAGCGCCCGACCGGCTGTCGGCCGGCCGGGTCGCCGCCGTCAGGCCGGCCCGACCTGTGGCCGGCGGCGCTCCCTCCTGTGCATGCGTCAAGCCCGAGGACCCAGCCCATCTCCCGGCTGGGTGGCTCCTCCACGCGCGGGTCCGGCCCTGGCGACCTTCGGCCTCCAGCGCGCGCGTCAGGCCCGTCGGCCCGGCCCAGCTCTCGCCCAGTCGGGTCTCCGGCCCATTAGCCCTGCCCGGGCGTCCCAGCACTCGTCCCAGGCGCGTCCGGCCCACCATCCCGGCCCGTCTCGCGGCTGGCAAGGCCCTCCTCGCGCGCACGCAGTCCAGCGGCCCCGTCCGGCCCTCAGCCGGTTGGGCCTTCCTCGCGCGCACCGGCCCAGTCCGGCTCCTGGCCGGCTGCGTTCTCCTCGCCCGGGCCCGGCCCAATGGGGCCTAGGGTTTGCCCAAGGGCTAGGCAGGGAGCCGCCCCCTGGCCGGCACCACCTGGCCGGGCCGCCTCCTGCCCGGCATCGGCCCCTCCCTGGGCAGTGTCGCCCGGCGCCGGCGACCCTCCAGCGACGCACGCCATCGCCGGCGCGGCCAGGCCCCGGGGACTGTCCTCCCGCGCGCGATCTGCAGGCCACCCGACGGCCGCCACCGGCCGAGCAGAGGCCTCCCCCGCGTCAGGATCGACCCAGACGACGTCGAGGTTGGCCGGCGCGCCCCTCTCGGCGCCGGCATCGCTGCGCGCGGCCACCCCAGGTTCGCTCGCGCCGCCCGAGCGTTCTCCCTCGTCAACGCGCCTGGTGAGCGCCTGGTCGGTCCAGCCCGGTCGGGTTAGGGCTTCTTCGGAGTTGGGGTCGACCCAGAACGCGTCGCCCCTGGTCGGGGCATCTCCCCCGACGTCGCCCTCCTCCGGCGCGTCTCCTCCAGCGCCGGCCGCTCCAGGCGCGGCTGTCTCCGGCACACGCGCATCACCCAGGCCACCAGCAGGCAGAGGGGCGTCGTTCCCCAGCCTGGGCGGGTCCTCCCCGACGTCTCCAGCACCGCCGGTGCCGCCCCGAGTCCAGGCGCCTCCTCCGGCGCGCGCTGTCCCTGGCGTCCCCCTGCCGGCGCTGGCCGTCTCCGGCACGCGCGCCCTCTCCCTCGTTCGCCAGCCACGCCTCCACCAATGAGAGATCCTCTCCGGTCATCTCGATAGCGTTGATCGAATGCGACGAATACCGTGTATCGGGGATCGTTGGTGGGGGCGAAAATTGAGCCCAAGAAACATCCAAGTCCACGTGGTTGTCCTCAAACAAATCATGCAAGTCGCCTTCAATGGTCCCACACCCCGATAGGTGGTCAATGGGGTCCATGGGCGCGAATAACGAGGCAAGCGTGATCGACAAAAAAAATAAAAATAATATTAAAAGACGTCGGAACATACCTCTTGGCGACGGGCTTCTCCGATGGGCCGACGTTAGACTTTGAGTTTAGTAGTCTAAATGTGTAACCAACCACTTAGTCCATGAGTTCTACTTTGAAAAACAATCCACCGAGGGGAGACCTTGTCTCATCGTATCACTCTCGGACGTAACTCTTATAGCAATGATCAGAGCAAAGCACCATTGAGTACTCTCATTTAAGAGAGGGCCACGAGGGTGACTCTTAGTCTGGTGACAATTGCACTTTTCGTTATGGTTGGGGATCATGGGTTGCAAACAATAAGTATAACCCTCCCACATAGTTTTTAGAGTTGGCACATCGTCTCTTATATGTTCGGAAACACATTTCCTAGTGTACATAAAGATAATGTGGAATTCAAGAAATTGATTCCTAGAACCACATGTTTGAAGGAAGAGTATTGTTAGTGCATAAAGGCACAAGGTACATACTCAGACATTTCCTATAGGGAAATGTGTTAGAGAAGTGTGAACTTTTATCTCACTTGAACATTTGAAGTTTAAGATTACTTGCAAACTAGTCTTCGAGGAGACCTCCTACTTAAATTTTCAAGAGCAATAAATTTTGAACATAAGTGATATAGATATAGTTTTGTAAACATATTTGATTTGGATGACGAAACATTTTCAAGTTTGAAAGTCAAAACAATTTTTCAAAATTCAAACTAGTTTTTATAAAATCTCAATTTCAAATAAATATTCAAAATTCAAAACTTTTCAATCTTACACATTATATTTATTATACTTGGAAAAACATTTTTTCTCAAGGAAATTTTTCCATTTGAGTTGTAGAAGTCTCGGAATGGGTTCCGGGATTCGGAATCCAAAATTTTCAGAAATCCTTGGATCCCAGACTAGAAGTGAGCTAATTCCAATTGAATTGGAAATTAGACTCATAGGTCTTTAATTTGGTTCAAGAACCATTCAAATCCAAGTTCCGAGCAGAGAGATGCACGCGTTTTACCGAGAGGCATTCTTAAGCTCAAAGAATTTTAGACAGAAATTCGGCCGAGGTCAAAATGCAAAAGAATTCAGTGTAACGGAATGTTTTATTGAGTTGTTAAGTATTGTTGATGTGTTTTCTTAACAAGGTAATAGTATAGCACAAAAGAAAATAACAACAAACATAAAACAAGCGAGTAAATAAATAAAGCTAGCAAGACAATATTACTACTTCATAAAATTACCCGAAATTCTCAAACTTCTCAAAACACGATTTTGATTATGAAAAAATTAAAAACTTTTAGAACAGATTCTGATGTGTTTTAATATCATCCCAATAGTGTAGAAAATCAACATGCATTTTAATTTCAAGGCTCGAGTCTAACTAAGAAAATAATTTTCATACTCATAGTTTAAATTACATGCACATGCTTAAACTTTGAACATAACTCTGATACCATTTGTTGGAATAGTGTTGTCAATGGTGCCCACAAGAAGAGTAGTAGTGTCTATTTATGTACATTTGATGTCATATAGTCTTACGAAGACTCTTGCTTGTAATTGCTTATTCATTAATATAAAGTTGAAACGTTCATTCATTCTTTCTTTGTTTGAAGCTTTATGATAAAACCTTAGACTTTTAGTCCATAAACAAACTTAACAACTTACGAAGAGACAAATGTAGATTTGCATGAACAAACTCTTCGTAGTTTGCTTAAAATGATATATTCGCAGTCTTAGGGTCAAAGGACTATTGACCTCAGTACGATTGTTAGAAGAATCTATGATGTCTGGTTATGAGGCATTGAGAGTTGGGGACTCTATAGTTCTTCTAGGTATCTTCCGAAGGTACTGAATTGACCAGTGCACTTCTAGAGACAATATAAGAACAAACCATTTAACCTCTTATGTCTCGAAGTCACTATGTATGAATTGCATCATGCTTACCTTAATCCTGAAATGAGACATGCCATTTCACACCTTAGTATTCTCATTTGAGAAAGTCAAAGTTCGGACTCACTATGTTATTCCGAACAAGGCCTATTGGTGAAGTACTAAGTTGTGAGTCTGTCATGAGTAACTTTGTGAAGTTCTCATAGATATGGAATTCATGTACAAGATTGCTGAAATGCAATGTATGTCACCTCATGCTTTGTTCCTTGGAGTGTGAATAAATGAACTGGCCAGTGTCCAAATTGAGTCCTGACTCTTTTAGATGAAATAATGTGACTTGTTAGCTCCTCGTCAATACATTGTTTCTAACTTATTCACAAGCGACAAAGGAGTTGAGGAAATAACAGCTAGAAGGGTAAAATGGTAATTTAGTAAATCCCGACTAGCTGATGACATTCATGAAGGGTAAACATAGATAATATTCAGTGGATCCGCTCATCATAATTAGGTCGAATTCTTGAGTAGAAAATAAATTCATTTGAACCGAGAGATTTTCAGTGTCAGCTCTTTAGTGGAGTCAGTTGGCATTAAGCTAAACTTGGAAAAGGTTTGTGAACTTTTGAGTCCAAGTTTTTAGCTCAAGCTTTGTTCATTTGGGTCCATGAGGTCACTGTCACGAATCACATCGATAGGAATAGTTAAACTGGAAGCTAAGTCAAAACAAGAACGAAAATAGTCAAAAGGGTAATTTTGTCTTTTGAGACAAAGGATGAAATGAATGTCAATAAATTTTTTGACAAGTTCATTTGATGACTTAATTTCACTCGGCAATGACTTGATCATTGGGCCTTGTGAATTAATTTCATTTCATAAGAATTTTATTGAAAATTCTTATTGGGCCTTTTTCATGTTGCCATGAACAAATGGAAAAGCTTCTAGAAGTCCATTCTAGAAGGACATAGGCGCCCAACATACCCAACCAAGAGAGAATATTTTGTGCATAAATGTATCAAGATACTTGCCAAAAGAAAAAGAGGAAACAAATTTGCATGAGGATGCTTTAGGGTAATCGGCCAAGAGAGAGACAAGGCAAGGCAAGGAACAAAAATGGAAACAAATCCAAGCCTTCTAGAAGGCATCCTTGGCCGAGCATCTCAAGTGGGAAAAGAGGTAATTGGCTCATGAATATGTGATATTCTATAGAAGAGGAAACTACCTTATAGAAGGTGAGACCTCTCCTATAAATAGGAGCCCCTTTTCCTCACAATTCATTCATCCTAAGTTTAAGAGATTGAGAGACTCTCTCTCTAGAACTTGGCCGAAAATCCTCTCTCTCTCTCTCTAGTTTATTTTCGATTTTTTCTTGTCTTGGCACCTAGGTCCTCACTTGACCTAGTGTTTAGCTCTGCGACTTCGAGACTTGTTCTTAAGTCGTAGTGTTTAAAAGTGCCCACTCACTGATTCCTTCGTTTCGAGTGATTTGGTGATAGAAACTTTCGTGGTTGCTCGAGGTGCCGAGGAAAGAAAGAGAGACGTGCTGCGAGGGGAGACGAGCGTTTCAAACTTTCCACAAGCTTCTTCAAAGTTCAAGCTTCAAGAAAGGTTAGTAAACTTCTAGCTCATATTGGTTTTTAATTACATGTACTTGCACTTGTCTAGGTTAGTAAAAACTGTTTTACTTGTAAAAGAAAATTTTTAAAATTCCGCCGCTTACCGAAGCGTTAATTATTTTCTCAAACCCTAGATCGTTTCCAACAAATGGTATCAGAGCTATGGTCAAAGATTAGCATGTACATGTTTTTTAAATTATGAGCTTGAAAATCGTTTTCGAAAGTTTACTAATTTTGTGACAAGTTAGAATTGTTATCTTAGATTTTTTTAATTTATTGCTCATGTCTTTAAATTAAAAAGCATGTTTATTTTCTATGAGTTTGGGATGTTTTTAAAACACATTAGAATCAGTTCTAAAATTTTTTAATTTTTTATATTGAAAAACGTGTTTTAAAGGTTTGAGAAATTTCGGTAAATTTTGTGACTAGTTACTTTGTCTTTCTAGTTTCTTCTATTTACCGTATTCGTTTTATGCTTGTTGTTATTTCTTTTATTCTATGTTATTACCCTGATAATAAAACACAAATAAAAGCTTTAAACAACATCTTAAAACGTTCCGTTACACTTGATTCTTTTTCGCACCTAAATAGGACCAAGCTTTAATTTATTTCTTTTTCTTCGAGCTGGAGTAAACCCGCATTAAAAGTGGCATAACTCTCTGCTCAGAAATCGAAATTTAATGATTCTTGAATCAAATTAAAGCTCTGTCTGTCCTCTGTCCAATGCCACCGGTTTCGGCTCAAAAGGACATCGGAGCGGCCAGATATGGCGATTTTACTCCGAGCTGCGCGGCTGTCTGAAACTCCAGTTTTTTAGAAATCCGGATTTTCAAACCCCACTACCATGAGTTATAGAACTCTAATGAGAAAATTTTCTTGAGCAAAAATGTTTTTCATATCATTATAAACATGATGTGTAAGATTAAAATGTTTTGATTTTTGGAAGTTTAATTGAAATTGAATTTTTACAAAACTAGTTTGAATTTTGAAAAACCGTTTTCACTTTCAAACTTGAAAATATTTTGTCATCCAAATCAAATAAATTTTCAAAATGTTTTCAAAACTATATCTATATCACATATGTTCAAAATCTATATGCTCTTGAAAATTTAAGTGGGAGGTCTCTTTGTAGACAAGCCGAAAAATAAAAAGATGTGTAATCTCAAACTTTCAAGTGTTCGAGTGAGTTGAAGTTCAAACTTCCCTCACGCACTTTCCCGAAATAGAAAATAGGAAAAGATCGAGTATGTACCTTGTGCCTTTATGCACTAATACTGCTCTGAACATGTCGATCTAGGATTCTCTTCTAGTTGTCCGCTCTGTCGCTCTCTAATTGGGAAATTTGTTTCCGAAATTATAAGAGTCGATGAACCAACTCCAAAAACTAAGTGGGAGGGTTATATTCGTTGTTTGTAACCCACGGATTCCAACACTAATGAAAGATGCAATAACGTGGGACTAAGAGCCGCTCTTGCGACCCTCACTTAAATGTGAGTACTCCAAGGCGTTATTGCTTCGATCATTGCTCAATGAGCTACGTCCGAGAGTGATGCAATGATGGCAAGGCCTCCCCTTGGGGGATTGTTTTTCAAAGCTGATCTTTTGGACTAAGTGGTTGGTTGCACGCTTAGGCTCAATCCCTAGTATCCTCCCTTGAGGCCCTGCGAAAGGATGTGAGTGATCAAACCAATTTAAAAGGTGGCTAGTCAAAATAGATGTATTGACATCTTGGCTTAGCATTAATGATGTGTCATTTACTTATAAATGGAGATTTTTTGCGGCCTTCTCTTGAGGGAGTAAATTATCGTTTGGTTTATAACACCTTTGGATTTTACAAAAGTCTTAATAAAACTTAAATCCTAAACCAAAGACTAATCATAAACTTGTTTCAACTTATATAGGCAATATGTCTCTCGACCATCTCTCAATCTTTCTTTCCTCGATCAAACTCGAAAACGAAAACTACGTAGATTCGAAACGTAACCTCGACATAATACCTACCGTTAACAAGCACAAATGGGTACTCACCACCCCGTGTCCTCCTCTGACGAATGATGATTCAACTCAAGAGGACAATGACGCCTTAGCGGCCTGGCTTCGATCCGATGAGATTGTGAGGTGCTATATCTTGGCATCTATGAACAATATGCTGAAAGAGCAACATCGTGACTTCGAGACTGCCGCTGACATGCTCTACAATCTCCTTGAGATGTTTGGAGGGCAAAGGCGTCAAACAAGGCTACAAGCAGTCCGACAGTTTATGAACTGTCATATGCAGGCTAGGACTCCTGTTGGAGACTTCATGATACTAATCATTAGTTTTCTGAATAAAATGGAAATCCTAGGATCTGAGATTGATGGGAAGAATATCATAGATATGATCTTAGAAACTCTCCCCGCATCTCTTGATACCTCCAAGATGAACTACTCCATAAACAAGCTAGAGTACACTGTTACCAAGCTTATGGAGGAACTTGACACTGCTGTAGGTCTCACTAAGAAAAGAGGAATCAAGGAGAGGCACATGCTACTGAGCAAAAAGCCTCCGCCTCTGGAACTGTGAAGAGACCTCACAAGGCCGATAAAAAGAACTGTCCTGCCAATCTCAAAGCAAAGGAACATAGTATTGTACTAGTTACCGAAGCATGCTTAGTAGCTGATAATGTATCAACGTGGATTCTTGACTCCGCTGCTACTAACCACATTTGTTGTTCCTTGAATGGTTTCAAGAAAACCAAAAGCTTAGAGGAAGGCGAGTTCTGTTTCAAATGGGGTGATGGGAGCCTGGTGTCTGCAAAGGTTGTGGGATCCGTGACGCTGTCTTTTGAAGACCGCACTTTAAACTTGAATAATGTTTATTTTGTTCCTACCTTTGGGAAGAACTTAATATGCGTTGCTCGTCTTTTTGAGCAAGATTATTGTTTAAAGTTCATTAAGAATGGAATTCGTATTTCGTTTCCTGATAATTCTTTTGTCACTGATGCATGTATGAAGAATGCTGTTTTCTACATCTATTCCACTAAACCTTCTCTTTTAGACACCGAAATAGATAACGATCTAATTAGGGAGCCAAAGAGGATCAAACTTTTTGAATCATCCGATCTAACAAAATCAACATACCTCTGGCACTTGAGACTTGGTCATATCAGTCTAGATAGGATTAAGAGACTTGTGAGGGATGGTCCACTCCAAGCCTCTGCAATAGGTTCACTACCTACTTGTGAATCCTGTATAGAAGGAAAAATGACTAAGCGACCTTTCTCCGATAAGGGTCGAAGAGCCACTGAGTTGCTGGAACTAATACATTCTGATGTATGTGGTCCGCTCAACCAACAGGCACGTGGAGGATACGAATACTTCGTTACCTTCACTGATGATTACTCAAGATATGGGTTTGTCTATTTGCTTAAACACAAATTCGAGACCTTTAACGTATTTAAGGTCTTTAGGGCTTTAGTGGAAAAGCAAACTGGCAAAGTGATCAAAACCCTTCGATCTGATCGAGGTGGTGAGTATATGTCTGGAGAGTTCGATGACTTTCTTAAAGAAGAAGGTATCGCTTCTCAGCTTACCGCACCTGGCACACCTCATCAAAACGGAGTGTCAGAGAGAAGAAACCGAACTCTTATGGAGATGGTTAGATCAATGATGAGTTACTCATCACTCCCGCTTTCCTTTTAGGGATATGCCCTCGAAACAGCCGCTTACATTCTGAACCAAGTTCCGTCTAAAACGGTTCCTGGTACTCCTTATGAACGATGGACTGGCCGTAAAGTGAATCTTGGCCGCATCCGAATTTGGGGTTGCCCTGCACACGTGCTGAGGCAAAAGACTAGCAAGTTGGCTAGTAGGTCAGAATTGTGCCTGTTTGTAGGATATCCGAAGGAAACCAAAGGTTTTACTTTCTATAGTCCCGAGGACGATAAGACTTTCGTTAGCACGGATGCTCGTTTCCTTGAGGAGGACTTTATGAAGGATGCGAAACCTAGAAGCAAAATTGTGCTTGAAGAAAAGTTGGGTGAGGAAGCTTCTACCTCATCTATAAGAACTGTTCTTACCCCAACTGAAACACAACCTAACTCATCAGAATCTCGTCAAGTAGTACTTCGACGTAGTGGGAGGGCTGTTCAAAAGCCTGACAGGTACATGTCTTATGGAGACTCTCTTGTAGCCGTCTCCGACATGGATGACCCTGTTTCCTATAGCCAAGCGATGGCTTGTTCTGAATCAAACCTTTGGCTTAACGCCATGAAAGTTGAAATGCACTCGATGTATGTCAACAAAGTCTGGAAACTTGTAGACCTTCCTGAAGGGATTAAACCCGTAGGGTGTAAGTGGATATACAAGAAGAAAAGGGGTCCTGATGGGAACGTCGAGACGTTCAAAGCACGACTTGTGGCGAAGGGTTATACCCAACAAGAAGGGATTGACTATGAAAAAACCTTCTCGCCAGTCGCAATGCTTAAATCCATCCTCATACTCCTATCCATAGCTGCAGTTCTCGACTATGAGATCTGGCAAATGGATGTCAAGACAGCCTTTCTGAATGGCAATCTTGACGAGCGCATTTACATGGCTCAACCAGACGGTTTCGTGGATAAAGGTCAAGAGACCAAGGTTTGTGAGTTGCTTAAATCCATTTATGGACTAAATCAAGCATCTAGGTCATGGAATATTAGATTCGATGAAACTGTAAAGAGCTTTGGCTTTGAACAGTCAATAGATGAGCCTTGTGTTTACAAGTTAATACACGAAGGCAAGGTTGTGTTTCTGGTACTATATGTCGATGATATACTACTCATTGGTAATGACGTGGGTAAGTTATCTGAGGTTAAGGTCTGGCTAGCAAAGCAATTCGATATGAAGGATCTAGGAGAAGCCGCGTACATTTTGGGGATCCAAATCTTTCGAGATAGGAAAAACCGGACCCTGTCGCTCTCTCAAGCATCTTATATTGATAAGGTGATGGATCGCTTCTCAATGCAAGACTGCAAGAGGGGTCAAACACCCTTTAGGCATGGAGTTTCACTCTCTAAGGACCAGTCTCCCAAGACTGCACAAGAGATTGAAGACATGAGGAAGATTCCTTACGCCTCTGCCGTAGGAAGCCTCATGTATGCTATGCTTTGCACTAGACCTGATATATGTTTCGCCATTGGCGTAGTTAGCCGTTTCCAATCCAACCCTGGACCCGAGCACTGGATTGCTGTTAAGCATGTTCTTAAGTATCTTCGAAGAACTAGGAACTTGATGCTTACATACTTAGGTACTGACCTGACTATGACGGGATATACCGACTCCGATTTTCAAGCGGATAAGGATTCCAGGAAATCCACTTCGGGATCTGTGTTCATCCTTAATAGTGGAGCTGTTATGTGGAGAAGTGTTAAGCAATCTTGCATTGCTGACTCCACAATGGAAGCAGAATATGTGGCTGCTTGTGAAGCATCATAAGAGGCTGTATGGCTTAGAAAATTCCTTAAGTATTTGGAAGTTGTTCCAAAAGTCGACGAGCCCATGACCCTTTATTGTGATAATAGTGGGGCTGTCGCTGACTCAAAGGAACCTCGAAGCCATAATCACTCTACACATATTGATAGGAAATACCATTTGATTCGAGAGATCGCGCAACGCGGAGACGTGGAGGTGAAGTAGATCTCTGGCAGATCTATTCACCAAGGCCCTAGCGAACATGGTCTTCGACAAACTTCGAGAGGGATTAGGCATGTAGGACTACTCACATCTTCTTTGAGTCAAGTGGGAGTTTGTTGTCAATGGTGCCCACAAGAAGAGTAGTAGTGTCTATTTATGTACATTTGATGTCATATAGTCTTACGAAGACTCTTGCTTGTAATTGCTTATTCATTAATATAAAGTTGAAACGTTCATTCATTCTTTCTTTGTTTGAAGCTTTATGATAAAACCTTAGTCTTTTAGTCCATAAACAAACTTAACAACTTACGAAGAGACAAATGTAGGTTTGCATGAACAAACTCTTCGTAGTTTGCTTAAAATGATATATTCGCAGTCTTAGGGTCAAAGGACTATTGACCTCAGTACGATTGTTAGAAGAATCTATTATGTCTGGTTATGAGGCATTGAGAGTTGGGGACTCTATAGTTCTTCTAGGTATCTTCCGAAGGTACTGAATTTACCAGTGCACTTCTAGAGACAATATAAGAACAAACCATTTAACCTCTTATGTCTCGAAGTCACTATGTATGAATTGCATCATGCTTACCTTAATCCTGAAATGAGACATGCCATTTTACACCTTAGTATTCTCATTTGAGAAAGTCAAAGTTCGGACTCACTATGTTATTCCGAACAAGGCCTATTGGTGAAGTACTAAGTTGTGAGAATGTCATGAGTAACTTTGTGAAGTTCTCATAGATATGGAATTCATGTACAAGATTGCTGAAATGCAATGTATGTCACCTCATGCTTTGTTCCTTGGAGTGTGAATAAATGAACTGGCCAGTGTCCAAATTGAGTCCTGACTCTTTTGGATGAAACAATGTGACTTGTTAGCTCCTCGTCAATACATTGTTTCTAACTTATTCACAAGCGACAAAGTAGTTGAGGAAATAACAGCTAGAAGGGTAAAATGGTAATTTAGTAAATCCCGACTAGCTTATGACATTCATGAAGGGTAAACATAGATAATATTCAGTGGATCTGCGCATCATAATTAGGTCGAATTCTTGAGTAGAAAATAAATTCATTTGAACCGAGAGATTTTCAGTGTCAGCTCTTTAGTGGAGTCAGTTGGCATTAAGCTAAACTTGGAAAAGGTTTGTGAACTTTTGAGTCCAAGTTTTTAGCTCAAGCTTTGTTCATTTGGGTCCATGAGGTCACTGTCACGAATCACATCGATAGGAATAGTTAAACTGGAAGCTAAGTCAAAACAAGAACGAAAATAGTCAAATGGGTAATTTTGTCTTTTGAGACAAAGGATGAAATGAATGTCAATAAATTTTTTGACAAGTTCATTTGATGACTTAATTTCACTCGGCCATGACTTGATAATTGGGCCTTGTGAATTAATTTCATTTCATAAGAATTTTATTGAAAATTCTTATTGGGCCTTTTTCATGTTGTCATGAACAAATGGAAAAGCTTCTAGAAGCCCATTCTAGAAGGACATAGGCGCCCAACATACCCAACCAAGAGAGAATATTTTGTGCATAAATGTATCAAGATACTTGCCAAAAGAAAAAGAGGAAACAAATTTGCATGAGGATGCTTTAGGGTAATCGGCCAAGAGAGAGACTAGGCAAGGCAAGGAACAAAAATGGAAACAAATCCAAGCCTTCTAGAAGGCATCCTTGGCCGAGCATCTCAAGTGGGAAAAGAGGTAATTGGCTCATGAATATGTGATATTCTATAGAAGAGGAAACTACCTTATAGAAGGTGAGACCTCTCCTATAAATAGGAGCCCCTTTTCCTCACAATTCATTCATCCTAAGTTTAAGAGATTGAGAGACTCTCTCTCTAGAACTTGGCCGAAAATCCTCTCTCTCTCTCTCTAGTTTATTTTTCGATTTTTTCTTGTCTTGGCACCTAGGTCCTCACTCGACCTAGTGTTTAGCTCTGCGACTTCGAGACTTGTTCTTAAGTCGTAGTGTTTAAAAGTGCCCACTCACTGATTCCTTCTTTTCGAGTGATTTAGTGATAGAAACTTTCGTGGTTGCTCGAGGTGCCGAGGAAAGAAAGAGAGACGTGCTGCGAGGGGAGACGAGCGTTGCAAACTTTCCACAAGCTTCTTCAAAGTTCAAGCTTCAAGAAAGGTTAGTAAACTTCTAGCTCATATTGGTTTTTAATTACATGTACTTGCACTTGTCTAGGTTAGTAAAAACTGTTTTACTTGTAAAAGAAAATTTTTAAAATTCCGCCGCTTACCGAAGCGTTAATTATTTTCTCAAACCCTAGATCGTTTCCAACAAATAGATCTTGGATTAAGAATAATTTATCGCTTCTAGCAAGCGGCGGAATATAAAAAAATTGTTTGAAACACGTAAAACGATTTTACTACCTAGACAAAGTGCATGAACATATAATTTAAAATTTAAAAACTATAAAGAGTTTTCACTCGGTACCAACCTCGTTCGAAGATTGAGCGTTGAGAAACCTTTGGAAAGGTTGAATCGCTCATCTCCCCACTTAGTTTGTCTCCTTGTGTCTTCTTGAATCCGTGTAACCACGATAGTTTCTACCACTAGAGTCTTCGAGTTTAGAAAGGATTTAGTGTGTGGGCACTATTAAACACAATGACTCAAGAACTAGTCTTTGAGCCAAATAGCTAATACAAAATGCTAAGTCTAATGAGGACCTAGGTGCCAAAACCAATGAGCAAGAAGAGAGAGAGAGAGAGAGAGAGAGAGAGAGAGGGGGGGGGGGGGGGGGGGGGGGGGGGGGGGGGGGGGGGGGATCGGCCAAGCTAGATATAGAAGCTCTCAATCTCAAAAATTTATTTTAACATTGTGAATGAGGTGTGATATTTATAGGAGAATGGATTGCCTTGAAGAGGTAGTTTACTCTTTTCCATTGAATATCACATATTCATGAGTACAATCTTTATTTCCCATTCCTATTAAAATAATACCAAGATTGGAATTTTTTTTTCCCTTTTTCCTCTAGCTTGGCCGTCCAACTCAATAGCAACATGCTCTAAATTAGGTTCCTCTTTTCCTTTATGGCAAGTATCTTCATACATCAATGCACAAAATAATTTCCATTTCTTTTATTGATGGCCACGGTTTTGAGCTCTAAAATAAGGTTTTAGATGTTTCTTTATTTGTTCATGACAATACAAGAAAAGCCCATGAAAAATTTTCACATAAAATTCCATAAAATGAAATTCAATTCTCAAGACCCGAAGGTCCAATGTTGGCCGTGCGGATCAATTAAATTGTCATCATATGACAATATCCAAAATCTTATTTTTGACATTTATACCATCTTATGTCCTTATGGACAAAATTACCCTTTAGAAAATTTTCGTAAAATTCGTCTAGTTCAACACTTGATCTTGTTTTGACTTAGCTACTAGTTTAACAAATCCTACTCTAATGACTTTTGGTAGTGACCTCATGGATCCAAATGAGCAAAGCTTAAACTAGTATACTTACACACAGAAATTCACAAACCTTTTCCATGTCTAGCTTAATGTCAACTGACTCCACTAAAGAGTTGATACTGAATTCTCTCGGTTCAAATGAATATATTTTCTACTCAAGAATTCTACTTAATTGTAATGAGTAGATCCATTGAATATTATCTGTGTTTACCCTTCATGAATATCATCAACTAGATGAGATTTACAAAATTACCATTTTACCCTTCTAGCTGTTATTTCCTCAACTCCTTTGCCGCTTGTGAATAAGTTAGAAACAATGTATTGACGAGGAGCTAACAAGTCACATTGATTCATCCAAAAGAGTCATGACTCAATTTGGACACTGGCCATATCATTTATTCACATTCCAAGGAACAAAGCATGAGGTGATATACATTGCATTTTAGCAATCTTGTACACGAATTCCATGTCTATGAGATCTTCACAAAGTTACTCATGACATCTTCATAACTTAGTACTTCACCAATAGGTCCTTTTATGAATCACATAGTGAATCCGAACTCTGACTTTCTCAAATGAGAATATGTAAGCTATGAAATGACATGTCTCATATCATGATTGACGTAAGCATGATGCAATTCATACATAGTGACTTTGAGACAGAAGAGGTTAACTGGTTTGTTCTTATACTGTCTCTAGAAGTGCACTGGTCAATTTAGTATCTTCAGAAGATACCTAGGAAGAACTATAGAGTCTCCAACTCTCTATTCCTCATAACCAGACATCATAGGTTCTCCTAACAATTATCCTAAGATCAATAGGCCTTTCATCCTTAGATTGTGAATATACTGTTTTAAGCAAACCATTAAGAGTTTGTTCGTGCAAATCTATATTTGACTCTTCATTTGTTGTTAGGTTTGTTAAAGGACTAAAGACTAATGTTTATCATAAAGCTTCAAACAAACAAGTAAGAATGAATGAAAGTTTCAGCTCTTTATTAATTATTCAGCATTTACAAGCAAGAGTCTTCGTGAGACATTATTACATCAAATGCATGTAAGTAACAACTACTACTCTTCTTGTGGGCATCAAAGTCCACACGGCCAATTGCCGAGTTGGGCATTGGTCGGGTGAGGCCTAGTGTAAAGGATAAACTTTTGAATCTCGCCGTTTGTAATTTACGGTTAATAAATGACCTTTCGTGTGTTACAAGTAAGTTCTTGAATGAATTATGGACGTTGAAGTTTAGAGAGTTAATTTAAATTATTTTAAGGTAATGGAAAATCTCGGAATAAATAAAGGATTTATCGAGTTCGTCTCGAATAATAAATTATTTTCCGAAAAAATATGCTGGAATTTAATTTAAGAAATAAATTCTCAAGGACGAGAATTATTTCCGAGAAACCTTGAATATATTTAAATTAATCGAGAACGAACGAGGAAAGTCTCGGTTTGAATCATTTAAATTAAAAGTTCAAGCGAGTATGGGTTTTAGTCACAAAATTTTGTGACAAGGACGTGATTGTAACGTTTTTGGAGCTATTTGAAAGTAAAAGCTTGAGTTGGGGCTGTTTTAAGAAGATGGAAAAAAAAAAGATTGATGATCAATTGTTTTTTTTCTCAACTTCTCTTATCTTCTTCTATCTTCTACTCTCTTCTTCTTCCCTTCTTCACGTGACCTTCTTCTTTTTCTTTCTTCTTCTCTTCACCCGCGCGACCTGCAGAGGATAACAAAGAGAAAGAAAAAAAAATTCGTTAGCTCCAAATCATCGTCACCACCGAGCGCTACCTCACCGTCACCTTCTCTCCCTCTCCTTCTACCTTCTCCTTCATCGCGCATCCTCACCGAGAAGCTCCGAGCCGCGCGCGCGCCATCTAGCCGAGACCGAGCGCCGCCGCGCTTGACCGCCGCGATCCGCCGAGAGCGCCGCCGCGAGGAGACGCCGGTGAAGAAGAAGTTGAGCATTGGACGGTCCAATTCCTCCAAAAGCAAGGTGAAATTCCGTTTTACCCGAATTGAATTGGAGAAATTAGGGTTGAGGATTGATTTTGGGGGTGTTTGGATTCCGAGTTAGTTTGGTAGAGTTGATGTGTTTTTGATGATTTATTGAGTTCAATTGTAGTGCTTATGGTTGAAATCGGTGATTTGAGAATGTATACTTGGAGTAATTCTTGGATTTTGGCCGTGGGTGATTGTGTTAGGGCCGTATGTGTTGTTTCTCAGTCGTGGGTTGAGTTTAAAGTTCTAAATTGGTGATAATCATTGTTGTTGCTGGAATTATGAGGCTGTGATGAGTTTGAGTACTTGAGTTTTGGTTGTTTGCTCTGGCCGTGTGACTTAAATTTTAGCCGAGAGGGGTTTATGATTTTAATGATGGCCGTGTGGTTCTTTGTTGTGGCCGTGAGTTTACTTGGCCGTGAGACTTGTTTTGGGTATGTGATTCATTTTGATTATCCTGTGGAATAATTCTGAGCCTCGGGTCTAAATTCTTGGATTTGGTTTTGGAATTGGTTTGATATGGGAATAGTGATTTGAGAATTTGATTTGAGAATTGTGATGTTTCCTTCCGATTTTGGTTCGATGGGTTCGTTTTTGAGATTGAAATGTGAATATTATGACAAGTTTTGTGATTTGAGACGAGTTGTTCGTTTCGAGTTCGATTAGCTCATTTTTTAGTTTGGAATTGGAATTTTGTGACATGATAAGTGATTTTATGAAAAGTTCAAAAATTTTGTGACAAGTGATGTTATTAGTGGTTTGATTTCAGACTCAAAGTCGAGTCGGGAGTTGGATTTGTAAATTGACTCAATATTCGTTTTTATTTCACAGCTTAGTTACAAATCGGATAGAATCGAGCGAGAGTCGGCAGAACTAAACACGTCGAAGCCGGAAGAGTAGAAAATTCAGAACAGATTTTTAAAGCTCGGTCTCACTCGTGAGTCATTTATCGCTTTATAGCGTTAGACTCGAGTCTTGATTTTTGGATTTGAGATTTGTATTCAAGGATTATCAATTATTTAATTAAGAGATATTCGAGAATTTAATTTTTGTTAATTCATTTAGAATTCTCGGTTTGTACTATTTTCAGATTATTTCTTTAAGTTATTTAAGACTCGTTAAAATAAGGATTTGGATTTTATTTCGTACTCATTCTCTGGTACGAAGTCGTACGAGTCTTGAATAAGTTTAAATTCCGAAAAGCCGGGAAATAAGTGAATTAAATTCTCGAACCCCTGAACCGACTCGCATGAATCCCGATAAGAACTTTAAGCTTGTTATCACCTCCCGAATCATTGACTAATGAGTTTTCAACTTCGGGTTTTAGTTTCTCGACGCTTCATGACATGTTAACGCTTCAGGACATGTAGAGTCTCGGGAAGCGTGAAAAGCAAGGAAACTCCGGAAGTCAACAAATTTTCAGACGATCTTTTCCGGGTAAGTGTGGAGACTTAAGTCAACTACATACCAAGGGAATAACCATGTTTATGTGCATTATTACTTGTTAGTAAACAGGAATAGGAAAAGCTTTAAAATCAAACAATCTCAAAGATTAAGGCTTCGACCGCTTTTCCTGAAAACTTAGCGTGAGTTCGCTCAATAAGTTCAAACGTAAGAATTGTGAAACCCAGCCTCTACTACGTGATATAATCATTCCTTAGGGTTTGTGATTGAACCGTTAGAACGGGGGAGACAGGAGAGCCGTGTTTAACTCTCGAATTCAAATCGAGGGTAGAAGTACCGAGAGTCATATCCCGAGTCTTCAACCTAAAACACTAACGAGCATAAAAGGGAAATGAAATTTCTTTCAGGATTTATCCTGAGTCGCTCTCCTGTAAGTAGCATAGGTGTGTACTATGAGTGCAGCAGAGTACCCGAACCTTAAAGAATTGTTGGATTGTATCTTAAGCAATTGTTGTGGGCGTGTGCAAAGGCAACTATAGAGCCAGAATTCAAAAGAAGGATGCAATTGCTTAAAGATGAGGATGTGAATGCACATGAGTGGCTATTGCAAAAGAATCCAACTGAATGGAGCAAATCACATTTCAGAACCAATGCGAAATGTGATATGCTATTGAATAACCTTTGTGAAAGCTTCAATTCAGCCATATTGCCTGCAAGAGACAAGCCGATCATCACACTGTTGGAGAAAATCAGGTTTTGGATGATGTGTAGATTTGAAACAAAGAGACACGGTGTCCAGAAATGGCTTGAACCAGTTGGACCTCGGATACTTGCGTTGATGGAGACGTACAAGAACACGGCTCGGTATTGTTAAAGCACATTGGCTGGTAAATGCAAAGTTCCAGGTATGATGTTTTAATGAATCATGAAATCTGATTGGTGTTTAAATCATGAAATCTGATTTTATTTGCGAATCATAAAATCTGATTTTAGTTTGTTTCTATGCTGTGAAGGTTACCTTATTTGGAACAGAGTCTTTTGTGGTTGATTTGAGGACAAAAACTTGCACATGTTGATCTTTTCAGCTTAATGGTATACCATGCCCACATGCTTTGACTTGTATTTGGGCATCGGGTTTGAATAGAATGGACTATATCGATGATTGGTATAAGAAGGAGGCTTATATGGCAGCGTACAGTGGCGTAATTCAACCAATGATGAGTCCTGATAAATGGCCTGATACTGGATGTAACCCCATCGAACCACCACCAGAGATTGCACTGCCAGGCAGACCAAAGAAGGTTAGAAATAAAAGCAATGACGAACCACCACCAGGATTTGAGCCACCTCCTCCGACAAAGCACTCTAGGAAGGGCCAAGTGAATCATTGCAGCAAATGTGGCCAAACTGGACATTCACGAGTCACTTGTCAGAATTCAGGAGCTAAGCAGGTTAGTTAGTTGTTTTATGTGCGTTTGTTTATGTCTTATTTTTGTCTAGTTAAGTTTTGACACACTTGTATGACAGATCACACAAGGAAGAAAGAGAGGACGGCCAAAGAAGGATAATCTCTCTGCCGAGACTGAAAAGAATGAATCGGAAGACCAGACAGAAAACCAGGACAAAAGAGTCGCAACCAAGCTCTTTACAGCCTAGCTTACTTTAGGCCTTTGTTTATGTATTTTCATGTCTCTGTTTAGGACTATTTTTGTGCAACTAAAACCAAAACAGTTTAGGCCTTTGTTTATGTATTTTCATGTCTCTGTTTAGGCCTTTTTTTGTGCAACTAAAACCAAAACAGTTTAGGCCTATGTTTATGTATTTTTAATGTCTCTGTGTTGCATACTTGTTTAGGCCTTCTTTTGTTCAAATATTGTGGCTGTTAATGCCTCTTATATTATTGGCATTTTTTTTCTGATTACACAAGCATATCAGAACACACGCATTACACAAACATTTTCTGATTACATTAATATCAATTCTGATTACACAAGCATATCAGTACACACGCATTACACAACCATTTTCTGATTACATTAATACCAATTCTGATTACACAAGCATAACAGAACACATGCTTTTTAGTTCACACCAGAAGCTAAGCACATTAAACACCCAAACTCTGATTAAACACACACATACTCGCAGCTTTTAGTTCACAAAAGAAGCACACACATGATACCAAAAAATATACAAAACATCATCACACATGCTATCCTAGTTCCAAAATAATTCCAAGTTATCCTATTCGATATTTGTTCTGCGTGCTTCTCCAATTCCAATTCCAGGTTGTCTAACGCTTGATATGCTTGCTTCTTCTCCAATTCCAACTCATTTATACGTCTAAGTAGACCTGGAATTATCTCCTTCGATCGGTAGCACATTTCAGGGTCAATCCATAAAAAAATTCGTGCACCCACCTTCACTCTAACAAACGAAAAAATATACCACATTCAGTGTCAATCCAACCAGAAATCACAAGCACAAAATGACCATAAAAAAACTTACAGCTTTCTTATAGCAGCTACTGAATCTCCTGCCGGGGTTCAAGTTAGTCCATGACGTTCTCTGAACCAATGGAACACCACAACTGCAAGTCCCCTCGGCTCTGGACGAAAAAGTGGAAGTCGTGAGAAATTGGTCTCCTCTTTTCTGCGATTCTCGTGGTCGACTCGATGCGCGATTCGAACTTCTGCTGCTACATGTAGACGACGACGAAAATTGATGCTCATTCATTATCGCGGAGAGGAGAAGAAATATAATCAGAAGAGAAATTGAATCAGAAGAGAAAAATCTAGGGTTTTCAAATTTGGGAACAATTTGATTTGGGATTTATATTTAGTTTTTTTCCCCTTTTAGAATCGAATTCTTTGTTTACAATTTAACCCAATTCATTTCACTTCGATACATGTGGACTTCTGTTACACTAAACGGTTCTTGTAGTAACGGCAACACAAAATAGTAAGATTAGGTAGTTTTCCCATGGAAAAAAAAGTTTAGGTAGCAAACTGGATGAAACCGAAAACAATAGGTATTTTTACCGGCATTTACTCGTACCAAAATGAAATGAACCCTGACGGGCTATGAGGGCCTGGGGGATGGCGCTGAGTACTCATTTTTCGGGAAGTCGACCAAGAGTCGCACCTGATCTTGATGCCAGGTTATGAAGACCTGAAGAATGCACCTTGACGGGCTATGAGGGCCTGGGGGTTGCGCCGACGTCGAATGATGTTGGTACCATTAGTGGATCCCAGACTAACATTAAAACTCTTAGGCCGCCGGACGACTGCTGCTCGATGTCTAAGGCTGGTCTCTTATCGTTCTAGAGGTTATAGAGGGGGATGTGTGTAACCTTAAAGACGACAAGTACTAGTTAGAGTGTGCACACATCAGTCATGCTCTAGAACTTGTTAGATTTGCATCAATGCATTCTTATGTGCTTGTTTTTCACGTCACATGTTATCACATGGCATTAGTCGCTTTATTTTCTAAGTTAGACTCCCACTTGCTGAGTCAATCGACTCATAGTTTTATGACCCTTGGTAATGTAGAGAAAGGCAAGACGGCGATGTGAATAACAGAACTGAAGACGAAGACCAGACGTGTATCTCTTGACCTTTTGGCTAGTGGAGACTCACTCGGGATCAACCTCTTCTATAGTTATAACTATATTTTGTTGAACCCCTTCCGTAAACTACGCTCCTAAAACTATCTCTTGTAATTATACGTAAACCCAAGAGTGGTTATGTAAATATTTAGAGTCGTAGTGAGACTCAAAGTTTGAATTGAGAAAAACGAAAAATTTAGCCAGGTTTTTATATAACAACTTATAATACTTATATGATATCGTATTACGTTTAACATAAGTATTATGATTATTTGATTATGTTTATGTTGATATGAGATATAGTATTATATTAATGTTGTGACTTGTGACGTAACACACCGTCGCGGCTCGTGAACCGGCGACGAGAGGTCGCAGGTCGTGACAGGTTTTGTGGTATCAGAGCCCAGGTTTAACCTTTTCTGTAGACTTGAGATACGCGTTTCTGGTACGGATTGTGGGATCATGCTGACATTACTGTTGCCTTCTTTGTTGAGAGAATATAGATAGTTAGTAAGCAGCGACATGATTACCCTTTTTGGAACCCGTTTGACTAAGCCTCGGGAAATGCTAGTCTCTTTCTGGGAGTCTATAGATTTGTGTAGATAGCGATAGTTGCCATGTGACTGTTGGAATCGATCTAGGGTTTAAGAAAATAACTAACGCTTCAGTAAGCGGCGGAATTTTAAAAATTTTCTTTTACAAGTAAAACCAGTTTTTACTAACCTAGACAAAAGAGCAAGTACACGTAATTAAAAACTATTATGAGCTAAGAAGTTTACTAACCTTTCTTGAAGCTTGATCTTTGAGAAGCTCTTAGAAAGTTGCAATGCTCATCTCCCCTCGCAGCACGTCCCTCTTTCTTTCCTCGGCACCTCGAGCAACCACGAAAGTTTCTATCACTAAATCACTCGAGAGAAAAGGAATTAGTGAGTGGGCACTTTTAAACACTACGACTTAAGAACAAGTCTTGAAGTCGCAGAGCTAAACTCTAGGTCAAATGAGGACCTAGGTGCCAAAACAAAATCGAAAATAAACTAGAGAGAGAGAGGAGTTCGGCCAAAGTTCTAGAGAGAGAGTCTCTCAAATCTCTTAAACTTGGATGGAATGAAAAGTGAGGAATGAGGCTCCTATTTATAGGAGAGGTCTCACCTTCAATAAGGTAGTTTCCTCTTCTATAGAATATCACATATTCATGAGCCAATTTCCTCTTTTTCCCTTTGAGATACTCGGCCAACACAAGCCTTCTAGAGACCTTGATTTGTTTCCTTTTTTGTTCCTTTCTAGCCTTGGCCGATTCCCCTATTGCATACTCATGCAAATTTGTTTCCTCTTTTTCTTTTGGCAAGTATCTTGATACATTTATGCACAAAATATTCTCTCTATCTCTTGGGTAGTAGGCGCCCAACATGTCCTCTAGAAGGAGCTTCCAGAAGCTTCTTTATTTGTTCATGAGAACATGAAAAAAGGCCCATTAAGAATTTTCAATAAAATTCTTATGAAATGAAATTAATCCACAAGGCCCAATAAGACTAGTATTGGCCGAGTGATGCATATCATCAAATGACCTTGTCAAAAAATTTATTGACATTCATTTCATCATATGTCTCAAAAGACAAAAATACCCTTTTGACAATTTTCGTTCTTGTTTTGACTTAGCTTCCAGTTTAACTATTCCTATTCGATGTGATTCGTGACAGTGGCCTCATGGACCCAAATGAACAAAGCTTGAACTAAACACTTGGACTCAAAAGTTCACAAACCTTTTCCAAGTTTAGCTTAATCCCAACTGACTCCACTAAAGAGTTGACACTGAAAATCTCTCGGTTCAAATGAATTTATTTTCTACTCAAGAATTCAACCTAATTATGATGAGCGGATCCACTGAATATTATCTATGTTTTCCCTTCATGAATGTCATCAGCTAGTCGGGATTTACCAAATTACCATTTTACCCTTCTAGCTGTTATTTCCTCAACTCCTTTGTCGCTTGTGAATAAGTTAGAAACAAAGTATTGACGAGGAGCTAACAAGTCACATTGTTTCATCCAAAAGAGTCAGGACTCAATTTGGACACTGGCCAGTTCATTTATTCACACTCCAAGGAACAAAGCATGAGGTGACATACATTGCATTTCGGCAATCTTGTACATGAATTCCATATCTATGAGAACTACACAAAGTTACTCATGACATTCTCACAACTTAGTACTTCACCAATAGGCCATGTTCGGAATCACATAGTGAGTCCGAACTCTGACTTTCTCAAATGAGAATACGTAAGCTGTGAAACGGCATGTCTCATTTCAGGATTAAGGTAAGCATGATGCAATTCATACATAGTGACTTTGAGACATAAGAGGTTAAATGGTTTGTTCTTATCTTGTCTCTAGAAGTGCACTGGTCAATTCAGTACCTTCGGAAGATACCTAGAAGAACTATAGAGTCTCCAACTCTCAATGCCTCATAACCAGACATCGTAGTTCTTCTAACAATCGTACTGAGGTCAATAGTCCTTTGACCCTAAGATTGCGAATATATCGTTTTAAGCAAACTACGAAGAGTTTGTTCATGCAAATCTACATTTGTCTCTTCGTAAGTTGTTAAGTTTGTTTATGGACTAAAAGACTAAGGTTTTATCATAAAGCTTCAAACAAAGAAAGAATGAATGAACGTTTCAACTTTATATTAATGAATAAGCAATTACAAGCAAGAGTCTTCGTAAGACTATATGACATCAAATGTACATAAATAGACACTACTACTCTTCTTGTGGGCACCATTGACAACAGTGACGTGTAGTAAAGGCATGAATGCAGGTTGTATATATCTTTTGACTTGATGAAGATATGAGAAATGTTTATGAGTTCTCGTTTTGAGTTAGGATCGTGTGTTGATATGTTCTCTTTTCTCGCATTCTCGATGTTGTGATTTGGAATTTGGTTATGCCCTCTTCCATGTGTAGAATTGAGCAGGCAAGGGGCCTAGACGAGACCTGTCTAATGCCGAGAATGTTACAGCGGTGGATCTCACGGAGATCAAACGCGCACTGGAGAGACAAGCTACCGATGCGACCCCGAGAGATGAGATGAATCAGAGGTTCATGCATCAGCTGGAAGAGCAGAATCGCACGATCGCAGAACTCTTAACGAGGCTGAACGCGCCGCCTAAACTGCACCCAGCGCCCCCAGTTCCAGGAGAACGACAAGAGAATCCACCGCCAGTGCATGTGGATCCTCCTGAGGAGCTCAACTTCCAGATCCCTGATGTCGTTCCTCCTGTGAGCGAGCCGGTATACGAGAGGTTTTGTAAGCAGAAGCCTCCGACGTTTGATGGCCATGTTGATCTAGCTGCAGCTGAGAATTGGGTCAAGAAGATGCAACAGATCTTCAACTACATGCAGCTGTCTTATACCGAGAGAGTGGCTTGCGCTGTGAATCAACTGGAGGATGAGGCTAGGGGCTCGTGGGAAGTGATGGCGTCGTTTGAGGATGTCCACTCAATGACGTGGGTCCATTTTCTCAATCTGTTCCACGGGAAGTACCTGAGTGAAGCTAACCTGTCAAACAAGGTACGCGAGTTTATGAGCCTACGCCAAGGTTCAATGTCGATATCAGAATATACGACAAAGTTTGACACGTTAGCCAGGTTCGCTCCTTCCCTAGTCCATACTGATCAGGCTAGAAAGATGAAATACTTGCACGGGCTCAACGTGGATATCGTGAGCCAAGTGGATAGCAGAGATGATGGACCTCGTTCTTACGCCAACGCCGTGCAGAGAGCTTTGCGGATTGCTGGTTGGCGCGAAGGTAATCGGACTCCTGGACCAAAACCAACTGCTACAACACCTTCTGAAGCTGCTGGCCCAAAGCAGAGCGAATCAAGAAAAAGATTCAAATCCCAATCAAGATGGGATAACCGGCCGCAACGAAGTGACGGAATGAGGTCCCAGCAAGGTTCAAGTAGCCGACCTCAAGGAAGTTCTGGGAACCAATCACAGTCGGTGAACCAGAGCAGAGGACGTGGAGATAGCAGACGGTCAGGGCCACCCAACAAGAAGCCTAGAACTTCTGGGAGCAATCAGACGACCGTGTGCCGAAGGTATGGCAGATCGCATGAGGGAGAATGCTATGCATGTGCGCTGGTGTAATTTAGATGCGGGAAAGAGGGACATATGTCCCGAGTCTGTGAAAATCCAAAAGTTAAGACCCCTGCACCCAAGGAGCAACCAAAAGCTAATGCCAGAGTCTTCTCCATCCGTGAAGATGAAGTTCGACCAGGGTCGTCCACCGCTATCACAGGTTAGATTTTCGTTGATTCCTTCTCTGCATATGCATTGATAGATTCAAGAGCCACGCATTAATTCATCGCATCTAGGAAGTCTGATCAGTTAGGTGAGCATCAGAAGGAATTATCGTACCCGTTCGTTACGGCTACGCCTTCTGGAGAAAAGTACCAGTCGTTATTCTGGCATAGAGATGTGTATATTCGAGTTCATGATCGGATAATGAAAGTAGACTTGATAGAATTGGAAATGGTGGACTATGACGTAATCCTTGGAATGGATTGGTTAAGTACCCACCATGCAATCATAGATTGCCGGAAAAAATCAGTTCTGTTCCAGAACCCAGGACTTGCACCGCTGCAGTTCTAAGCTTCCTCTCGGAAATCGAGTTTTCCGATCGTATCGGCGCTGAAGGCCATGAAGATGATGCATCAGGGATGCGCTGGTTACCTTGCAAGCGTAGTAGACGTCACAAAGACGGTCAAGCCGCAACCGTAGGAGATTCCAGTTGCTAGAGATTTCCTTGATATTTTCCCTGAAGATCTTCTAGGTCTACCTCCTGATCGAGAGGTTGAGTTCAACATAGAGCTCATTCCAGGCACAACTCCGATATCGAAAGCTCCATATCGTATGGCTCCAGCAGAATTGAAAGAACTCAAAACGCAGCTATAAGAGTTGCTTGACAAAGGGTTCGTACGACGAAGCCATTCGCCTTGGGGAGCGCCTGTCTTGTTCGTTAATAAGGCAGATGGTTCCTTACGGCTCTGTATTGATTACCGTTGGTTGAACCAAGTGACGATCAAGAATGAGTATCCGTTGTTGTGGATCGAAGATCTTTTTGATCAACTGTCAGGAGCGACAGTGTTCTCGAAGATTGACTTGCGTTCATGATACCATCAGCTGAAGATTCGAGATGAAGACATCCCAAAAACTGTGTTTCGTACTCGATATGGTCATTACGAGTTCTTAGTTATGTCGTTTGGATTGACTAACGCGTCAGTAGTGTTTATGATCCTGATGAACCGAGTATTCAAAGACTTTCTGGATAACTTCGTGATCGTGTTCATCGACGACATTCTAATCTACTCGAAAACTAACGAAGAGCATGAGCAACATCTGGAGCTAGCGCTAAACAGGCTGAGGGAAAAGAAAGTATACGCCAAGTTCTCGAAGTGTAAATTTTGGCTGGAACAGGTAGTACTCCTTGGCCATGTTGTTAGTAGCGCTGGTATCATGGTAGATCCTGCTAAAGTGGAAGCGGTGAGGCAGTGGAGTCAGCCAAAGACGGTCACTGAAATAAGAAGTTTCTAGGGTCTTGCTGGCTATTATAGGAAGTTTGTGTAAGGATTCTCTAAGTTAGCCATGCCTCTGACTCAACTAACTCGTAAAGGACAGAAGTTTCTTTGGACCGAGACATGTGAGAAGAGCTTCCAGGAGCTGAAGAACAGGCTGACAACCGCGCCAGTGCTCACTATTCCACAAGGAGTTGATGGATTCCCCATATACTACGATGCGTCTAAACAAGGTTTGGGCACTGTTTTGATGCAACATGGGAAAGTTATTGCTTATGCCTCGCGACAGCTGAAAGATTATGAGACCCGATATCCTACTCATGATCTAGAGCTTGCTGTAGTGGTGTTTGCGCTCAAGATATGGCGACATTACCTGTACGGAGTCCATTGCGACATCTATACAGACCACAAGACGTTGAAGTATCTCTTCACTCATAAGGAGTTGAATATGCGCCAGGGACATTGGATGGAACTCCTGAACGACTACGACTTCGACTTGCACTATCACCCTGGTAAGGCCAATAAAGTTGCAGATGCTCTTAGTCGTAAGTCTGTAGCGTCCTTAGCAAGTCTTGTAGAAACGTCTCTCCGTCTGAAGGATGAGGTGCAGCAACTCGAGCTTCAGCTAATCACAAGCAGGTTAGCCGCTCTTAGCTTACGTCCAGTACTACTTGAACAGATCAAGGATGGTTAATACGCAGACGAATATCTTCTTGGGAAGATGTTTGAGGCTCAAAACGGTAAAGAGGGTGACTTTAGGTTGGACGAGAACGAGGTTCTAAGGTGCAACGGAAGAGTTTGTGTGTCGTCCAACAAGGAAATTAAGAAGCAGTTGATGGAAGAAGCTCACGGGACACCATATTCGGTACATCCAGGTGTGACAAAGATGTATCAACACCTGAAAAAAAGTGTATTGGTGGCCAGGAATGAAGAAAGACGTAGCTGAGTTCGTCCAAAAATGCCTAACTTGTCAACAAGTGAAGGTAGAACATCAGAAGCCAGCTGGAATGTTGCAACCACTTGAGATTCCACAGTGGAAGTGGGAGCAGATAACGATGGATTTTGTGTCAGGATTGCAAAAAACCACAGCTGGACACGACTCAGTCTAGGTTATTGTTGACAACAACAACTATCAGGCGACAATTGGTATGGCGTCGTATGGAGATTTGTATGGGCGGAAGCTGGTGAGAGCAAGTTGTTGGACCTGAGATGCTAGAGCAGACCATAAAAGCGGTTAAGAAATCCAAGCTCGAATGAAGACGTCCCAGAGCTGTAAGAAAAACTACGCTGACAAGCGTATGAGGCCTCTAGAATTGGAAGCAGGAGAGAAAGTATTTCTGAAGATCTGACCTATACGAGGAGTGATGAGGTTTGGGAAGAAAGGGAAGCTCAGTCCAAGGTACGTTGGACCTTTTGAGATCCTTGAGCGTGTAGGCAAGACAGCTTATCGCTTGGCGTTACAGCCGTCTATGTCCAACCTCCATGATGTGTTCCACGTGTCTACGGAAGTACGTGTTTGACCCTTCGCATGTTCTACAAGAGCAAGAGGATGAGATCTCTCCTGAAGTCAGATATGAAGAGCCAGCTGTAGCGATTCTTGATCGCAAGGATAAAGTTTTAAGGAATAAGACCATTGCTTTGGTCAAGGTTTTGTGGAAGAGGAATGCTGTAGAAGAAGCTACATGGGAACTCGAGAGTGAGATGCAAAAGAAGTACCCTACTCTGTTTTAAGTTTCGATGACGAAACTCTTTTAAGGGGGTAGGGATAGTAAAGGATAAATCTCGCCGTTTGTAATTTATGGTTAATAAATGAGCTTTCGTGTGTTACAAGTAAGTTCTTGAATGAATTATGGACGTTGAAGTTTAGAGAGTTAATTTAAATTATTTAAGGTAACGGAAAATCTCGGAATAAATAAAGGATTTATCGAGTTCGTCTCGAATAATAAATTATTTTCCGAAGAAATATGCCGGAATTTAATTTAAGAAATAAATTCTCAAGGACGAGAATTATTTCCGAGAAACGTTGAATATATTTAAATTAATCGAGAACGAACGAGGAAAGTCTCGGTTTGAATCATTTAAATTAAAAGTTCGAGCGAGTACGGGTTTTAGTCACAAAATTTTGTGACAAGGACGTGATTGTAACGTTTTTGGAGCTATTTGAAAGTAAAAGCTTGAGTTGGGGCTGTTTTAAGAAGATGGAAAAAAGATTGATGATCAATTCTTTTTTTTTTCTCAACTTCTCTTATCTTCTTCTATCTTCTACTCTCTTCTTCTTCCCTTCTTCACGTGACCTTCTTCTTTTTCTTTCTTTCTCTTCACCCGCGCGACCTGCAGAGGATAACAAAGAGAAAGAAAAAAAAATTCGTTAGCTCCAAATCATCGTCACCACCGAGCGCTACCTCACCGCCACCTTCTCTCTCCCTCCTTCTACCTTCTCCTTCATCGCGCGTCCTCACCGAGAAGCTCCGAGCCGCGCGCGCGCCATCCAGCCGAGACCGAGCGCCGCCGCGCGCGACCGCCGCGATCCGCCGAGAGCGCCGCCGCGAGGAGACGCCGGTGAAGAAGAAGTTGAGCATTGGAGGGTTCAATTCCTCGAAAAGCAAGGTGAAATTCCATTTTACCCGAATTGAATTGGAGAAATTAGGGTTGAGGATTGATTTTGGGGGTTTTTGGATTCCGAGTTAGTTTGGTAGAGTTGATGTGTTTTTGATGATTTATTGAGTTCAATTGTAGTGCTTATGGTTGGAATCGGTGATTTGAGAATGTATACTTGGAGTAATTCTTGGATTTTGGCCGTGGGTCATTGTGTTAGGGCCGTGTGTGTTGTTTCTCAGTCGTGGGTTGAGTTTAAAGTTCTAAATTGGTGATAATCATCGTTGTTGCTGGAATTATGAGGCTGTAATGAGTTTGAGTACTTGAGTTTTGGTTGTTTGCTCTGGCCGTGTGACTTAAATTTTAGCCGAGAGGGGTTTATGATTTTAATGATGGTCTTGTGGTTCTTTGTTGTGGCCGTGAGTTTACTTGGCCGTGAGACTTGTTTTGGGTATGTGATTCATTTTGATTATCGTGTGGAATGATTCTGAGCCTCGGGTCTTAATTCTTGGATTTGGTTTTGGAATTGGTTTGATATGGGAATAGAGATTTGAGAATTTGATTTGAGAATTGTGATGTTTCGTTCCGATTTTGGTTCGATGGGTTCGTTTTTGAGATTGAAATGTGAATATTATGACAAGTTTTGTGATTTGAGACGAGTTGTTCGTTTCGAGTTTGATTAGCTTGTTTTTTTAGTTTGGAATTGGAATTTTGTGACATGATAAGTGATTTTATGACAAGTTCAAAAATTTTGTGACAAGTGATGTTATTAGTGGTTTGATTTCGGACTCAAAGTCGAGTCGGGAGTTGGATTTGTAAATTGACTCAATATTCGTTTTTATTTCACAACTCAGTTAGAAATCGGATAGGATCGGCGAGAGTCGGCAGAACTGAACACGTCGAAGCCGGAAGAGTAGAGAATTCAGAACAGATTTTTAAAGCTCGATCTCACTCGTTAGTCGTTTATCGCTTTATAGCGTTAGACTCGAGTCTTGATTTTTGGATTTGAGATTTGTATTCAAGGATTATCAATTATTTAACTAAGAGATGTTCGAGAATTTAATTTTTGTTTATTCATTTAGAATTCTCGGTTTGTACTATTTGCGGATTATTTCTTTAAGTTATTTAAGACTCGTTAAAATAAGGATTTGGATTTTATTCCGTACTCATTCTCTGGTACGAATTCGTACGAGTCTTGAATAAGTTTAAATTCCGAAAAGCCGGGAAATAAGTGAATTAAATTCGCGAACCCCTGAACCGACTCGCATGAATCCCGATAAGAACCTTAAGCTTGTCATCACCTCCCGAATCATTGACTAATGAGTTTTCAACTTCGGGTTTTAGTTTCTCGACGCTTCAGGACATGCTAACGCTTCAGGACGTGTAGAGTCTCGGGAAGCGTGAAAAGCAAGGAAACTCCGGAAGTCAACAAATTTTCAGACGATCTTTTTCGGGTAAGTGTGGAGACTTAAGTCAACTGCATACCAAGGGAATAACCATGTTTATGTGCATTATTACTTGTTAGTAAACAAGAATAGGAAAAGCTTTAAAATCAAATAATCTCAAAGATTAAGACTTCGGCCGCTTTTCCTGAAAACTTAGCGTGAGTTCGCTCAATAAGTTCAAACGTAAGAATTGTGAGACCCATCCTCTGCTACGTAATATAATCATTCCTTAGGATTTTTGATTGACCCGTTAGAACGGGGGAGGCAAGAGAGCCGTGTTTAACTCTCGAATTCAAATCGAAGGTAAAAGTACCGGGAGTCATATCCCGAGTCTTCAACCTAAAACACTAACGAGCATAAAAGGGAAATGAAATTTCTTTCAGGAATTATCCTGAGTCGCTCTCCTGTAAGTAGCATAGGTGTGTACTCTGAGTGCAGCAGAGTACCCGAACCTTAAAGAATTGTTGTGTCGATGGTACCAAAATGAAATGAACCCTGATGGGCTATGAGGGCCTGGGGGATGGGACTGAGTACTCATTTATCGGGAAGTCGACCAAGAGTCGCACCCGATCTTGATGCCAGGTTATGAAGACCTGATGAATGCACCTTGATGGGCTATGAGGGCCTGGGGGTTGCGCCGATGTCGAATGAAGTTGGTACCATTAGTGGATCCCAGACTAACATTAAAACTCTTAGGCCGCCGGACGACTGCTGCTCGATGTCTAAGGCTGGTCTCTTGTCGTTCTAGAGGTTATAGCAGGGGATGTGTGTAACCTTAAAGACGACAAGTACTAGTTAGAGTGTGCACACATCAGTCATGCTCTAGAACTTGTTAGATTTGCATCAATGCATTCTTATGTGCTTGTTTGCACGTCACATGTTATCACATGGCATTGGTCGCTTTATTTTCTAAGTTAGACTCCCACTTCTTGAGTCAATCGACTCATAGTTTTATGACCCTTGGTAATGAAGAGAAGGGCAAGACGGCGATGTGAATAACAGAACTGAAGACGAAGACCAGACGTGTATCTCTTGACCTTTGGGCTAGTGGAGACTCACTTGGGATCAACCTCTTCTATAGTTATTGTTGTCGCACGAAAATGAACAACTATTGAAAACCTCGGGCGGTTCGATCCAAGGTCGGACCAAGTGATCGCACCCGGGCCAAGTGTGTGAACTCGAAAGTCTCGAGCTAGGTTTTCTCCGATCAACCCGCCTCCGGGCGAGGTAGGGGGTGAGGAGGAGGAGTGACCGTGCCATGGCTGTCGGCTGCCTACGTACCCGTGCGTAGGATCAGGTCAGAACGTAGTTCAGGTGTGTTAGGCGCAGTATGATGTGTAAAACCTTGGTGGAGAAGCGTACTCGACGAAGGAGACGGGGCGCGAGGAGTCCTCGACAGCGTCTCGGAACCTCGGAGATCGCGTGTGCGTCTAGCGTGTTAGACGTGCGAGGGGAACTCTAGTTGAGAACCCTAGGGGCGTGCTTGAGCACCGGAGAACGCTCGGTCAGAGGGAGCGACGTCCGGGAAGTTCTCGTGAGTGCTTCGGAACCTCTGAGAACGAGAGAGAGAGAGTAGAGAGACTGCTTCAGGCCAAAAATGGCATCAAAAGAAGCAGAGAAGAGTAAGAAATCGAGCGTGTCGATAAGAGATGAAGAGATCACTTTCCCCTCAATGGGAGGGGGTTCATATAGGTGTTTGGGGACCCTAAGGGGGTCCTTTGGCGTCCATGTGGGACTAGGAACGCGCCCCTTTTCAAGAGGAGGCGTACAAGAGGCAGCGGCGCACAACGCGCGGCGCGCGTTGCACAACCCGCGGCGCAGGATCTGCGCCGCTCAGCGCGCGGGCAGCGCTGCTCAATGCGCGGCGCACGGCCCTGCCGGCGCGGCGCGCGCTCGGCTTCGTTTCTGCGGGCTTTTCGTGATCGTCTCACTTCCGGGCCCGTTGAGCTATTGTGGGCATGGTATTTTGGGTTATGACACAAATGTTTGTTTGACGGGTAGGACTCGAGTTGATGCTCGACTCGAGGAGCGATGCTCGACTCGAGGAGACCGACTCGAGGCTCAACTCAAGAAGCGAAGCTCGACCCGAGGAGACTGACTCAAGGCTCAACTTGAAGAGCGAGGCTCGACTCGAGGAACCGACTCAAGTCTCAACTCGAGGGGCTAAGCTCGACTCAAGGAGTCAAGAGTTTGGACGAGGGTTTGGAGGCTTGCTACACTTCAGGACCTCCGGCCTGACCATCAGCCCTTTGAGCGACGTACCTTTTCGGTGTCTCGGGTTTTCCGAAAACGACCGACAACATTAGCCCCCCAAGTTCGTCGCTCGTGAGGTTCCCAGCGATGAACTTTTTGTCCTTCTAGTTGGGTGTTTGAGGAAAATATTTTCCAAGTCCGTCACCCGAGGAAAAATCTTCCTTTTCCCCTTTCTTTTTTTTTTTTTTTGGTGCTGCCGCGCGGGGCTAGTTCGCCTTGCGCGGGGGAACTCCTACTTTTTGGAGTTTTTCTCCGTTTTTTCTCCTTGTGGGAGTAGGATTTCGACTCCTACCCCCCCAGGAGTCTATATATAGACCCCCCTATCTCTTATTCCTCCACTTTATTTTTTCTCTCTTTCTCTACGCTTGCATTATGGGTGTCCCTCCCCTTTTCTCAACTGAGAGTCCCGAGATTGATTTCTCTCTCTTGTTTCAGGGTTCTGAACATGCAGAGGATGATCTCTTCGCGGGATTAGGGGAAGTTTCGCTGCACGTGGAAGAGAATCCAAGCGGAGTAGAGCAGTGGCTCGAGGAAGGCGAGCTGGGCGTGGCCGCTCATGTTGCTCAGCCTAAAGAAGAGTGCGCGCCGGCTGGGCGCGACACAGGTGGGGAGTTTGATCATCCCACGACCGGGGAACCTGCCCCTCACCTCGTGATCAACTTAGTTGGCGAGGGGTTTCGCGACAAAGCCTGCCTCGGCGTACCGCAGTCCGACTTGGACCCTCATGGCGCGCCGGGAGATATCACATGCGTGGATGCAGTGACTCCGCTAGAGTCGGTCCTCGACGAGATTGACTGCGTGGATGACTTTGGCCCGGAGTCTGAAGATCCCGGGGGGTGATTCAGAGACATGTCCGGGGGCCGAAGGCCCCGCATCGGAGAGTCCCGAGGAGCCGTCGGCGGCTGCCGCGGCCGTGCCGGAGGGCAGGGGCCCTTCCGTGGAGCCAGGGGGTTCTCAGCCCAAGACTCATGACGCAGAGGCGATAGTATCGGCGAGGTCGCTTGCTAGGACAGAGTGGTATCCCGAGGAGGGCTTTGCCGCTCCCGAGGGCTTCGATTGTTCGGGGGTCGATGCTTCGAGCTCGCTCGCTTACCGAACATTCGTCGGTCTCAGGGAGGCATTCGCCATTCCATCGTCCGTGGCGCTTCTCCGTCCCTTACAGGGCGACCATCCTTTCCGCCCTCCCCGTGGGTTTGCCGCAGTTTCAGTTGCGAGTCTCAACTGCGGGTTGCGGTTGCCGTTTCAACTCATCGTTCAGCAGCTTCTCGCCCGTCTGGGGGTGCATGCGTGTCAGGTGAGTCCGGCGTTTTATCGCATCGTGGTGATGTGTCACATGGAGTGGCATTGCCAGACTGAGCGAGTGATGACTGTGAGCGACTTTCGTAATCTCATCGCGATCTTCCCTGCGCCCGGGCAGCCTAGTTTCTTCATGGCCCGCGATCGCCGGAACACTAAGCTGATCATGGATTCAGAGAAGTATAACCGACGACCATGGGTGTGGGTCTCGGCGGAGGCTTTTGGCGACGCGCCGCTCCGGTTCGGCCCCTTGACCGAGTTTCCTGCTGACGCGGGGGCCGATGACCTCGACTTCATGAAGGAGATCCGGGGAATGTCGGAGGCTCGGAAAGCCGTCGAACGATTTCGTTCCCCTGAGCTGATGGCTTCCACCGAGTGGTTCCCGCCGTTTCCACCTGGCCGGGGCGACAGTCAGCGGACCGAGAGTGCTCCCAGTGCCGCATCATCTCTCTCGAGCGGCGGTCTTCAAGGTATGTCGACGTTTCGCACTTTTTGTTTTTGTTCTTAGCTTAGGGTTTTGCTTTTGTAGTCTCTTTGGCCAGGGCGAGGGCTCAAGCGCATTTAGCGAAGGCTTCTCGAGACCCGAAGTCGTTGGCGGCGGTCCGTTGTCGGATTGCTGCGCGGAACGGTCGGGAGAAACCCGATACCGATCATCGGACGGAGAGCGGTCCTCGCGCTTCTTTGAAGCGACCCTCCTCCTCGGCTCTACCAGACACGTCCTCGGACTCCAAGCGTGTGAACTCGATGGTCGACGTGGAGGCTGCGGAGGTTAGAGGGGAGTGTTCCCTGGGCCTCGCTCAATCCTCGATGAAGATGTGGAAGAGCGTCGTGGCTAGCAGTGACGTGGAGTTCTTTCGTCACGGCGTTTCCGATGCACAGAGAGTAAGTTTCTCTTGCTTTGTTTTTTTAAGGCCTTGTCCTTGGCTGACTTATCCTTTTGCCTTCTCAGGTGCTTGCTCGAGCGACCCGGGGCGAGAAGATCCTTCACGACCTCATCAGGCGGATGAGCCGTGCCCAGGAGGAGCTTGCTCAAGCGAAGTCTCAGCTGGCCCACGCCGAGCGAGGTTCTCACTCAAAGGCGGAGTTTGCGAGTCTCCGCGAGCAGCTTCAGGAGGCTCGCGTGGAATTGGGAGTTATGCGCGGCAAGTGCGACCGTGCTCAGGCGGCGGTGGCGAAGATGGCTGAGGAGCTAACGACGGAACGTCAAGCTCTCGAAGTGGCGACTCGATCGACGGAGGTCTTCCGGAGCGAGGCGCGGGACCTTCGACGCCAGTTAGAGTCGCGCACAGAAGAAGTTGGCATTCTCCAGGGCCAGCTTACATCGAGCGAGACTGCCCATGTTCGAGCGGAGCGTGAGCGCGACTCCTTGGCGGAGGAGGTGGCTCGGGTCACCGAGGAGAAAGCCGCGGCGGAACAGCCTGCGTCCGACCTTCAAGACGATTTTGATGTCGGAGTCGAGGAGGCAAGACATGCGGCGGCGGTGGAGTGTCGGGACGCCACGGCTACCGAGAATGTTTCTCGGGGGGTCACCTTCCACTTCTTCGACTCGTTGTTCCCACCACTCGACGGAGCTGATCCCGTAGGCGAAGATCCCGCCGAGTGACATTTTTTTCTTTATTCTTCTCGCGCAAGTGTTTAACGCACGCTTTCTTTTTTAGGTTTTTCCATTCAGCGCACTTGTTTTAGCGCTTGCTTACTAGGATTTTTCCCTTTCAGCGCACTTGTCTTAGCGCATGCTTTCTAGGGTTTTGGGGCAGTTGCCCTTTTCTTTTGTGAGACATTACTTTATTTTTATGAACGTTTCCGCGCATTCACTTCTTATGGCGTGTTTAGATAGGCAAGTGTTTGTGTCAATGGTCTTGCCAGTTCTTTTACCTCAGTAGGATACCTTTTCAGACGCACCAGTCACTTGGATGGCGTGCGTTCTTAAGTTTTTTCAACTGCGAGTCGGCCATGCTTACGCGGGTGCCTTACGTGTGCTGGATTGTGCCACGTAGACGTCTCAGGTCGCGCCAGGTAGGCGTCCTGGTTGCGCCATGTAGGTGTCTTATGTGCGCCATGTAGGCGTCTTAGTTGCGCCATGTAGGCGTCTTAGGTGCGCCACGTGTTGGAATTGATCTAGGGTTTAAGAAAAAGATTAAACGCTTCGGGAAGCGGCGGAATTTTAAAAAATTTCTTTTCAAGTAAAAAAAGTTTTTACTAACCTAGACAAAGAGCAAGTACATGTAATTAAAAACCAATATGAGCTAAGAGTTTACTAACCTTTCTTGAAGCTTGAACTTTGAAGAAGCTTTTGGAAAGTTCGCAACGCTCGTCTCCCCTCGCAGCACGTCTCTCTTTCTTTCCTCGGCACCTCGAGCAACCACGAAAGTTTCTATCACTAAATCACTCGAAACAAAGGAATTAGTGAGTGGGAACTTTTAAACACTACGACTTTAGAACAAGTCTCGAAGTCGCAGAGCTAAACACTAGGTCGAGTGAGGACCTAGGTGCCAAGACAAGAAAAAATCGAAAATAAACTAGAGAGAGAGAGAGGATTTTCGGCAACAATGTCCAGAGAGAGAGTCTCTCAATCTCTAACTTGTGTGGAATGAATAAAATGAAGGGAATGAGGGTCCTATTTATAGGAGAGGGGTTGGCCTTGGAAAGAAGTAGTTTCCTCTTATTTTCCAAGCCTTTATGAGCAATCTTTTATTACCCTTGTGGATGTGCATGAGGTTGGCGCCTATGTTGAAAGGAATGGGTAATAAAAGATTGCTCATAAAGGCTTGGAAAATAAGAGGAAACTACTTCTTTCCAAGGCCAACCCCTCTCCTATAAATAGGACCCTCATTCCTCTCATTCTATTCATTCAACATAAGTTAGAGATTGAGACTCTCTCTCTAGACATTGTTGGCCGAACTCCTCTCTCTCTCTCTTTCTAGTTTATTTTCGATTTTTCTTGTTTTGGCACCTAGGTCATCACTCGACCTAGTGTTTAGCTCTGCGACTTCGAGACTCGTTCTTAAGTCGTAGTGTTTAAAAGTGCCCACTCACTGATTCCTTCTTTTCGAGTGATTTAGTGATAGAAACTTTCGTGGTTGCTCGAGGTGCCGAGGAAAGGAAGAGAGACGTGCTGCGAGGGGAGACGAGCGTTGCAAACTTTCCAAAAGCTTCTTCAAAGTTCAAGCTTCAAGAGAGGTTAGTAAACTCTTAGCTCATAATAGTTTTTAATTACGTGTACTTGCTCTTTTGTCGAGGTTAGTAAAAAACTGTTTTTACTTGTAAAAGAAAATTTTTAAAATTCCGCCGCTTACCGAAGCGTTAATTATTTTCTTAAACCCTAGATCGATTCCAACAAATGGTATCAGAGCTATGGTCAAAGATTAGCATGTACATGTATTTAAAATTATGAGCTTGAAAATCGTTTTCGAAAGTTTACTAATTTTGTGACAAGTTAGAATTGTAATCTTAGATTTTTTTTATTTTATTGCTCTTGCCTTTAAATTAAAAACCATGTTGTTTTTCTATGATTTTGGGATGTTTTTAAAACACATTAGAATCTGTTCTAAAAGTTTTAAATTTTTTATATTGAAAAACGTGTTTTAAAGGTTTGAGTTTTTTCGAGTAAAATTTTGTGACTAGTTTTGTTATCTTGCTAGTTTCTTATTTTTACTTGAATCGTTTTATGCTTGTTGTTATTTCTTTTATGCCTTGTTATTACCTTGCTAATAAAACACAAATAAAAGCTTTAACAACCTTCATAAAACGTTCCGTTACACTCGATTCTTTTTCGCACCTAAAAAGGACCAAGCTTTAATTTATTTCTTTTTCTTCGAGCTGGAGTAAACCCGCATTAAAAGTGGCATAACTCTCTGCTCAAAAATCGAAATTTAATGATTCTTGAATCAAATTAAAGCTCTGTCTGTCCTCTGTCCAATGCCACCGGTTTCGGCTCAAAAGGACATCGGAACGGCCAAATATGGCGATTTTACTCCGAGGTGCGCGGCTGTCTGAAACTCCAGTTTTTTAGAAATCCGGATTTTCAAACCCCACTACCATGAGTTATAGAACTCTAATGAGAAAATTTTCTTGAGAAAAAATGTTTTTCATATGATTATAAACATGATGTGTAAGATTAAAATGTTTTGATTTTTGAAAGTTTAATTGAAATTGAATTTTTACAAAACTAGTTTGAATTTTGAAAAACCGTTTTCACTTTCAAACTTGAAAATATTTTGTCATCCAAATCAAATAAATTTTCAAAATGTTTTCAAAACTATATCTATATCACATATGTTCAAAATCTATATGCTCTTGAAAATTTAAGTGGGAGGTCTCTTTGTAGACAAGCCGAAAAATAAAAAGATGTGTAATCTCAAACTTTCAAGTGTTCGAGTCAGTTGAAGTTCACACTTCCCTCACGCACTTTCCCGAAATAGAAAATAGGAAAAGATCGAGTATGTACCAACATACTGCTCTGAACATGTCGATCTAGGATTCTCTTCTAGTTGTCCGCTCTGTCGCTCTCTAACTAGGAAATTTGTTTCCGAACTTAAAAGAGTCAATGAACCAACTCCAAAAACTAAGTGGGAGGGTTATACTTGTTGTTTGTAACCCACGATCCCCAACACTAATGAAAAGTGCAAGTGTCGCCGGATTAAGAGTCACCCTCGTGGCCCTCTCTTAAATGAGAGTACTCAAGGGCGCTTTGCTCTGATCATTGCTCAATGAGCTACGTCCGAGAGTGAGACGATGATGACAAGACCTCCCCTCGGCGGATTGTTTTTCAAAGTCAATCTTTTGGACTAAGTGGTTGGTTACACACTTAGACTCAATCCCTAGTAATCCTCCCTCGAGGCCCTGCGAAAGGATGTGAGTGATCAAACCAATTTACAAGGTGGCTAGTCAAAATTGATGTATTGACATCTTGGCTATGCATTAATGATGAGTCATTTACTTATGAAAGGAGACTCGTTGCGGCCTTCCCTCGAAGGAGTAAAGTGTCATTTCGTTCATAACACCTTTGGATTTTATAAAGTCTTAAACAAACTTAAATCCTAAACCAAAGACTAATCATAAACTTGTTTCAACTTTTATAGGCAATATGTCTCCCAACTCTCTCTCTTTCATTCTTTCCTCGAACAAACTCGAAAATGAAAACTACATAGACTCGAAACGTAACCTCGATATAATACCTACCGTTAACAAGCACAAATGAGTACTCACCACCCCATGTCCTCCTCTGACGAATGATGATTCAACTCAAGAGGACAATGACGCCTTAGCGGCCTGGCTTCGATCCGATGAGATTGTGAGGTGCTATATCTTGGCATCTATGAACAATATGCTGAAAGAGCAACATCGTGATTTCGAGACTGCCGCTAACATGCTCTACAATCTCCTTGAGATGTTTGGAGGGCAAAGGCGTCAAACAAGGCTACAAGCAGTCCGACAGTTTATGAACTGTCATATGCAGGCTAGGACTCCTGTTGGAGACTTCATGATATTGATCATTAGTCATCTGAGTAAAATGGAAATCCTAGGATCTGAGATTGATGGGAGAGGCACATGCTACTGAGCAAAAAGCCTCTGCCTCTGGAACTGTGAAGAGACATCACAAAGCCAATAAAAAGAACTGTCCCGCCTATCTCAAAGCAAAGGAGCATAGTATTGTACTAGTTACCGAAGCATGCTTAGTAGCTGATAATGTATCATCGTGGATTATTGACTCCGCTGCTACTAACCATATTTGTTGTTCCTTGAATGGTTTCAAGAAAACCAAAAGCTTAAAGGAAGGCGAGTTCTGTTTCAAATGGGGTGATGGGAGCCTGGTGTCTGCAAAGGCTGTGGGATCCGTGACGCTGTCTTTTAAAGACCGCACTTTAAACTTGAATAATGTGTATTTTGTTCCTACCTTTGGGAAGAACTTAATATCCGTTGCTCGTCTTCGTGAGCAAGATTATTGTTTAAAGTTCATTAAGAATGGAATTCGTATTTCGTTTCCTGATAATTCTTTTGTCACTGATGCATGTATGAAGAATGCTCTTTTCTACATCTATCCCACTCAACCTTCTCTTTTAGACACCGAAATAGATAATGATCTAATTAGGGAGCCAAAGAGGATCAAACTTTCTGAATCCTCCGATCTAACGAAATCAACACACCTATGGCACTTTAGACTTGGTCATATCAGTCTAGAAAGGATTAAGAGACTTGTGAGGGATGGTCCACTCCAAGCCTCTGCAATAGGTTCACTACCTACTTGTGAATCCTGCATAGAAGGAAAAATGACTAAGCGACCTTTCTCTTATAAAGGTCGAAGAGCCACTGAGTTGCTGGAACTAATACATTCTGATGTATGTGGTCCGCTCAGCCAACAGGCACGTGGAGGATACGAATACTTCGTTACCTTCACTGATGATTACTCACGATATGGGTTTGTCTATTTGCTCAAACACAAATCCGAGACCTTTAACGTATTTAAGGTCTTTAGGGCTTTACTGGAAAAGCAAACTGGCAAAATGATCAAAACCCTTCGGTCTGATCGAGGTGGTGAGTATATGTTTGGAGAATTCGATGACTTTCTTAAAGAAGAAGGTATCGCTTCTCAGCTTACCGCACCTGGCACACCTCAACAAAACGGAGTGTCAGAGAGAAGAAACCGAACTCTTATGGAGATGGTTAGATCAATGATGAGTTACTCATCACTCCCGCTTTCCTTTTGGGGATATGCCCTCGAAACAGCCGCTTACATTCTGAACCAAGTTCCGTCTAAAATGGTTCCTGGTACTCCTTATGAACGATGGACTGGCCGTAAAGTGAATCTTGGCCGCATCCGAATTTGGGGTTGCCCTGCACACGTGCTGAGGCAAAAGACTAGCAAGTTGGCTAGTAGGTCAGAATTGTGCCTGTTTGTAGGATATCCGAAGGAAACAAAAGGTTTTACTTTCTATAGTCCCGAGGACGATAAGACTTTCGTTAGCACGAATGCTCGTTTCCTTGAGGAGGACTTTATGAAGGATGCGAAACCTAGAAGCAAAATTGTGCTTGAAGAAAAGTTGGGTGAGGAAGCTTCTACCTCATCTGTAAGAACTGTTCTTACCCCAACTGAAACACAACCTAACTCATCAGAATCTCGTCAAGTAGTACTTCGACGTAGTGGGAGGGCTGTTCAACAGCCTGACAGGTACATGTCTTATGGAGACTCTCTAGTAGCCGTTTCCGACATGGATGACCCTGTTTCCTATAGCCAAGCGATGGCTTGTTCTGAATCAAACCTTTGGCTTGACGCCATGAAAGTTGAAATGCACTCGATGTATGTCAACAAAGTTTGGAAACTTGTAGACCTTCCTGAAGGGATTAAACCCATAAGGTGTAAGTGGATATACAAGAAGAAAAGGGGTCCTGATGGGAACGTCGAGACGTTCAAAGCACGACTTGTGGCGAAGGGTTATACCCAACAAGAAGGGATTGACTATGAAGAAACCTTCTCGCCAGTCGCGATGCTTAAATCCATCCGCATACTCCTATCCATAGCTGCAGCTCTCGACTATGAGATCAGGCAAATGGATGTCAAGACAGCCTTTCTGAATGGCAATCTTGACGAGCGCATTTACATGGCTCAACCAGACGGTTTCATGGATAAAGGTCAAGAGACCAAGGTTTGTGAGTTGCTTAAATCCATTTATGGACTAAAGCAAGCATCTAGGTCATGGAATATTAGATTCGATGAAACTGTAAAGAGCTTCGGCTTTGAACAGTCAATAGATGAGCCTTGTGTTTACAAGTTAATACATGAAGGCAAAGTTGTGTTTCTGGTACTATATGTCGATGATATACTACTCATTGGTAATGACGTGGGTAAGTTATCTGAGGTTAAGGTCTGGCTGGCAAAGCAATTCGATATGAAGGATCTAGGAGAAGCCGCGTACATTCTGGGGATCCAAATCTTTCGAGATAGGAAAAACCGGACCCTGTCGCTCTCTCAAGCGTCTTATATTGATAAGTAATGGATCGCTTCTCGATGCAAGACTCCAAGAAGGGCCAAACACCCTTTAGGCATGGAGTTTCACTCTCTAAGGACCAGTCTCCCAAGACTGCACAAGAGATTGAAGACATGAGGAAAATTCCTTACGCCTCTGCCGTAGGAAGCCTCATGTATGCTATGCTTTGCACTAGACCTGATATATGTTTCGCCGTTGGCGTAGTTAGCCCTTTTTCCAATCCAACCCTGGACCCGAGCACTGGATTGCTGTTAAGCATGTTCTTAAGTATCTTCGAAGAACTAGGAACTTGATGCTTACATACTCAGGTACTGACCTGATTATGACGGGATATACTGACTCCGATTTTCAAGCGGATAAGGATTCCAGGAAATCCACTTCGGGATCTGTGTTCATCCTTAATGGTGGAGCTGTTGTGTGGAGGAGTATTACGCAATCTTGCATTGCTGACTCCACAATGGAAGCATAATATGTGACTGCTTGTGAAGCATCCAAAGAGGCTATATGGCTTAGAAAATTCCTTAAGTATTTGGAAGTTGTTCCAAACGTCGACGAGCCCATGACCCTTTATTGTGATAATAGTAGGGCTGCCGCTAACTCAAAGGAACCTCGAAGCCATAAGTGCTCTAAGCATATTGAGAGGAAATACCATTTGATTCGAGAGATCGCGCAACGCGGAGACGTGGAGGTGAAGTAGATCTCTGGCAGATCCATTCACCAAGGCCCTAGCGAATATGGTCTTCGACCAACATCGAGAGGGATTAGGCATGAACGACTACACACATCTTCTTTGAGTCAAGTGGGAGTTTGTTGTCAATGGTGCCCACAAGAAGAGTAGTAGTGTTTATTTTGTACATTTGATGTAATAAAGTCTCATGAAGACTCTTGCTTGTTATTGCCTATCTATTCATTAATAAAGTTGAAACGTTCATTCATTCTTTCTTTGTTTGAAGCTTTATGATAAAACCTTAGTCTTTTAGTCCATAAACAAACTTAACAACTTACGAAGAGACAAATGTAGATTTGCATGAACAAACTCTTCGTAGTTTACTTAAAACGATATATTCGCAATCTTAGGGTCAAAGGACTATTGACCTCAGTATGATTGTTAGAAGAATCTATGATGTCTGGTTATGAGGCATTGAGAGTTGGGGACTCTATAGTTCTTCTAGGTATCTTCCGAAGGTACTGAATTGACCAGTGCACTTCTAGAGACAATATAAGAACAAACCATTTAACCTCTTATGTCTCGAAGTCACTATGTATGAATTGCATCATGCTTACCTTAATCCTGAAATGAGACATGCCATTTTACACCTTTGTATTCTCATTTGAGAAAGTCAAAGTTCGGACTCACTATGTGATTCCGAACAAGTCCTATTGGTGAAGTTCTAAGTTGTGAGTCTGTCATGAGTAACTTTGTGAAGTTCTCATAGATATGGAATTCATGTACAAGATTGCTGAAATGCAATGTATGTCACCTCATGCTTTGTTCCTTGGAGTGTGAATAAATGAACTGGCCAGTGTCCAAATTGAGTCCTGACTCTTTTGGATGAAACAATGTGACTTGTTAGCTCCTCGTCAATACATTGTTTCTAACTTATTCACAAGCGACAAAGGAGTTGAGGAAATAACAGCTAGAAGGGTAAAATGGTAATTTAGTAAATCCCGACTAGCTGATGACATTCATGAAGGGTAAACATAGATAATATTCAGTGGATCCGCTCATCATAATTAGGTCGAATTTTTGAGTAGAAAATAAATTCATTTGAACCGAGAGATTTTCAGTGTCAGCTCTTTAGTGGAGTCAGCTGGCATTACGCTAAACTTGGAAAAGGTTTGTGAACTTTTGAGTCCAAGTGTTTAGCTCAAGCTTTGTTCATTTGGGTCCATGAGGTCACTGTCACGAATCACATCGATAGGAATAGTTAAACTGGAAGCTAAGTCAAAACAAGAACGAAAATTATCAAAAGGGTATTTTTGTCTTTTGAGACATAGGATGAAATGAATGTCAATAAATTTTTTGACAAGTTCATTTGATGACTTAATGTCACTCGGCCATGACTTGATTATTGGGCCTTGTGAATTAATTTCATTTCATAAGAATTTTATTGAAAATTCTTAATGGGCTTTTCTCATGTTGTCATGAACAAATGAAGAAGCTTTTAGAAGCTCCTTCTAGATGAGAGATGGGCGCCCAAAATACCCAAGAGAAAGAGAATATTTTGTGCATAAATGTATCAAGATACTTGCCAAAAGAAAAAGAGGAAACAAATTTGCATATGGATGCACATGGGATTTCGGCCAGACAAGCCAAGAGAAAGTCAAAGGCATGGAATAAAAGAGGAAACTAATCCATTGTGGATGTGCATGAGGTGGGCGCCTATGTTGATAGGAATGGGTAATAAAAGATTGCTCATAAAGGCTTGGAAAATAAGAGGAACCTACTTCTTTCCAAGGCCAACCCCTCTCCTATAAATAGGACCCTCATTCCTCTCATTCTATTCATTCAACATAAGTTAGAGATTGAGAGACTCTCTCTCTAGACATTGTTGGCCGAACTCCTCTCTCTCTCTCTTTCTAGTTTATTTTCGATTTTTCTTGTTTTGGCACCTAGGTCATCACCCGACCTAGTGTTTAGCTCTGCGACTTCGAGACTCGTTCTTAAGTCGTAGTGTTTAAAAGTGCCCACTCACTGATTCCTTCTTTTCGAGTGATTTAGTGATAGAAACTTTCGTGGTTGCTCGAGGTGCCGAGGAAAGGAAGAGAGACGTGCTGCGAGGGGAGACGAGCGTTGCAAACTTTCCAAAAGCTTCTTCAAAGTTCAAGCTTCAAGAAAGGTTAGTAAACTCTTAGCTCATAATAGTTTTTAATTACGTGTACTTGCTCTTTTGTCTAGGTTAGTAAAAAACTGTTTTTACTTGTAAAAGAAAATTTTTAAAATTCCGCCGCTTACCGAAGCGTTAATTATTTTCTTAAACCCTAGATCGATTCCAACAATCGAGGCATCGGAGCAGCGGTGTTGAGTAACTACGCTTATAGAGTATGCCCTCACGGAGCGTGTATTTGGATGCTAAGGCCCTCAGCTTATCGGCTTCTTTGCGGTCTTCGCGGAGTTCCCCTCTTCGCAGAAACTCGACAATTGGGTCCATCCAAGTGGGCTGAGATGCCACCTCTATGGTCCCGACTTCGTCTCGGGAGACGGATGGCCGTGGGAGAAATTCAATACGTACGGTGCCCAACCCGTCTTCATCGATGCCGGATCCGAGGCGAGCAAGTGCGTCAGCCTCTGAATTCTGCTCTCTCGGGATTTGGTGAATCTCGAACCAAGAGAAGGCATCGAGTTTGGAGTTTGTTTTAGCCAGGTACGCACCCATATTAGGTTCCTTGGCGGTGTAATCTCCATTTACCTGGTTTACGATCAACTGCGAGTCGCAGTGTATTCGTAGGTTACGGGAGCCGAGCTTCTAAGCTAGCTCTATCCCTACAATGAGCGCCTCATATTCGGCTTCATTGTTGGAGGCTTGGAAGCCGTAGTGGAGTGGGTCCCACCTTCCTTTTCCGAGTTAACGCATCATCGTTTAGGTCAGCTTCCGCTCTTCCCATATCGGGAGTATAGGAGAATTCTGCCACGAAGTCGACTAAGGCTTGCCCCTTTATAGCCGTCCTTGGGTGGAACTCAATCCCGTACTCGCTCAATTCTTGGGACCAGATCGCCATGCGAGTCGATGTTCCCTTTTGAAGAGCTTTACCGATCGGATCTCAGTTCGCACCGCGATTGGGTGAGCTTGGAAGTACGGCCGTAGCTTCTTAGCCGCCGTTACGAGAGCCAGAGAAAGTTTCTCTATCTCGGTGTAGCGCGTTTCCGCGTCAAGTAAGGCTTTGCTCACGTAGTAGACCGGCCGCTGGACCTTGTCTTCTTCGCGGACAAGAACAGCACTTACAGCTCTTTCAGAGACGGCGAGATATACGTATAGCGTCTCGCCTTCTCTTGGTTTAGAGAGGAATGGTGGGGACCCAAAGTAAGCCTTCATTTCCTGGAAGGCACTTTCGCATTCGCCCGTCCACTCAAAGCTGTCCGTCTTCTTTAGAGCTTTGAAGAACGGTTGACACTTGTCGGTGGCTTTAGACACGAAGCGTGTTAGAGCGGCAATCCGACCGGTCAGGCTTTGCACCTCTTTGACTCGTCTTGGCGACTTCATGTCAAGGAGTGCCTTGATTTTTTCCGGATTCGCCTTTATGCCTCGTCGGCTGACGATGTATCCGAGGAATTTTCCGGATTCAACCCCGAACACGCATTTGTTGGGGTTGAGCTTCATTTTATATCGGCGGAGGATTGTTAACATCTCCCTTAGGTCGTGTACGTGATTGGTTGCCAGTAGGCTTTTAACGAGCATGTCGTCCACGTACACTTCCATTGTCTTGCCGATTTGATCGGCGAAGATCCGATTCACCAAGCGCTGGTATGTTGCTCCCGCGTTCTTAAGGCCGAAAGGCATGACCTTGTAACAATAGAGACCTCGATCGGTGACAAAGGTCGTCTTAATTTGATCGGGCTCATGCATTCGAATTTGGTTGTAGCCTGAATAGGCGTCCATGAAACTTAGAAGTTCATGGCCGGCCGTGGCGTCCACCAATTGTTCGATACGCGGGAGTGGAAAGCAGTCTTTAGGGTAGGCTTTGTTAAGATCTTTGTAGTCTATACAAATTCGCCACTTCCCGTTAGGCTTTTTCACCATTACCACGTTGGCGACCCACTTGGGATATTTAGCCTCTCGAATGAAGTTTGCGGTGAGGAGTTTCTCGACCTCTTCATTTATGGCCAGGTATCGTTCTGGGTTGAACGTTCGTCTAGCCTGCACTTTTTCGGCGACCTTTGGGTCGTCGTTCAATCGGTGCACTATTACCTCGGGATCTATTCCGGGCATGTCTGCATGAGTCCATGCGAAAACATCCTTGAACTCCCTGAGGAAGGCAGTAAGCTGAGTTTTGATGGCGAGTGGAAGTCGGGTGCCGACCTTTACAACCTGATCAGGCTTAGATTCGTCCAGGACGATTGGCACAAGATCATCGGAGGTTTCCACCTTGAGTCTTTCGATTTCATCCCGGGGGTCAAGCTCTCCGAACTTCCTTGCATCCCTTGGGTTGCATGGGTAATCGTCTTCCAGTTGGAAGATTGTGTTGACCGCTTTTCCCGCGGATTTGCCATCAACTCATTGCACGTAGCATATTCTGGCTTGGGATTGGTCTCCAGCCATAATGCCAATTCCCTCTTCGGTGGGGAATTTCACCAGCAGGTGGTACGTGGAAGTGATTGCCCTTAGCCGGTTCAACGTGGGTCGCCCAATGATTAAGTTATAGGGCGACTCCTGGTCGACCACTAGGAATGGGACCATGTGAACGGCCTCAATTCCTCCAGGGGTCCCAAAGGTGACCGGCAGGTCGATGATGCCCTCGATCATAACCTTTTCTCCAGTGAACCCAAACAATGGCGTTTGGGTCGGAGTCGGACGCAGCCCCCCGAGCTTCATGCGCTCTAGGGTGGACTTGAAAATTATGTCGGCAGCGCTGCCGTTATCGATGAGAACCCTTTTCACCAGGTTATTGGCCACTTGGGCTTTGAGCACGATCGCGTCATTGTGCGGATGCACAACTCGCTTGGCCTATTCATTGGTGAAATACATCGTCTCGTGAGGCACGGACGGAGGTTCTTCATATGTAAAGTTGACGTGCATAGCAGCGTCTTCCTGAGCCACGGCCCTAAGGAATTTCTTCCGTTGTTGGGCTGAATCTCCATCCTGTGGACCTCCCATAATGGTGGTTACCACGTGGAGTTGTGGGTTGGCGTTGGCAGTAGCCGCGGTTCGGTCGGCAGAAGCGGCTGTTCCTCCTCCATGACCAGACTGTTGTCTGTTCGTGGTGGGGCCCGCAGCGCTAATCATGCGTAACACAAACTCTTTCAGCTCACCCCTTTGGATCAAAGCCTCGATTTGCCTTTTAAGGTTGTAGCATTCCGAGGTCAAATGACCGTATTCCCTATGGAACTCACAATATCTAGATCGATCGCGAGTCGCAGGATCCTTTTTCATTGGAGCCGGGGGCGTGAACTTGTCATGTGCCAGAGCCAGGATTCATTCCGGCTCCGTGTTCAACGGTGTGAACGACGAGTACCCTTTGAAGTTTTCCGCAAGTCGCGGTTTCTGAGGTACAGGGGGTTGGTTGCCAGAAACCTGGTTCCCCTTGTTTCGCCTTTTACGAGGTTCGTTCTGCTCGCGGCTAGGTTCTTCTCGACGGCGAGAGCTTTGATTAGTACTCTTGCGGCTGTCGAGGTAATCTTCGACTCCCATGAAGGTCTTAGCTCGAGTCATTAACTCGGCCATGGTCGAAGGGACACGGCCGACGACTGACTTGAGGAAGTCACTTGTGCGCAAGCCTTCTATGATAGCGGCGATTGCGTCACCGTCGTCAAAGCGGTCGACCTTGTTTGACTCTTCAGTGAATCGGGCGAGGTATCGTCTAAGAGACTCGCCACTCTCTTGCCTGATTGACCACAGGTACATCTTGGTCTTCTTTTGGACCATAGACGTAGCGAACCGTGCTAGGAACATGTCCTTCAGGTCTTTGAACGAGTGGAGGCTTCCTGGCCTTAAGTTCTTGAACCACTCGAAACCGGGTCCGGCGAGGGTTAAACTAAAAGCTTGGCACATGGCACCAGGAGAAACACCCTGCATCGTCATCCAGGTTTCATAGTGCTGGATGTGGTAAGCGGGATCTGCTTTTCCATCACAGGGAGTGAGGTTCGGGAGTTTGAAATTCCCCGTACAAACCTCAGCCAATATCTGAGCCATGAAAGGCGAGGAGTTCTCCTCAACGACCCCATAGGTGCTTCCACCTACTCCGTATTCTCGGAGATCTCACACCTCATTCCGAAGATTATGGATCATAGTGACCACATCGAGACCGGTCGTTGGAGTAACCCCTTGTTCGGGAGGAGTCACATGTAGCCTCTCGTTAGACCCTTGACCTGCGCGGCGGTTCCCGTTAGTTGGGGCTGCCAGTGGGACGTTGGGCCTAGAGCTTAGCCGCTCTCTCAGATCATTGCCACGCCCAATGCGTTGAGCAGTGAGGCAGTCCCTAAGGTCAGGGCTGGTCGTACGGAGGCGCAGGCTTTGTCTGCGACGGCGCGCTCTCCGCGCGCCCTGACTTTCCGCAACATTCTCCCTCGGACCTAGTCGGTCGAGAGCTGAACGTCGGGAATTCCCCTCTTGAGAAGCTGCCGGCGCATCGCCTATTCGGGGTAAGGGATTCGATGGACCGGCTTCAAACAAGGCGGGGAGTCCCCCGTCCTTCGTGAGAGAAGTCTCGATATCCTCCGACTCACCAGTACCCTCGTAATCAGGGTCGCGGTCGCGGCTTTCCTCGTTGAGGTTCTCAGGATCCCCGTTGGGGATTACGGTGTCACGCACAGGTTGCTTCGCAGCCAGTCGGCTGTAGTACATTGCGTTCCTCGCCTTCAGTCGGCGGATACTCTCCTCTAACTCCATGATGCGGTTGTCCCTGCTATCAGGAGATTGAGGTGGTGAGCGGGTCGAGCTTTCTTCGTGGAGCGACTCTCCGTCACCATGCGCTTGGGAGCGCAAGAAGTACTTTTTGGTCCTCGTGACGTTTTCGGGGTTGTTCACGCCCTCAAAACGTACGGGTGGTTGGCTACTCACCGTTTCTCAAGTTTGAGAAAGTTGAGTTCGCAGAAGAAAAGAAGAAGATGGATAGAAGGGATTTCGGGCTGAACAGGTCGGGAAGTCCCCTCCTTCTAGCGCCAAAATGTTGTCGCACGAAAATGAACAACTATTGAAAACCTCGGGCGGTTCGATCCAAGGCCGGAACAAGTGATCGCACCCGGGCCAAGTGTGTGAACTCGAAAGTCTCGAGCTAGGTTTTCTCCGATCAACCCGCCTCTCGGGAGAGGTAGGGGGTGAGGAGGAGGAGTGACCGTGCCTTGGCTGTCGGCTGCCTACGTACTCGTGCGTGGGATCAGGTCAGAACGTAGTTCAGGTGTGTAAGGCGCAGTATGATGCGTAAAACCTTGGTGGAGAAGCGTACTCGACGAAGGAGACGGGGCGCGAGGAGTCCTCGGCAGCGTCTCGGAACCTCGGAGATCGCGCGTGCATCTAGCGTGTTAGACGTGCGACGGGAACTCTAGTTGAGAACCCTAGGGGCGTGCTTGAGCACCGAAGAACACTCGGTCAGAGGGAGCGACGTCCGGGAATTTCCCGTGAGTGCTTCGGAACCTCTGAGAACGAGAGAGAGAGTAGAGAGACTGCTTCAGGCCAAAAATGGCATCAAAAGAAGCAGAGAAGAGTAAGAAATCGAGCGTGTCGATAAGAGATGAAGAGATCACTTTCCCCTCAATGGGAGGGGGTTTATATAGGTGTTTGGGGACCCTAAGGGGGTCCTTTGGCATCCATGTGGGACTAGGAACGCGCCCCTTTTCAAGAGGAGGCGCACAAGAGGCAGCGGCGCACAACGCGCGGCGCGCGGCGCACAACCTGCGGCGCACAACCCGCGGCGCAGGATCTGCGCCGCTCAGCGCGCGGCGCGGCCTTGACCGGGAGCGGCGCGCGACCCGCGGCGCGCGGGCAGCGCTGCTCAATGTGCGGCGCACGCTGGGCTTCGTTTCTGCTGGCTTTTCGTGATCGTCTCGCTTCTGGGCCCGTTGAGCTATTGTGGGCATGGTATTTTGGGTTATGACACAAATGTTTGTTTGACGGGTAGGACTCGAGTTGATGCTCGACTCGAGGAGACCGACTCGAGGCTCAACTCAAGAAGCAAAGCTCGACCCGAGGAGACCGACTCAAGGCTCAACTCGAAGAGCGAGGCTCGACTCGAGGAACCGACTCAAGTCTCAACTCGAGGGGCTAAGCTCGACTCAAGGAGTCAAGAGTTTGGACGAGGGTTTGGAGGCTTGCTGCTCTTCAGGACCTCCGGCCTGACCATCGGCCCTTTGAGCGACGTACCTTTACGGTGTCTCGGGTTTTCCGAAAATGACCGACAACAGTTATAACTATATTTCGTTGAACCCCTTCCGTAAACTACGCTCCTAAAACTATCTCTTTTAATTATACGTAAACCCATGAGTGGTTATGTAAATATTTAGAGTCGTAGTGAGACTCAAAGTTTGAATTGAGAAAAACGAAAAATTTACCCAGGTTTTTGTATAACGACTTATAATACTTGTATGATATCGTATTACGTTTAGCATAAGTATTATGATTATTTGATTCTGTTTATGTTGATATGAGATATAGTATTATATTGATGTTGTGACTTGTGACGTAACCCACCGTCGCGGCTCGTGAACCGGCGACGAGAGGTCGCGGGTCGTGACACCTGGGCCGGCCAATGGCCGAGGGAAGCCCGGGCCGACCATTGGCCGGTCGAGTTTTTGGCCGGCCTTCTGCCGAGCAAGGCCCTCATCGTCGTCGGTCTGCGACAGGCTGATAACAATTTTGACAAAAAATATTAAATTAAAAAAAACCTGTCGATCTCTCTCATGCCAAAATCCTTATAGAACGCAACCCCCTATTTGTTAAAACACTAGAAATTTCAACTCTCGAGAAGAACGAAACAACTCCGGCGTCTTCTCTCTCTGTCGACTTCTCCTTTGCGTGACACGCGCAACTCATGGCGTTTCCTCGTTGGTGAGCTTTTGCATTTTTTTCTCGCTCTACGCCATCAATTGCGTGTAAGTTGTTCCACCACGAGAGATAGGGGGTTTTTATAATAATTTTGTCAAAATTACAAGATGTTGACACATGTCATTTCATACAATTTAACAATTCGGGTACTTACAGAGGGACAAAATCTTGACCATGGGTATTTTGATTATTGGTATAACGATCGGTCCAGCACGGATTGAAATAGAAGCCAGTTCGACATGAAGCTTTACTTTTAAAGAATGGGTATTGTTGATGTGAAAAATCACCTCAAAGCAGTCTCGACTATTCGCGATGAAAATGGGCAATTTAGATTTGTAAAGATTGGCCTTAGAATTCCATAACCAGATTATATCCAATTCCGAAATAATGAAAGTAGAAAACAATGAATTAAAATGATCTACAAATGGCTCTAGGCCTTTTTATTAAATACGAACTATGATGAGCATTGGGGTAACCGATCGAAAGCTATAATATAACGAGCTCGAGGATACAAGATGAATATGAAAGTTGTAGGATGAAGGTAATGTGCATAAATTGCTCCATGATCTCTGTTGTCGCTGTTTTTCGGACAACGATTTAGGAGTCACAGGCGGTTAGACCCAAGGCCGCACCAAGTGGTCTCGCCTGGACTCGAGCGTGTCGGGTTTGGTATCCCAAGCCGTCCCTTAGCTGTCAATGGTGTTCGAGCTCGCCGGCGTACCTGAAAAAGATAAGAGAACCGTGAGCTAAGAAGGGAAAACAGGGGGGTGCCCCTGTTTATCTCTCCGACGCTCAACATTAGTGGGATTGAGGTGGAGTATAGAGGCTTTAGGGGTGGAGAGAGGCTAAAGATGAGTGAAACGAGCGAAGTACGCGTTCGGCAGCGTTTCGGGACTCAAAATTGGATTTCCCGGACCAGGGGAGGGGCCCTGGTATTTATAGGCGACCAAGGGGTGCTTTGGGCATCCCCTTGGCCGAGGGCCGGCTCTGAGGCGGCCTTGGAGAGGAGGGACGGCTCTGAGGCGGCCTTGGAGAGGAAGGACGGCTCTGAGGCGGCCTTGGAGAGGCGGCCTTGGAGAGGAGGGACGGCTCTGAGGCGGCTTTGGAGATGAGGGATGGCTCTGAGGCGGCCTTGGAGAGGAGGGACGGCTCTGAGGCGGCCTTGGAGAGGAGGGACGGCTCTGAGGCGGCCTTGGAGAGGAAGGACGGCTCTGAGGCGGCCTTGGAGAGGAAGGACGGCTCTGAGGCGGCCTTGGAGAGGAAGGACGGCTCTGAGGCGGCCTTGGAGAGGTGTTGAAATTGATCTAGGGTTTAAGAAAAAGATTAAACGCTTCGGGAAGCGGCGGAATTTTAAAAAATTTCTTTTCAAGTAAAACAGTTTTTACTAACCTAGACAAAGAAGCAAGTACATGTAATTAAAAACCAATATGAGCTAAAGAGTTTACTAACCTTTCTTGAAGCTTGAACTTTGAAGAAGCTTTTGGAAAGTTTGCAACGCTCGTCTCCCCTCGCAGCACGTCTCTCTTTCTTTCCTCGGCACCTCGAGCAACCACGAAAGTTTCTGTTATCGGCCCGACGAGGTCCGACGGCTCGATCGACATTTCGGGCGGCCGAGCAAACTCACTCGGCCAATGGCCGAGTGAAACCCTAGCTTCCAGCCCACACTCGGCCGGCCCATCAACTCACTCGGCCAATGGCCGAGTGAGCCTTCTCTCGGCCCAGGCCCATCACTCGGCCAATGGCCGAGTGAACTCCTCCATATGTTCACTCGGCCAATGGCCGAATGAAGCCCAGACGTCCCAGCATGTTCGCTCGGCCAAGGGCCGAGTGAAGCCTCCAGACGGCCCACCATGCTCGCTCGGCCAAACGCCGAGTGAGACCTCTCTCGGCCCAGACTTTTCATTCGGCCGATGGCCGAATGAAGCTCACCCGGCGTCCATTCCTTCACTCGGCCATTGGCCGAGTGAATCTCCCTATGGCCGAAAGTCAGGAGGACAGGGGAGTCGCCGCCGCGACGATCGAGATGAAGATCGTCCCGACCCTCGGAAGAGGAGGAATAACGGAAGCAAGGCCCCTAACGGCCGTTCCCTTCCCGGGCCAAGGCCGCCACATGTCGATAGCTTCCGAAAGTTCTCGACATTCACTCCTCTGAACACTTCGCCGGAGCGAATCCTAGCTCTGCACCGTGACAAGCTGGGGAGTCCAACCCCTCTCACGAAGGATCCCGCCAAGATGGATCAAAGCAAGTACTGTGACTACCATCAGGATCACGGGCACCTGACATCCGAATGCTATCAACTCAAACGTCAGATTGAAGCCCTGATTCAAGATGGGAAACTAAAAGAGTACGTCCTTAGAACTATCGGGACGGCCGCGGCGCACGGAGGCCGCCCGCGGCAAGGAAAGAAAGGTCCGGCGACGGTGACTGTCACGGACCGCGCGGCCAACGAAGAACCGGAGAGCTCGCAACTTCACGTCGTGGGTGCGATCTTGGGCGGCCCGGAGTTCGGAGAATCGGCTACGCAAAGGAAGAAGTACGTGCGCGAAGTTTCCCAAGGGAAAGTAGCGCACTACATCAACCATACGTACGAGGCCCCTCCTCCGGCCCCCTTCGAATCCATGTTCTTCACCGGACAAGAAGCGGCGCGAGTACTCCATCCACACAACGACGCGATAGTCGTCTCTGCCCCGGTCGCCAACAACCTCGTTCGGAGAATCCTGATCGACAATGGGAGCTCCGCCGACATAATCTTCAAGTCGGCGTTGGATAGGATGAAGCTATCCGGGATGAGAAATCTCAACCCCGCTCTTCGGCTTCTCCGGGGAGAGGGTCATGACAGAGGGAACTATCGACCTCCCGGTTACCTTCGGTACGCCGGGGGGGCTCAAGGTTACCCACATCGTGTCGTTCCTAGTGGTGGATCAGCCCTCGGCTTACAACATCATCGTCGGCCGCCCGACTCTCAATCGGTTGAAAGCCATAACGTCCACGTACCACCTGATGATGAAGTTCCCGACCGAGAAAGGAATCGCCGTGATGTTGGGAGACCAATCCATGGCGAGGATGTGCTACATCCAGGGCGTGGACGGAAAAGGGAAAGGAAAGATGGTGAGCACCATCTTCCAACTCGGGGACAAATTCCCGTGCAAGTTAGAGGAGGGAGGCACCTTCGGAGAGCTAGACCAAACGGACGATGTCGAGCGTCGAAAGGTGGAGACGCCGGACGACCTCGTTCCCGTCGTGTTGGACGACGCCAAGCCTGACCAAGTAGTCAAGGTAGGCGCCCAACTCCCATCTGAGACACGAATCGAGCTCGCCGCTTTCCTCCGAGAGCACAAAGATGTCTTTGCGTGGACACACGCCGACATGCCGGGAATTGACCCCGAAATAATGGTTCATAGTCTCAACGACGACAGGAGAGTGGCCGAGCGCGTTCAACCGCGACGGGCGTTCAGCGGGGAGAGGTACCAAGCCATTGGTGAAGAGGTTGACAAACTTCTCGCCGCCGACTTCATCGGGGAGGCGGAGCATCCCAAGTGGGTGTCCAATGTGGTGATGGTCAAGAAGCCAAACGGGAAGTGGCGGATCTGTATCGACTACAAAGATCTCAACAAAGCCTGCCCGAAAGACAGCTTCCCTCTCCCGAGGATCGAGCAGCTCGTGGACGCCACGGCGGGCCACGAGTTGCTGAGCTTCATGGACGCCTATTCAGGCTACAACCAGATCCGCATGCACGAGCCGGATCAGATCAAAACCACCTTTGTTACGAACCGCGGACTTTACTGTTACAAGGTCATGCCCTTTGGCCTCAAAAACGCGGGAGCAACGTATCAAAGGTTGGTGAACCGCATGTTCGCCAATCAAATTGGCAAAACTATGGAGGTCTACGTGGACGACATGCTTGTCAAAAGCCTCAAAGCCCACGACCACGTTCGAGACCTCAAGGAAATGTTCACGATCCTGCGACGCTACAAAATGAAGCTCAACCCCAACAAGTGCGCTTTCGGGGTCGAGTCTGGAAAGTTTCTGGGCTACATGGTGAGCCGCCGCGGGATCGAGGCCAATCCTGAGAAGATTAAGGCGATCTTAGAGATGAGGTCGCCACAAAAAGTCAAAGAAGTTCAAAGCTTGACGGGAAGGATCGCCGCCCTGACGCGATTCGTTTCCAAAGCCACTGATAGGTGCCAACCGTTCTTCAAGGCACTAAAGAAGACCGACGGGTTCGTGTGGACGGAGGAGTGCGAGGAAGCATTCCGCGATATGAAAGCCTATTTCACCTCCCCCCCGTTCCTCGCGAAGCCGAAGAATGGCGAAACCTTGTACCTCTACCTCGCGGTTTCCGATAGGGCCGTGAGCGCGGTTCTCATACGCGAAGAAGACAAGGTGCAATGGCCGGTCTATTACGTTAGCAAGGCGCTCCTCGACGCCGAAACCCGATACCCGGAAATCGAGAGACTGTCCCTCGCCCTCGTCATGAGCGCGAGAAAGCTTCGGCCCTACTTCCAAGCGCACCCCATTGTGGTCCGCTCGGGACATCCCATCGAGAAGGCCCTTCAAAAAGGGACCTCATCTCGAATGGCGATATGGTCCCAAGAGCTGGGCGAGTACGGGATCGAGTTCCAACCGAGAACCGCCATTAAGGGTCAGGCCCTCGCCGACTTCATCGCCGAATTCACAAGCGCGCCCCCGACCGACGAGGGCGACGAGAATAGTAAGAGCGCAAAAGAGAAGGAGGACGACCACAGCGAGTCGTCAAAGAAGAGGACCAACGACCCGATAGGGCCGATCTGGGACTTGCACGTGGATGGGGCGTCAAACGCCCGGGGGGCTGGCGCCGGCGTTGTGCTCACAAATCCCGATAGGGAAAAGCTGAGATACGCCCTGCGGTTCGAGTTCAAGGCTTCCAACAACGAGGCAGAGTACGAGGCTCTGATCGTTGGCTTGGAACTAGCGAACAAGTTAGGTGCCCAAAACCTGCGCATAATCCATTGCGACTCGCAATTGATTGTGAACCAGGTTAAGGGCGACTACGCCGCGAAAGAGCCACACATGATCGCGTACTTGTCCAAGGCCCAAAAGAACCTGGAGGCCCTGTCGTGGTTCGAGATCGTCCAAGTTCCTCGAGAGGCAAACATCGATGCTGACGCCTTGGCTCGCCTCGCATCCGGGATTGACGAGGAGGGCGAAGGCAGCGTCTCGATCGAAGTTTTGACCCGGCCCTACGTCTCGAGAGGCGACGTGGGGGTAGTTGACGAGACTCCACCTCCTTCATGGATGACTCCGCTCGTGGAATTCCTTAAGCGAGGAGTCGTCCCCGAAGACAAGGAAGAGGCCAGAAAGCTGAGAAGCTTGGCGCCAAAGTACACGATGAGGGAGGATAACTTGTTCAAAAGAGGCTACTCCATGCCCCTTCTCCGCTGCCTGACCGAAGTCGAGGCAAGGAAGGCACTCCGCGAGGTGCACGAGGGGGTGTGCGGAAACCACGCCGCCGGGCAATCGTTGGCATTGAAGCTACTGAGACTTGGATACTTTTGGCCGACCTTGAAAAAGGACTCCCAAGAGTGGGCCAAAAAGTGTGATAAGTGCCAAAGGTTCGCCCACATCCCGCGCCAAGCACCGGCCCCATTGTGTCCAATCATTGTACCGCGACCTTTCGCGAAGTGGGGAATCGACCTCATCGGTGAGCTACCTACGGCCCCGAGGCAATACAAGCACGCAATCGTTGCCATCGATTACTTCACAAAGTGGGTAGAGGCTGAGCCGCGGGCGAAGATCACTGAGCCGAACACGACGAGCTTCATTTGGAAAAGCATCATCTGTCGCTTCGGGATCCCCGCGTCAATTGAAACCGACAACGGGAAACAATTCGACAACGCGCGCCTCCGAGAAATGTGCGAGCAACTGGGCATTAGCAAGACTTTCTCCTCTCCCCGCCATCTTCAAGCCAACGGTCAAGTCGAGGCGGTTAACAAGATAATCAAAGAGAACTTGAAAAAGAAGCTGGAGGAAAGAAAGGGGGCTTGGGCCGACGAGCTCCCTATGGTCTTATGGGCGTACCGCACCACCGCTCGAAACGCGACCGGCGAAACCCCTTTCGCTCTCGCATTCGGCGTCGAGGCCGTGGTACCCGTCGAGACCAAGCTACCAACCTTGCGCATCGAGGAGTACGAAGAAGCCGCCAACGACGACGCAATCAGGCTCGAGCTAGACCTCATAGACGAAAGAAGGGCGGACGCACTCACCCGGCTTGCTGCACAAAAGAGGAAAGTCGAGAAATACTACAACTCAAAGATCAAGCTGCGGAAGTTCGCCGACGGAAGCCTCATTCTTCGAAGGGTGTTCCAAAACACCAAGGTGCAAGGTGCAGGAGTTCTAGGCCCCACCTGGGAAGGCCCGTATCGTGTGCGCCGAGCCGTCCACAACGGCACGTACGAACTCGAGAACATGGAGGGACTCGTGTTCACACACCCGTGGAACGCGGAGCACCTTCGGCAATATTACCAGTAGATGTTCATTCGTCCATTTTACGCTTTATTGTTTTCATGTAATTTTCGATTCTAGCAAAGACAATTTAAAATTTCAAGTTCGGCCAACGGCCTGGGATGTAATTTTTTAACCATTTCAACAATATAATGAATTACATTTCGCTTCAAACCATTGTATTATAATTTCTAGCCTCCTCTACGAGCACCCAAGAAACTCGGGGGGCTAAGGGGGATAAGGCGAGAGTAACAAGCTCGCTTACTCCACTTTCCACGCACCAAGCGGTAACAAAACACCCATAAATCGGATCCGCGCACCGGACCTCCAACTTCGTACCCTCCTCGTGCGACGCTCTCGCACGGGTTGAGGCCGTACGCCGAGAGATAGCGAAACGTCGACAAGTTGGATCCGTGCACCGGACCTCCGACCTTGCACGTCTCTTGCTGCGACCCTCTCGCGCGACGACGCACCTTGCACACCGATAGGCAGCAAGGCATCGATGGATCACGTCCGCGCACCGGATTGTCGATCCCGGCAGTCAAAACCCAAAACGTGACACGCGTACTGTCACGACCCGCGAGCGACAGCTCGCCCACGAACCGCGACTGATCAATTCAAATCTATACATAACTCACATAATTTAAACATAATATCTCATAAGATTATATAATAAAATAGTTTGCGAAAATTCGGGGAAATTTTTCGCTTTTATAACTTAGAGTCTTATAGCGACTCCTATACAAACATGTTCCGGAACGTTTTATCAGAAGATACTAACCCCCGATTAAGAAACCCCATAGCCCATAGGTCAAGGCAATACGCACTCGGTCTCGGTCTTCAATCTCGTTTCCCGCTTACCAGCTTTTCTCTTATCTACATTACCAAGGGTCATAAAACTATGAGTCGATTGACTCAGTAAGTGGGAGTCTATCTATAAAGTAAAACGACTAATGCCATGTGACGTGCAAACAAATACACAAGAATGCAGAATGATTGCTAGATATAACTAGAACATAACATTAGAGCATGACTAACGCGTGATATCACACTCTATCTATTCACTTGTCGTTCTGCAAGATCGTACATCCTCTTCTGCTATGATCTCCACAACGACAATAAGCCAGCCTCAGACCTCGAGCAGCAGTCTTACGGCGGCTTAGGTGTTTTAAGATTGTCTGGGATCCACTAGTGGTACCATCTTCATCTGACGTCGGCGCATGTGTGCCCCCTTGGCACGACAATGAGTTCACTCGAGGCGACTGCTCATTGCTGAATGGGTTCACTCTAGGCGACTGCCCATTACCATCGGGTTCGCTCGTGGCGACTGCCCGTTATCGTTGGGTTCGCTCGAGGCGACTGCCCTTTACCATCGGGTTCGCTCGTGGCGACTGCCCGTTACCGTTGGGTTCTCCCCAGTTTTGAGTACTCAGCGCCATACAGACCACCTAGGTCTGCCACAAACACAAGTCGTTGACTTGTGGGTACCACCGACACGAGTTAATTAAAATTTGGGTACCCTGCAACTAGCAGCGTACACGCTAAACTTATATACGGAAGAGCGTAACGGGATAAACCCCGAAAGAAATTATTGTTTCCCTTTGAAGCTCGTTAAGTGTTTTAAGTTGAAAGCTCGAAATGTGACTTCCGAACTCTCTACTCTCGATCGAATTTGAGAGTCTATCGCTCTTCCGTCCTCTCGATTCTAACCTACTTCCTAGAGTTAGAAGAGAGTCTAACTATACACAGAGCAAACGTGGCTGGTTCAAGTTAGCGTTTGAACCTAACGGGCGTACCCGAACTAAGTTTTCAAGCAAGAGTGGCCGAAGCCTTAACTTTCGAGTTTATTCATTTTAGGCTTTTACCTACTCTTGTTTACTAGCAAGCAAATGCACAAACAAACAGGGTTATACCCTTGGTAAGTAGTTGACTTATGTCTCCTCACTTACCCGGAATTGTTCGACAGAAAGCTTGACGATTCCCGAAGATGTCTTGCTTCACACGTTCTTCGAGGCACTTGGCACTTGTCGAAACGTCGGAAGAACTAGCATCCGAAGTTGAACATCCGTTAGTTATTGGATTCGAGTTTACTTAAAGAGGATATGGTTCGTTGTCGGGATTAGAGTTGGTTCGGAATTCGAGAATTTAATTTATTATTCCTCGGTTTTTCGGAAGTTAAACTTATTCAAGACTCGCGTACTCTCGAATCGAGAATGATACGAAATAAAGTTCAACGAGTAATCATGAGTCTTAAATAAATTAAATAATCCGAAATTAAAATAACCGAGAATTCCAAACGAATAATAAATTAAACTCACAAACGTTATTAAATAAATAATCATAAATTATTTATTTAAATACTGAAAATACATATCATAAAACAAACTAAAAGTATTTAAACGCTATAAGCGATTTAAAACTCACGAGTTAATCGAGCTTTATTTCGATAACTCCTTTATCCTGATATCTTCAAAAACCGGCCTTGTCGTTTTCGACTCGTCGGGTTCCCGCTCGTCCGTCAAGATCTGTAATTCAAACCCGGAATCCCATAACGAGTTAACATCTTAATTCCAACTCTAATAAACTTCCAAAATCCAAATCCCGTTTTCATAACTTACAACCCGAACCCAAAACCAATTCAAGCGAACTCAACCCGAATCCAACTAACCGAAAACGTCCTAACACAACAACGATCACAAACATATCAAACCGAGGCTCATAAATCAATCCACAAAACAGTCTCAACACCTCACATGATCCAATATAGCTCACGGCCAAAACACACAACCAAACTAAACAATTTCAAAACCTCAAAACAAACCCACGGTCAAGCAACTACTCAACCCAAGGTATATAGGTTCTCAGATTTATCCTAACAGCCTCAGATAACAACAATTCATCGTAAATCTGAAAACAAACCTTAAAGATTCACACGGCCAAGAGCAATCCTAATGAAAATTCGTCCAAAAATTCAACAGAATTCCAAACAGCCATTATCAACCAAAACTCAAGCTTTAAACAGGTTTAGAACGTCTCAGAATCATCACATAACTCGCAGAAATCAAAAGCCCCAAACAAAACCTAGTTTATCACATTTTCGGCCAAATTTCATACCAAAACCAAGAAAATTCATAACAATGCTCAAATCCGAGTTAGGAACATCTTTAATCAAGTCCCACAACAAATTAAAACCCATCAATTCCACTGATTTCGACTCGGATTCAAAACCCCCAATTTCACAAGCTATGAACCCTAGCTTTGAATCCAAACCAAAGAGAAGAAATCATCACCTTAATCAGCGAAATCCCTTGCTTCCACTGCTTCCTCGTCCTCTTCCCGGTGATTTCCCCTTGCTCCAACGTCCCGGTGGTTCACGGCGACGTTGTTCTTCCTCGGCCCGGAACGTGCGCGATGGAGGCTCAGCGAAGGTGATGGCGCGACGTGAAGAAGAAAGGAAGAGGGGAAGAGAAGTGGCGGTGATGGTGAAGCTCAGTAGCTCGACGAGCGTGAAGATGGAGCTCGAATTTTTTTGTTTCTTCTTTGTCTGGTTTTCTTTTTCGGCTGAGTAACGTGAGGAAGAAGAGGGAAAGAAGAGAGAGATAGAGAGAGACCGAGAATGAGAGAAAGAAAGAGAATGAGAGAGGGTGAGGTGGCCGAGAAAGAGCGAGGGAGAGTGGAATAAGTGGCCATGTGGCACTCTCTCGTCACGCCACATGTGCACAGGTGGTCCACTCAAATTTTGACACGACTCTCTTAAAACGACCCCTTTTTCTCTTTTTCTTTCAATCTCATCCTTCAAAATGTTGCACATAAGTCCTTTTAAAATAAAATCTCACAATCTTGTCCTTAATTAATTAAAAATAATCTTGAAAAATAACCGAGAAAATTAATATGATTTCCCGTTATTTTGAATATATTTAAGGGATTCCGGAATTAATTTTTACTCTCGAGATTTTTAAATCCCTGAGTATGTTCCGAATAATAATATTGAATTACTCGAATATTCTTATTCCGAAATTTCATCGACCTTAAATATTATCATTTTCCAAGATATTTAAAATTTACGGACGTCTCATATGCAACAAGAATTTGAATTAAAACTCGTCCAGTTTATTCAAATTCACAAGTCGAGCGTCTACAAATGTTTAGACATTACACGTACCGACATGTACCACGCTCACTGGGAACTGCGAGCTCGTCGCGATACGCACGCCGATAGGTAGCGTACTCGCTGGGAAATGAGCGCAACGGCCACCCAGCTCGCGCGCGCCGATAGGCAGCGAGTCACGAATGGATGGCCGAGAATCGCACCCGCCGGATGAAACTGGTCTAGCCAGCGTCCGCGGGAAACTTCGCCGCCAAATGCGGCAGTAATCCGTGCCGACCGGTTACGCTAAACATAGTAAGCCGAGTTCGTAAGACACGCACCAGTCAAAATACAAATCGATTACACTAAGCATAGCAAGTCGAGAAAATAAGACGCACAATAAAAGAAAGCTTCCATCAGAGCAAAACGATGTTGCACAAACAACCCGACGAGAAAAGTACGAAAGTACGACACATGTCAAACACAAAAAAATCCGAAAGAAAGCGTAAAGCGAGCGCTAAACAAGTGCGCAAAAAACCAAAGTAAAGTAGACTAGTCTGAGCCGAAGTCTATCTGCTCTTCGTCATCCTCGGGACGAGGAGCGCCCGACCCATCGACAGCCTCTCCACCAAGTGGACGGTTCGTCGATTGGGCGGCCTCCGCAGGGTCTTGGGGGTGCGGGTCGTTCACCTCTGGTTCGTCCTTAAAAGGAGGGAACATGGTCTTAAAAAAGGAGAAGGTTGTCCCTCGGGGCGCGTTCTCCTTCGCGGTCGCGTCTCGGACTCGCTTGGCCGCTTCGTAACGAGCCGCCTCCAACGCCAAGTCCCAATCGTCCTCCAAGTCCGTCTTGGATCGCACGGCGTCTTCCTTCTCCTCGGCGAGGGTCTGCATCTCCGTCCGTAAGGTGTCCCTCTCCCTCTCGACCTTAACCCGAGCGATCTCGCTCGCCGATAGTCGAGCATGGACAATGCTCAGCTCCGCATCCCGGCTCGAGAGTGCCACCTGGAGTTTCTTCGTTTCTCCCAGAAAGGTGTCAGCCGCCTGCTCCGCCTTCTCGCGAAGCGCCCTCTCGGCAGCCGATTCCCCGTGAGCTCGCTCCAGCTCCCCCTCGAGCGCTTCAAACTCTTGGGCGGTGCGGGTCCCCGCTAGGACGACAGCATGCGCAGCCTCCATACTCGTCTTCTCCTTTTCCATGATCTGCATGCGTCGTAGCATATCTCGGAGAATGCGATCGCTCCGCTCTTGGCGCGCGAGCATCTGCAAATAGATGAAACGCGGATAATCAAGATAAGCACGACAATCATACATAATGCAAGCAAACGAGCCATACCTTTCGGGCATCGCCGATCCCGTTCTGGAAGTGCTCAAGATCGCTCGTCGTCAGCAGACCTTTGAAATCCCGCAAGGAGGTCTCAAGGATCCCTCGGGAGCATTGATCTCTCAACTCTGCCGCCTCCGCTAGGAGCATAGAGTCCAGGCTGTTTGACACCGTCGATGTGTGAGCGCGTTTGTGGCCAGACGTGACCCGAGAGAGGCCGACGATGATGGTCGCTTGTTGGAGGAGATCGTTTCATTCCTCGCCCGCGATGGCGACCCCCCGCGACGGGCCTCGGCTGGAGGGCGAGCCACGATCGTAGCATCGTCGGTGGGCGTTGCTCTCGGCATTTGTGTTCGCGGTCGATGACGTCGAGCCATGGTACCTGCAGAGAAGAAAAGAGCGTTTGTCAGTTAAAACATAACGATAAGCATAAATAATGGAAGAACAACGATAGCGCGACGACGCATATTCGATCAGTACCCCCCGCGTCGGGTGGGGGAGCAGACGAACCCCCCGCCTCGGATTCCGGGCCGGTCTCCACTCCAGGTCCGGAGCATGAGGAGTCTTCGTCAGCAGGCACGAACCATCCGGTGGTTGCCATAAGATCCGGGGACTCGAAAAGCGATCCTTGCCGCCTCGAGTCGGGAACCGCTCCGATCACGAGCGCGAGTTCGGAGCTCTCGATGCCGTAGTCGGCCGGGAATTCAGCAACGGGGCCAAAGGTGAGAGGTGCCGTCCCGAAGGCAGATTCGGACAACCACACCCAAGGGTATCGGTGTTTCGAGGTCAGCTTGGTGAGGATGGTAAATCGCTTCCGGTGCTGAACCTTGTAGAAGCCGGGTTTCCCGGGAACATCGAAGACGGCCACGAGATTCCTGATGTCGTCAGCCGTCACGGCTCGACCCTTCGCTCGGTGCAGCATCATGTGGCAGGCAGCCACCATACGATAAAAAGATGGAGACATCTGGGCCGCATGAACACCGAGCCGAGCTAGAAGATCCTGGATCACGGGCTGAAAAGGCAATCGCAGCCCTCCCCGAAGGCTCGCCTCGTGAACGGCGGCGTACCCCCTCCGAGGACGAGTCGGCAGATCGTCGGACAACGGTCGCAAAAGCGATACGGCCGACGGGATGTGGAACCGCTTCCTCAAACCACAAAAGCTGGCAAATGAGAGCGAACTCGGGAAATCGATGCCGGAGCAGTCAAAGCTATCTCGAATCGCCGTTTCCCCGAGGGGAAACAACGAGGTTCGCTCTTCTTCCTGCGCAGTCGAGCTTGTTGGAGCGACCGATAGGACGCGACGACCCGACGTCTCTCCCGAACCCTCGTGGTGCCCGCTACAGTGGCTCGCTCGGGCCGCGGTGTGCGTGCTCGGCCCATTGGGGCCCGTTTCTCGGGTGTTGACCGCGAGAGGCAGCCCCGTCGGCGCATCCGGCCCGTTCGTGAGCCCATGGTGCGCGTCAAGCGATGGGATGGCCGTGTGGTCCCCATAGGATGCGTCCGGCCCAAGCTCGTGGTTCGGCCCGAAGTCCTGTGAGGGGTCAAGCTCTCTCTCACCTAGGCCCGGCCCAATGGGTCCTAGGGTTTGAGCATGCTTCAAGCTTTCCCCACCTAGGCCCAGCCCAATGGGCCCTAGGGTTTGGGAAGGGTCCAAGCTGGCCGCCCCCTCTCCTCCAACAGTGGATGGCCGGCGCGCCCCATCTCCGGCGCCGGCTCCTCCGCCCATGACGCCGGCCGTCGCCGGCGGCGTCTCCTCGTCGCGCGCGCCCCGGCCTGGTTGGGGCTGGTCCACCCGGGCCACCATGGTCTCCGGCCACCTGCAACGCGGCCCCACCCGCGCGGGTAGAGCCCCCCACGAAGCCGACCCGGCCGGACGCGGCCTCCCCAGCGCCGGCGCCGCCTCCACCGGCCCAGGCGGCGTGCCCCACGCCTGGGTTCGTCGCGCGCGCCTCCACCAGCGCCCCCCCCCCCCCCCCCGGGGTCGGGTTCGCCCCAGACGACGACGACGCAGCCGGGCAAGGCCCCCCCGGCAGCAGCGCGACCTCCCTCGGCCCCGTCGGCCCCGCCAGTGAGCTCCTCGGCCGCGTCGGCGTGCGTCTCGGCCCGCTCGGCCGTCCCGGCCCCGCCTGCACGCGCCATGGTCGCGCCCTCGCCCGCCTCGGCCCGCTCGGCCGACCCAGCCACGCCACAGCGCGACCCAACCACGCCACAGCGCGCCCCGGCCACGTCGGCCACGCCGGCGCTCGCCTCGACCCCGCCGGCGCCGTTCCCGGCCGGTCCGGCCCCGCCTGCGCCCTCGCTCGACCCAGCCCCGGCAGCGCGTGCCCCGGCTGCCCCCTCGCTCGCCTCAGCCACGCCAATGCTCGCCTCAGCCCCGCCGGCGTCGCCCTCGGCCGCTGGGTGCTCTCCCTCGCCCGCCAACCAAGCATCCACCGTGGGAAGGTCTTGGCCGTCCAAGTTCGTCGTCATTCGGTCTAGGAAAATCAAACCTAGGGAAGGGAGAGAGTGATGATCGACCGGAGGTGGTGAAATTCGATCTAGAAAATCGTCCAAAGTCTCGTGAGGGTCGTCAAAGAAGAACGAGACGAAATCCTCGGGGGGCCCATTCGCCGACGTGTGGTTGGGGGACCCCATGGGCGCGAATAACGACGAACACGTCAGCAAAAAATAATAAAATAATACCTAAAGTAAGCGAGCTTACCAATTATTGACAAGACGATTTGACGAGACGACTGAAGACGGAGCTGCTTGAGTTTACCACACGGGCTGCGCCCGGTGCCAAACTCGGGGGGCTAATGTTATCGGCCCGACGAGGTCCGACGGCTCGATCGACATTTCGGGCGGCCGAGCAAGCTCACTCGGCCAATGGCCGAGTGAAACCCTAGCTTCCAGCCCACACTCGGCCGGCCCATCAACTCACTCGGCCAATGGCCGAGTGAGCCTTCTCTCGGCCCAGGCCCATCACTCGGCCAATGGCCGAGTGAACTCCTCCATATGTTCACTCGGCCAATGGCCGAATGAAGCCCAGACGTCCCAGCATGTTCGCTCGGCCAAGGGCCGAGTGAAGCCTCCAGACGGCCCACCATGCTCGCTCGGCCAAACGCCGAGTGAGACCTCTCTCGGCCCAGACTTTTCATTCGGCCGATGGCCGAATGAAGCTCACCCGGCGTCCATTCCTTCACTCGGCCATTGGCCGAGTGAATCTCCCTCGGCGGCCAGCATCTCACTCGGCCATCGGCCGGCCGAGCCTCCTTCGGCCAATGGCCGACTCAGCCTCACTCGGCCAAGGGACCCTAAAAAAGTCCCTTGGTCGCCTATAAATACCGGGGTCCCTCCCCTGGTCCAGGTAATCCGAATTTGAGTACTGAAACGCTGTCGAACTCGTACCTCGCTAGTTTCTCTCAAGTCTCGACCCCTAAACACTAAACCCTCTACAATCCCCCTCAATCCTACTAATGTTGAGCGTCGGAGAGGTAAACAGAGGCAACCCCTCTGTTTCCCCTTTGTAGTTCACACCTTTTTGCTTACATTTCAGGTGCTTGGACGAGATAGAGATCACCTACAGCTAAGGGACGGCTTGGGATACCAAGCCCGACACGCTCGAGTTGAGACGAGACCACTTGGTCCGGCCTTGGGTCTGACCGTCTGCGACTCCTAAATCGTTGTCCGAAAAACTACGACAACAGTTTCTATCACTAAATCACTCGAAAAGAAGGAATCAATGAGTGGGCACTTTTAAACACTACGACTTAAGAACAAGTCTTGAAGTCGCAGAGCTAAACACTAGGTCGAGTGAGGACCTAGGTGCCAAGACAAGAAAAAATCGAAAATAAACTAGAGAGAGAGAGAGAGGATTTTCGGCCACAAGTTCTAGAGAGAGAGTCTCTCAAATCTCTTAAACTTGGATGAATGAATTGTGAGGAAATGAGGCTCCTATTTATAGGAGAGGTCTCACCTTCAATAAGGTAGTTTCCTCTTCTATAGAATATCACATATTCATGAGCTAATTTCCCTATTTCCTACTTGAGACACACGGCCAAAACAAGTCTTCTAGAAGCCTTGATTTGTTTCCTATGTTGTTCAAGGCTTGCCTTTTCTCTCATGTGGCCGATTCCTTATGCATCCCATATGCAAAATTTGTTTCCTCTTTTTCTTTTGGCAAGTATCTAAATACATTTATGCACAAAATAAACTCTTTCTCTTGGGTATTTTGGGCGCCCATCTCTCATCTAGAAGGAGCTTCTAGAAGCTTCTTCATTTGTTCATGACAACATGAGAAAAGCCCATTAAGAATTTTCAATAAAATTCTTATGAAATGAAATTAATTCACAAGGCCCAATAATCAAGTCATGGCCGAGTGACATTAAGTCATCAAATGAACTTGTCAAAAAATTTATTGACATTCATTTCATCCTATGTCTCAAAAGACAAAAATACCCTTTTAACTATTTTCGTTCTTGTTTTGACTTACCTTCCAGTTTAACTATTCCTATCGATGTGATTCGTGACAGTGACCTCATGGACCCAAATGAACAAAGCTTGAGCTAAACACTTGGACTCAAAAGTTCACAAACCTTTTCCAAGTTTAGCTTAATGCCAACTGACTCCACTAAAGAGCTGACACTGAAAATCTCTCGGTTCAAATGAATTTATTTTCTACTCAAGAATTCGACCTAATTATGATGAGCGGATCCACTGAACATTATCTATGTTTACCCTTCATGAATGTCATCAGCTAGTCGGGATTTACTAATTTACCATTTTACCCTTCTAGCTGTTATTTCCTCAACTCCTTTGTCGCTTGTGAATAAGTTAGAAACAATGTATTGACGAGGAGCTAACAAGTCACATTGTTTCATCCAAAAGAGTCAGGACTCAATTTGGACACTGGCCAGTTCATTTATTCACACTCCAAGGAACAAAGCATGAGGTGACATACATTGCATTTCAGCAATCTTGTACATGAATTCCATATCTATGAGAACTTCACAAAGTTACTCATGACAGACTCACAACTTAGTACTTCACCAATAGGCCTTGTTCGGAATCACATAGTGAGTCCGAACTTTAACTTTCTCAAATGAGAATACTAAGGTGTGAAATGGCATGTCTCATTTCAGGATTAAGGTAAGCATGATGCAATTCATACATAGTGACTTCGAGACATAAGAGGTTAAATGGTTTGTTCTTATATTGTCTCTAGAAGTGCACTGGTCAATTCAGTACCTTCGGAAGATACCTAGAAGAACTATAGAGTCCCCAACTCTCAATGCCTCATAACCAGACATCATAGATTCTTCTAACAATCATACTGAGGTCAATAGTACTTTGACCCTAAGATTGCGAATATATCGTTTTATGCAAACTACGAAGAATTTGTTCATGCAAATCTATATTTGTCTCTTCGTAAGTTGTTAAGTTTGTTTATGGACTAAAAGACTAAGGTTTTATCATAAAGCTTCAAACAAAGAAAGAATGAATGAACGTTTCAACTTTATTAATGAATGAATAGGCAATTACAAGCAAGAGTCTTCATGAGACTTTATTACATCAAATGTACAAAATAAAGACTACAACTCTTCTTGTGGGCACCATTGACAACAAACTCCCACTTGACTCAAAGAAGGTGTGTGTAGTCCTTCATGCCTAATCCCTCGCGATGTTGGTCGAAGACCTTGTTCGCTAGGGCCTTGGTGAATGGATCTGCGAGGTTGTCCACCGTTGAGATCTTCTTCACTTCCACATCTCCGCGCTGCACGATCTCTCGAATCAAATGGTATTTCCTCTCAATATGCTTAGAGCGCTTATGGCTTCTAGGTTCCTTTGAGTTAGCGACAGCCCCACTATTATCACAATAAAGGGTCATGGGCTCGTCGACGTTTGGAACAACTTCCAAATACTTAAGGAATTTTCTAAGCCATACAGCCTCTTTGGATGCTTCACAAGCAGCCACATATTCTGCTTCCATTGTTGAGTCAGCAATGCAAGATTGCTTAATACTTCTCAACACAACAGCTCCACCATTAAGGATGAACACAGATCCCGAAGTGGATTTCCTGGAATCCTTATCCGCTTGAAAATCGGAGTCGGTATATCCCGTCATAGTCAGGTCAGTACCTAAGTATGTAAGCATCAAGTTCCTAGTTCTTCGAAGATACTTAAGAACATGCTTAACAGCAATCCAGTGCTCGGGTCCAGGGTTGGATTGGAAACGACTAACTACGCCAACGGCGAAACAGATGTCAGGTCTAGTGCAAAGCATAGCATACATGAGGCTTCCTACGGCAGAGGCGTAAGGAATCTTCCTCATGTCTTCAATCTCTTGTGCAGTCTTGGGAGACTTGTCCTTAGAGAGTGAAACTCCATGCCTAAAGGGTGTTTGACCCCTCTTGCTGTCTTGCATCGAGAAGCGATCCATTACCTTATCAATATAAGATGCTTGAGAGAGCGACAGAGTCCGGTTTTTCCTATCTCGAAAGATTTGGATCCCCAGAATGTACGCGGCTTCTCCTAGATCCTTCATATCGAATTGCTTTGCCAGCCAGACCTTAACCTCAGATAACTTACCCACGTAATTACCAATGAGTAGTATATCATCGACATATAGTACCAGAAACACAACTTTGCCTTCGTGTATTAACTTGTAAACACAAGGCTCATCTATTGACTGTTCAAAGCCGAAGTTCTTTATAGTTTCATCGAATCAAATATTCCATGACCTAGATGCTTGCTTTAGTCCATAAATGGATTTAAGCAACTCACAAACCTTGGTCTCTTGACCTTTATCCACGAAACCGTCTGGTTGAGCCATCTAAATGCGCTCGTCAAGATTGCCATTCAGAAAGGCTGTCTTGACATCCATTTGCCAGATCTCATAGTCGAGAGCTGCAGCTATGGATAGGAGTATGCGGATGGATTTAAGCATCGCGACTGGCGAGAAGGTTTCTTCATAGTCAATCCCTTCTTGTTGGGTATAACCCTTCGCCACAAGTCGTGCTTTGAACGTCTCGACGTTCCCATCAGGACCCCTTTTCTTCTTGTATATCCACTTACACCCTACGGGTTTAATCCCTTCAGGAAGGTCTACAAGTTTCCAGACTTTGTTGACATACATCAAGTGCATTTCAACTTTCATGGCGTCAAGCCAAAGGTTTGATTCAGAACAAGCCATCGCTTGGCTATAGGAAACAGGGTCATCCATGTCGGAAACGGCTACTAGAGAGTCTCCATAAGACATGTACCTGTCAGGCTGTTGAACAGCCCTCCCACTACGTCGAAGTACTACTTGACGAGATTCTGATGAGTTAGGTTGTGTTTCAGTTGGGGTAAGAACAGTTCTTACAGATGAGGTAGAAGCTTCCTCACCCAACTTTTCTTCAAGCACAATTTTGCTTCTAGGTTTCGCATCCTTCATAAAGTCCTCCTCAAGGAAACGAGCATTCGTGCTAACGAAAGTCTTATCGTCCTCGGGACTATAGAAAGTAAAACCTTTGGTTTCCTTCGGATATCCTACAAACAGGCACAATTCTGACCTACTAGCCAACTTGCTAGTCTTTTGCCTCAGCACGTGTGCAGGGCAACCCCAAATTCGGATGCGGCCAAGATTCACTTTACGGCCAGTCCATCGTTCATAAGCGGCCGTTTTAGACGGAACTTGGTTCAGAATGTAAGCGGCTGTTTCGAGGGCATATCCCCAAAAGGAAAGCGGGAGTGATGAGTAACTCATCATTGATCTAACCATCTCCATAAGAGTTCGGTTTCTTCTCTCTGACACTCCGTTTTGTTGAGGTGTGCCAGGTGCGGTAAGCTGAGAAGCGATACCTTCTTCTTTAAGAAAGTCATCGAACTCTCCAAACATATACTCACCACCTCGATCAGATCGAAGGGTTTTGATCACTTTGCCAGTTTGCTTTTCCACTAAAGCCCTAAAGACCTTAAATACGTTAAAGGTCTCGGATTTGTGTTTGAGCAAATAGACAAACCCATATCGTGAGTAATCATCGGTGAAGGTAACGAAGTATTCGTATCCTCGACGTGTCTGTTGGTTGAGCGGACCACATACAACAGAATGTACTAGTTCCTAACAACTCAGTGACTCTTCGACCCTTATCAGAGAAAGGTCGCTTAGTCATTTTTCCTTCTATGCAGGATTCACAAGTAGGTAGTGAACCTATTGCAGAGGCTTGGAGGGGACCGTCCCTCACAAGTCTCTTAATCCTATCTAGACTGATATGACCAAGTCTTAAGTGCCATAGGTATGTTGATTTTGTTAGATCGGAGGATTCAGAAAGTTTGATCCTCTTTGGCTCCCTAATTAGATCGTTATCTATTTCGGTGTCTAAAAGAGAAGGTTGAGTGGGATAGATGTAAAAAAGAGCATTCTTCATACATGCATCAGTGACAAAAGAATTATCAGGAAACGAAATACGAATTCCATTCTTAATGAACTTTAAACAATAATCTTGCTCTAGAAGACGAGCAACGGATATTAAGTTCTTCCCAAAGGTATGAACAAAATAAACATTATTCAAGTTTAAAGTGCGGTCTTCAAAAGACAGCGTCACGGATCCCACAGCCTTCGCAGACACCAGGCTCCCATCACCCCATTTGAAACAGAACTCGCCTTCCTCTAAGCTTTTGGTTTTCTTAAAACCATTTAAGGAACAACAAATATGGTTAGTAGCAGCGGAGTCAAGAATCCACGTTGATACATTATCAGCTACTAAGCATGCTTCGGTAACTAGTACAATACTATGTTCCTTTGCTTTGAGATAGGCAGGACAGTTCTTTTTGTTGGCCTTGTAAGGTCCCTTCTCAGTTCTAGAGGCGGAGGCTTTGTGCTCAGTAGCATGTGCCTCTCCTTGATTCCTCTTTCTCTTAGTGAGACCTACAGCAGTGTGAAGTTCCTCCATAAGCTTGGTAACAGTGTACTCTAGCTTGTTAATGGAGTAGTTCATCTTGGAGGTATTAAGAGATGCAGGGAGAGTTTCTAAGATCACATCTATGACATTCTTCCCATCAATCTCAGATCCTAGGATTTCCTTTTTACTCAGATGACTAATGATCAATATCATAAAGTCTCCAACAGGAGTCCTAGCCTTCATGTGACAGTCCATAAACTGTCGCACTGCTTCTTGCCTTGCTTGACGCCTTTGCCCTCCAAGCATCTCATGGAGATTGGTGAGCATGTCGGCGGCAGACTCGATGTCACGATGTTGTTGTTGCAACACATTGTTCATTGATGCTAAGATATAGCACCTCACAATCTCATCGGAGCAGAGCCAGGCCGCCAAGGCATCTTTGTCCTCTTGAGTTGAATCATTATTCGTCAGAGGAGGACACGGGGTGGTGAGTACCCATTTGTGCTTGGTAAGGATTATGTCGAGGTTATGTTTCGAATCTACGTAGTTTTCGTTTTCGAGTTTGTTCGAGGAAAGGATGAACGAGAGATGTTTGCGAGACATGTTGCTTATTTAAGTTGAAACAAGTTTATGATTAGTCTTTGGTTTAGGATTTAAGTTTTATTAAGACTTTTATAAAATCCAAAGGTGTTATAAACCAAACGATAATTTACTCCCTCAAGAGAAGGCCGCAAAAAATCTCCTTTTATAAGTAAATGACACATCATTAATGCTAAGCCAAGATGTCAATACATCAATTTTGACTAGCCACCTTTTAAATTGGTTTGATCACTCACATCCTTTCGCAGAGCCTCAAGGGAGGATTACTAGGGATTGAGCCTAAGTGTGCAACCAACCACTTAGTCCAAAAGATCAGCTTTGAAAAACAATCCCCCAAGGGGAGGCCTTGTCATCATTGCATCACTCTCGGACGTAGCTCATTGAGCAATGATCGAAGCAATAACGCCTTGGAGTACTCACATTTAAGTGAGGGTCGCAAGAGCGGCTCTTAGTCCCACGTTATTGCATCTTTCATTAGTGTTGGGGATCGTGGGTTACAAACAACGAATATAACCCTCCCACTTAGTTTATGGAGTTGGTTCATCGACTCTTAAAAGTTCGGAAACAGATTTCCTAGTTAGAGAGCGACAGAGCGGACAACTATAAGAGAATCCTAGATCGACATGTTCAAAGCAGTATTAGTGCATAAAGGCACAAGGTACATACTCGATCTTTTCCTATTTTCTATTTTGGGAAAGTGCGTGAGGGAAGTGTGAACTTCAACTCACTCGAACACTTGAAAGTTTGAGATTACACATCTTTTTATTTTTCGGCTTGTCTACAAGGAGACCTCCCACTCAAATTTTCAAGAGCATATAGATTTTGAACATATGTGATATAGATATAGTTTTGAAAACATTTTGAAAATTTATTTGATTTGGATGACAAAATATTTTTCAAGTTTGAAAGTGAAAACGGTTTTTGAAAATTCAAACTAGTTTTGTAAAAATTCAATTTCAATTAAACTTTCAAAAATCAAAACATTTTAATCTTACACATCATGTTTATAATCATATGAAAAACATTTTTGCTCAAGAAAATTTTCTCATTAGAGTTCTATAACTCATGGTAGTGTGGTTTGAAAATCCGGATTTCTAAAAAACTGGAGTTTCAGACAGCCGCGCACCTCGGAGTGAAATCGCCATATCTGGCGGCTCCGATGTCCTTTTGAGCCGAAACCGGTGGTATTGGACAGAGGACAGACAGAGCTTTCATTAGATTCAAGAATCATTAAATTTAGATTTCTGAGCAGAGAGTTATACCACTTTATTGCGGGTTTACTCCAGCTCGAAGAAAAAGAAATAAATTAAAGCTTGGTCCTTTTTAGGTGCGAAAAAGAATCAAGCGTAACGGAACGTTTTAAGATGTTGTTTAAAGCTTTTATTTGTGTTTTATTAGCAGGGTAATAACATAGAATAAAAGAAATAACAACAGGCATAAAACAAATACGGTAAATAAAAGAAACTAGAAAGACAAGGTAACTAGTCCCAAATTTACCGAAATTTCTCAAACCTTTAAAACACGTTTTTCAATATAAAAAATTAAAACTTTTAGAACTGATTCTAATGTGTTTTAAAAACATCCCAAACTCATAGAAAATCAACATGGTTATTAATTTAAAGGCATGAGCAATAAATTAAAAAAAAAATCTTAAGATAACAATTCTAACTTGTCACAAAATTAGTAAACTTTCGAAAACGATTTTCAAGCTCATAATTTTAAAAATATGTACATGCATCTGTTTGACCATAGCTCTGATACCATTTGTTGGAATTGATCTAGGGTTTAAGAAAAAGATTAAACGCTTCGGGAAGCGGCAGAATTTTAAAAAATTTCTTTTCAAGTAAAACAGTTTTTACTAACCTAGACAAAGAAGCAAGTACATGTAATTAAAAACCAATATGAGCTAAAGAGTTTACTAACCTTTCTTGAAGCTTGAACTTTGAAGAAGCTTTTGGAAAGTTTGCAACGCTCGTCTCCCCTCGCAGCACGTCTCTCTTTCTTTCCTCGGCACCTCGAGCAACCACGAAAGTTTCTATCACTAAATCACTCGAAAAGAAGGAATCAGTGAGTGGACACTTTTAAACACTACGACTTAAGAACAAGTCTTGAAGTCGCAGAGCTAAACACTAGGTCGAGTGAGGACCTAGGTGCCAAGACAAGAAAAAATCGAAAATAAACTAGAGAGAGAGAGAGAGGATTTTCGGCCACAAGTTCTAGAGAGAGAGTCTCTCAAATCTCTTAAACTTGGATGAATGAATTGTGAGGAAATGAGGCTCCTATTTATAGGAGAGGTCTCACCTTCAATAAGGTAGTTTCCTCTTCTATAGAATATCACATATTCATGAGCTAATTTCCCTATTTCCTACTTGAGACACACGGCCAAAACAAGTCTTCTAGAAGCCTTGATTTGTTTCCTATTTTGTTCAAGGCTTGCCTTTTCTCTCATGTGGCCGATTCCTTATGCATCCCATATGCAAAATTTGTTTCCTCTTTTTCTTTTGGCAAGTATCTAAATACATTTATGCACAAAATAAACTCTTTCTCTTGGGTATTTTGGGCGCCCATCTCTCATCTAGAAGGAGCTTCTAGAAGCTTCTTCATTTGTTCATGACAACATGAGAAAAGCCCATTAAGAATTTTCAATAAAATTCTTATGAAATGAAATTAATTCACAAGGCCCAATAATCAAGTCATGGCCGAGTGACATTAAGTCATCAAATGAACTTGTCAAAAAATTTATTGACATTCATTTCATCCTATGTCTCAAAACACAAAAATACCCTTTTAACTATTTTCGTTCTTGTTATGACTTAGCTTCCAATTTAGCTATTCCTATCGATGTGATTCGTGACAGTGACCTCATGGACCCAAATGAACAAAGCTTGAGCTAAACACTTGGACTCAAAAGTTCACAAACCTTTTCCAAGTTTAGCTTAATGCCAACTGACTCCACTAAAGAGCTGACACTGAAAATCTCTCGATTCAAATGAATTTATTTTCTACTCAAGAATTCGACCTAATTATGATGAGCGGATCCACTGAATATTATCTATGTTTACCCTTCATGAATGTCATCAGCTAGTCGGGATTTACTAAATTACCATTTTACCCTTCTAGCTGTTATTTCCTCAACTCCTTTGTCGCTTGTGAATAAGTTAGAAACAATGTATTGACGAGGAGCTAACAAGTCACATTGTTTCATCCAAAAGAGTCAGGACTCAATTTGGACACTGGCCAGTTCATTTATTCACACTCCAAGGAACAAAGCATGAGGTGACATACATTGCATTTCAGCAATCTTGTACATGAATTCCATATCTATGAGAACTTCACAAAGTTACTCATGACATACTCACAACTTAGTACTTCACCAATAGGCCTTGTTCGGAATCACATAATGAGTCCGAACTTTGACTTTCTCAAATGAGAATACTAAGGTGTGAAATGGCATGTCTCATTTCAGGATTAAGGTAAGCATTATGCAATTCATACATAGTGACTTCGAGACATAAGAGGTTAAATGGTTTGTTCTTATATTGTCTCTAGAAGTGCACTGGTCAATTCAGTACCTTCGGAAGATACCTAGAAGAACTATAGAGTCCCCAACTCTCAATGCCTCATAACCAGACATCATAGATTCTTCTAACAATCATACTGAGGTCAATAGTCCTTTGACCCTAAGATTGCGAATATATCGTTTTAAGCAAACTACGAAGAGTTTGTTCATGCAAATCTACATTTGTCTCTTCGTAAGTTGTTAAGTTTGTTTATGGACTAAAAGACTAAGGTTTTATCATAAAGCTTCAAACAAAGAAAGAATGAATGAACGTTTCAACTTTATTAATGAATGAATATGCAATTACAAGCAAGAGTCTTCATGAGACTTTATTACATCAAATGTACAAAATAAAGACTACAACTCTTCTTGTGGGCACCATTGACAACAAGAGGAAGGACGGCTCTGAGGCGGCCTTGGAGAGGAATGACGGCTCTGAGGCGGCCTTGGAGAGGAAGGACGGCTCTGAGGCGGCCTTGGAGAGGAAGGACGGCTCTGAGGCGGCCTTTGAGAGGAAGGATGACTCTGAGGCGGCCTTGGAGAGGAAGGACGGCTCTGAGTCGGCCATGGAGGAAGGCCGGGTCTGAGTCGGCCTTGGAGGAAGGCCGGGTCTGAGTCGGCCTTGGACCGGCCACCGGCCGGGCGCCGGCTCTGGGCCGGCCATTGGTCAGGCGCCAGCTCGGTGGCCGACCGGGAGTCGACCGGTCGGACCGTGGCCGGCCGGGAGTCGCCGTGTGGTCCTTGGCTGGCCGGTCGGGAGTCGTTGTGACGGTCCCTGGCTGTCGTGGCGCGTTTTGACTCTTTTGCCCCTGTCGGTCGTCGACGGGCCGACAACAATCTCGTATTTATAGTTGCAGCATGTTGGCGAGCTCAGGTCATCTAGGGCCATGTCATGCGTCGAATGCCGTCTTATTGGGGGGGGGGGGGGGGTGGCATTTGACCCGGTTTGGATGGAACAGTTGAAGAATTTATGTTGCGGTTAGTATGCTTTGTCCAGGTCTTAAGGATACGGTTGAAATGTTTGCTGAGCAAGCTGACCTGGGCCTAGCTGACCTCTATCAAAGCTAGCTCGACTAATTGGTTATGCTTTGACCCGGTTTGTATGCTTTGACCCGGTTTGGATGGAACAGTTGAAGAATTTATGTTGCGGTTAGTATGCTTTGTCTAGGTCTTAAGGATACGGTTGAAATGTTTGCTGAGCAAGCTGACCTGGGCCTAGCTGACCTCTATCAAAGCTAGCTCGACTAATTGGTTATTTTCGAGACATCGAGCTTACCATATGCTATGTCCAAATCGATTCCTTTGCGGACAAGTTTCATTGGCTTGGGATAGTAAATCAAAATATTTTTCATATAAAAAGTTAAAGGATTTATTTTTCATATAGAGAGGTTTTGATTTTTTTAAATAAAATAGTAAATAATTATTTATTTTAGGAGTTCAATTTTTTTTTAAATAAACGAAAATGTGATATTTGTGATATAATATTTTTTGAGGATAGTTATATGTCATTTATACTAAATTGAAATGAGATGTACGATATTTCTGATAACTAATGATAAATCGCGTATTTCGATTAAAATTAATTTTAAATAAACTATAATTTTAATTAAAAATTGTCATTTGACTAATTATTTTATCGAGTCAAATTCTTCATGAATATAATTGATATTGTAAGTAACATAATTGATATTTTACAAAAACTAATTTCATTTCTTCACTTCGCTTTCACGCATTTGTCAAAGACTAATGTCTCTCAGAGCTTCAAAGCTCTCTTATATCACTCCCGCAGAGAAAAAAAAAAGAAGGTGATTGTCAGAGAGTTTAGGAATTTTTTTTTCTTGACCTCAAGACTCTCAGGTCGATCGTGTTCCGATTCACAATTACCCGTAAGATCTGTCTTCCGAAGCTAATCTCTCTCTTTTCTATTATTTGATTTCGAATCTTTCTCATAGGGTGTTTGAAAAGTGCCGAAGAATCGGTTATACCTTTATAAGTCGAAATATTTCAGATGGAGTTTATCGAACCTGTCATTTGATTTATTTTAATCGATTAGGTTACTCATTCTAGCGGTGTAAGTTATTGGTAATGGTATTGAGAATTAGAGCCATTTTGTGCTTTAATAACTCATATATTATACCATACACTGCAAAATGTGAGCTTTACAGTCACGGTCTTGTTTCCTGAGATTTGTTTGCCTGTTGAACTGTGAATTTAACCTAATACGAATTGCGGTGTCGAATGGAGGAAAAAAAACAAATCTTCCGAGCCTTTTATAGGGTGTTAGATTAGATTTCGTTTCTTATGTGCTAAAGAATTGATATTATCATTATATCTCGAAGCTTGTCAAATAAAGCTTATTTAATCTATCATTTGATTGATTTTGATCGCTTAAGTTCCTCATTTTAGCTCTACAAGCTATCGGTACTATTGCTTATTAGGGACTGTTTGTTGCTTTATAAATCTCGCCATTTGTTTGCCTGCTTAACAGTGTATCAGTTTAAATGCGGTGCAGTATATCGAATGGCAGTGCTTTCTCAGTAGAGAAACCTCGAAACCAGGTTCGGCGTTTAAGCGAGTAGATGTGGAACTTCGCGTCGGGTTGCATCGCCGGGACAGTGGGGTCGAAGAAGAAGCCTCCTCCGAATCCAAAGCCGGGCTCTTCGGATTGCTCGGACGACGAAGCTTTGTCTTCGGCGGCGGGACGAGAGGAAGGGCTCGAGTGTCCGATCTGCTGGGAGTCGTTCAACATTGTGGAGAACGTCCCGTTCGTGCTCTGGTGTGGCCACACGCTCTGCAAGAACTGCATCTTGGGGCTCCAGTGGGCGGTGGTGAAGTTCCCGACCCTCCCAATCCAGCTCCCTCTCTTCATCTCCTGCCCTTGGTGCAGCCTCTTGTCCTTTCGCCTCGTCTATCGTGGTACCCTCAAATTCCCCCGCAAGAACTATTTCCTCCTCTGGATGGTCGAGAGCATGAACGGAGATCGGGTCAAGAATCAGACCTGCTTCTCCGAACATCGTGGCTCGGGACCCACCTGGTCTCCGGAGACGAGTGGCGCTTCCTCCGGCGGGTGTGGCCTCCGACGGGGAACCTACCACCACCTACGCAACCACCGCGCAGTGCTGGCGAGGCCGGAGGAGCGCGGCCCACGGTCGGGAGATCACCTCCTAGGGTTCGAGAGACTGCATTTGTCCATCAAGAAATCGCTGTTCCTCTTCGTTCATCTGACGGCCAAGTTTCCGTTGGTACTGATATTCCTCATGATTGTCCTCTACGCCATTCCGGCCAGCGCGGCCATACTCGCTCTCTACGTGCTTGTCACAGTTCTGTTTGCTCTCCCGTCATTCCTCATACTCTACTTTTCGTATCCCAGTTTGGACTGGCTCGTCAGAGAGATCGTCACGTGAGAGACGCAGAGCCCGTGAATAGAAGTTCAACCAATTCGACGACTTTTCCAATCTCCTCCGAAGCTTCCACTCTTCTTTGACCAAATTCGTCCAGGGAGAGAATTCCCTCTATTTTATGCGTATGTAATCTTCAAAAAGTTGCGTTGTGGTAATTTGGCGTTTTTGTTTGTATATATTGTTGGAGGTTGTTCTGTAATAGCTAAATGCTTGTTTTTTAAACAAAATCGCAATAGATTTGCTCTGGGTATGTAATCGTAAAGTTTTATATCGATAATAGCTATGTAATTTATATTAATTTTATGTTTAAAATTCATTTCGACTGTAGTAGTAAAATAGATTTTCCCTCATACCTTCAATTTGAAGTAAAACCCAGGGGGTCGAAAGTTCTATGCTTTTTCAATTGTCTCCCGTCTACATCCAATTATGGACGAAAGCAAAGCCAAGTGAATCGCCACGTGTCAAAAAATATATCCCAGAGCTATTCCAACCTCAAGATTCAGTAAGATACCCACTTTCTGTTTAGTGGTTTTACAGGCTCTGCGGTGAAAGGACAAAAGAAGAAAAAGAGAAAAAAGAGATAGTAATGGTGGCGCCAATTGCTTCCACTTCCACTGCAAAATCTACTCTTTTGAACAATCCAGCGTTTCGGATAGATCCAACTTGTGGTTTTTTTGGCGGTTCCCTGAAGGGTCTTTGTTCGCAACAACAAAACCAGAAACCAAGAAACAAGAGCAGAGATGGGTTCAGTTTGGTCGTTGCTTCTTCTTCTTCTTCAAATCCCAACACTACAACCAGTGGACGTGGCAGTGATGGCGACAGATTCTACTTCAACTTCACCGGTTTCCCTTTCCCTCTCGGTCCTTTTCTCAACCGGCGCACTAGTAGGACCGAGGTCAGCTTCTTCTTCTCAACATCTTCTGCTGTGCAATATCTCGCTAAATATATACTAACTAAGAGAGTTTGTGACCCCAAAATTCTGAAAAAGGAATTACGTTGTTCCCTGAACAAAAGTGATATTATCATTAGAGCCTCACTAGAGTATTTTCCTTTTGTTGAATTGAGTTCAGGCTGTGAAAGGCTCTATATGGCTGTTTGAGCAAGAGCAAGCACTGGGTTTCAGCAGCATCTCGACAAACACTCGAATGACGGTCATCAAGCTCAAATCTGGAGGACTGTGGATTCACGCACCGATTGCTCCGACCAAGGAATGCATTAAGGTTTTAGTCCCATGTTTAACATACTTTGCTTATACTCATAGAAAATCGTCATTTCTTGTTGGCTGACAATGGATTCTGGTCTCTTTGGAAGCTCGTGAAAGAGCTCGGTGCTCCGGTAGAGTACATTGTTCTCCCCACATTTGCTTATGAGCATAAAATTTTTGTCGGCCCGTTTTCGAGAAAGTTCCCACGGGCTCAAGTCTGGGTAGCGCCAAGGCAGTGGAGTTGGCCATTGAACTTGCCGCTCGAGTTTTTCGGGATCTTTCGTTCAAAGACCTTAAAAGACGAGGACTTGTCCTCACCTTGGGCTGATGAGATCGAACACAAAATCCTAAGCTCGCCGGAAGTTGGTAAAAATATGGCCAGCCACTTTTGTTTTCTTTTTGCTCAAATAAAAAAAAAAAATTGTAACTAAACCACCAAAATTTGGAGGTTGCTAAATAACCAATCTTTGTATTTTAAGTAAATAATCATTATGGTGGTATAACATTGTTTGAACGTTTTTAGCATTCTATTTATGCCATTGGAGCCGGATGGTTTATTTGCAATTATTAACGATTATTTACAACTACTAGCGTTTTTTTGGTTTTGTTAATCAAATCTCGTGGTTATTCTGTTAAAATTTAGTAAAAGGTGGTTATATGGTAAACCTTAAGTTTTTGTAGAGAACCTATAAAATATACATATATAGATACATATATATATATATACATATGTATATATATAGATACATATATATATATATACATATGTATATATGTAGATACATATATATATATATATATATATATGTATCTATATATGTATATTTTATGTTTGGTTGTGGTTTTTTTTTCATTTTCTTTTTCTTGCCGCCAGGTATTGGACCATATGTGGAGGTAGCTTTCTATCATAAGCGTTCGAGAACGCTACTTGTAACAGATGCCGTAATTTTTGTTCCAAGAGAACCGCCCGAGTGTATCGGTAAAGAGTCCTTGTTGGCCTCAGCAAAGAATGGTTTGGCTGTGAAACTTCTTAGTAAAGGAAAACAAGTCCCCGATGATCCGGTACTTGACAACATGACGAACCGGCAAAAAGGTAGCTTCTTCATTTCAAGCTCCCCTATTGTCATGTTGAACCTGTGTTTTCTTAGTATAAACTAGTTAAATCAGACTGATTGGTTCGCGTATCGAATCTTTAACTGGCTTTATGAATGACCTAATGTTGTTGGACTGATTGGTTAACTTCTCATTTCTTAAACAGACTTTATTAATGATGTATCAAATCCATATTCTAAAGCTGTTGTCGCAGTTCGATAGAGAGAGGAACATGACTGTTTTGTGTTTCAGGATGGGAAAGAATGGTCCTCCAAATCTTATTTCTTGGTCCGGCGAACCTACTGGAGCCTAACGCCAGCTTTTCTCAGATGTCGCAGAAGCTGATTGTTTCACCCATCGTTAGGACTCTAGTCTTCAGCAAAGTTCCCGAAAAGGTAAGCCTCTAGTCTTCGGTAAAGTCCTATGCTGACTTGGAAGACAAATGGCACTCTGAAACTAGGGGTGTCAAAAGGGACGGGCCTGAGAAGGGTTTGAGAGGGCCTAAAAAGACCAATCCTTAAAAATTGGGAGAGTTACACGAATCACTTATTGAAGATGGTAATTCCTAGAATAATGCATTTTTAAAAAAAATTACAGATGATTTTGCCCTTATTCTAAATGAAACTGTAAACAAGAAAAAATAAGCTAAATGAAACTGTAAATCGTAAACAGTAAAAAAAAAGTCAAATAAAACTGTAACAAGCAAAAAGGTCTGGAGCTGTCCAAGGAGCTAAGAATGAGTTTGTGTCTAAACTCCAAGCCAATTTTTTTCCCTTCTCATCTCTGGAAAATTTCAGGTAAGAGATTGGACCAATAGGATAACACGAGACTGGAAGTTCCAGAGAATAATCCCGGCGCATTTCGCTGCTCCGATCACGGCAAACAAGTCGACTTTCTTGGCCGCGTTCGGGTTCTTGGATGAGCTTTTGGAAGAAGACCGTTATGCTGATTGGCCATCGCTATCTCTTCTCTTCGAGTCACTCACGGGAAAGGCGGCCTCTTATTTCCCTCTCGACGACATGAAGACATTGTCGTCTCTCGATCAGTTTCTAGTCTCCGCAGGGTTCGTGAAGAAAACTGTTTCCGGTCGAAAGCAATGATGATCATACAAATGCTCAGTTAAAAAAAAAATTACAATTGAAGAAAGGAAATCTTCTTGAAGTACTTTATTTTTTCCTTCTTTTGAAAATGGATTTTTGTTGTCATGTATATTACAGTTGCCAAGAGCTCTACATCATCTCTCTTTTATCATGAAAAATGCCTTCTTTAATTGCTTGATCTAACAGTATTAAATTACCCTATATTTTGTGTCAAAGTGTAACAACCTTCTTTAAAAAAATCTATGGGGCTGGTTGCTTAGTACTAGAAGCTTATTTAAACTCTAGCTTCAAATTTAAGATGTTATGCGCCTTGACTTTTTAGGGCTATTTAGTGGTTGAGACTTGAGAGTTGGGATGAGTAAAGGTTAGGCAGTTAGTTATATCGAATCAGGTCCAATATTTAATTGGGACAATTAGGTTAATGGTCTAATAGTCCACTTTTTATTTTAAAAAGTAAAATTTACTTCATTAAGAAAATAGCTCAATAGACCGTAATAAATTAAATTACTTGTTTTACTTAATTCAATTTACTTCGGTTTGATTGATTATTTTCATAATAAAATGAAACTTTACCTAAAATTTTAAAAGAAGTTTGAGGATTGATTAATTGCATCAAATTCTTCTATTTAATTAAGACAATGTGATTGCCTAATCATTGGCTTTTTTTATATGATTTAAATATTTTGTTCAAAAGGTTAATCAGATGGGGTTACAGCTTACAAACCAACCTGAAACCAATAAAGAAAAAAAAAATTAAAATAACCACTTGCTTTTTTATTAGAGAGTCACAACAATAACAAGAATATGCTACCCAAAGCACCAATTAGCAGTCACACCAAGAGCATGAGTATATTGTTTAATATTCTCCTAAGAAAAATTCTCATCTTTGCAAAAAAAAAAAAAAAGATAATACGAATAGTATATCTCCGTGTTTAATCGAAATACTGTTGGAATAGATCTAGGGTTAAGAAAAGACTTATCGCTTATAGCAAGCGGCGGAATATAAAAATTTATTTAAAACACGTAAAACGTTTTTACAACCCAGACAAAGTGCATGAACATATAATTTAAAATTTAAAACTGCATTTAGTTTTTACTCGGTACCAACCTTGAATGGAGATTGAACGTTGAGAAGCCTTCGGAAGGTTGAAACGTTCGTTTCCCCACGCAGCATGCCTCTCCCACTAGTCTTCTTGAACCTGTGAGCAACCACGAAAGTTTCTACCCCTAGAGTCTTAAGAGAATGTTGAATTTAGTGTGTGGGCACTTTTAAACACGATGACTCAAGAACAAGTCTTGGAGCCAAAGAGCTAAAACAAATGCTAGGTCTAATGAGGACCTATGTGCAAAAACAAAAGAACAAGAAGGGTTAGAGAGAGAGAGAGAGAGAGAGAGGGTGGTCAAATTCTAGACAGAGAAGCTCTCAATCTCTAAAATTGTGCGTTGTGAGTTGTGAATGAGGTGGAGTATTTATAGGGGAATGATTACATTCAAAAGGTAGTTTCCTCTTTTCTATAGAATATCACATATTCATGAGCAAATGTTTATTTCCTCTTTTCCTCATGTCACACGTCCAACTCATTGCTTCTAGAAGAAAATTTGTCTCCTCTTTTACTTGCTTTCTCCTTGGTTGGCCGCCCATATATTTCATTGTAAAGGAAATTTGTTTCCTCTTTTTCTTTTGGCAATTATCTTCATACGTCAATGCTCAAAATAAACTCTCTTTCCTCTATGATGGTGCACGAAATTAGGCTTCTAGAAGGAGCTTCCAGATGTTTTTTCATTTGTTCATAACAACATAAGAAAAGCCGATTAAGAATTTTCAAATCAAATTCCATGAAATGAAATTAATCCTCAGGGCCCAAATATTTCATTATAGCCGTTTGATTCGATTCCATTGTCATCATATGACAATGTCAAAAAACTTATTTATTGACATTCATAACATCCCATGTCCAAAAAAACAAAATTACCCTTTAGAAAATTTTCGTAAAACTTGTCTAGTTCTTGTTTTGACTTAGCTTTTAGTTTAACTAAACCTACTCTAATGACTTGTGGTAGTACCCTCATGGATCCAAATGAACAAAGCTTGAGCTAGCATACTTGGACTAAAAATTTCACAAACTTTTTCCAAGTTCTAGCTTAATGTCAACTGACTCCACTAAGAGTTGACACTGAAATCTCTTTGTGTTTACCCTTCATGAATATCATCAACTTGAATAGATATACAAAATTACCATTTTACCCTTCTAGCTGTTATTTCCTCAACTCCTTTGTCGCTTGTGAATAAGTTAGAAACAATGTATTGACGAGGAGCTAACAAGTCACATTGATTCATCCAAAAAATTCATGACTCAATTTGGACACTGGCCAGTTCATTTATTCACATTCCAAAGAACAAAGCATGATGTGATATACATTGCATTTCAGCAATCTTGTACATGCATTCCATATCTCTGAGATCTTCACAAAGTTACTCATGACATCTTCATAACTTAATACTTGACCAATAGGTCTTGTCTATATCACATAGTGAATCGAGAACTATGACTTTCTCAAATGAGAATACGTAAGCTATGAAATGACATGTCTCATTTCTGGATTAAAGTAAGCACGATACAATTCAGACGTAGTGACTTCGAGACATAAGAGGTTAAGTGGTTTGTTCTTATTCTGTTTCTAGAAGTGCACTGGTCAATTAAGTACCTTCAGAAGATACCTAGAAGAACTATAGAGTCTCCAACTCTCAATGTCCCATAACGAGACATGATAGATTCTCCTAACAATCATAATGGGATCAATAGCCCTTTGACCCTTAGATTGCGAATATACTGTTTCAAGCAAACCAAGCAGAGATTGTTCATGCAAATCTATATTTGACTCTTCATTTGTTGTTAGGTTTGTTTATTGACTAAAGACTATAGTTTATCATAAAGCTTCAAAGAGACAAGGAAGAATGAATGAACATTTCAACTTTTATTAATAATTCAGCAGTTACAAGCAAAAGTCTTCGAGAGACTTTATTACATCAAATGTACATAAGTGAAGACTACTACTCTTCTTGTAGGAACCATTGACAACAAACTCCCACTTGACTCAAAGAAGATGTGAGTAGTCCTTCATGCCTAATCCCTCCCGATGTTGGTCGAAGACCTTGTTGGATAGGGCCTTGGTGAATGGATCTGCTAGGTTGTCCACCGTTGAGATCTTCTTCAGCACCACGTCTCCGCGCTGCACGATCTCTCAAATAAAATGGTATTTCCTCTCAATATGTTTAGAGCGCTTATGGCTTCGAGGTTCTTTTGAGTTAGCGACAGCCCCACTGTTATCACAATAAAGGGTCATGGGCTCGTCGACGTTTGGAACGACTTCCAAATACTTAAGGAATTTTCGAAGCCATATGTTGTCGCAGTTTTTCGGACAACGATTTAGGAACCGGAAATGGTTAGACCCAAGGCCGGACCAAGTGGTCTCACTCCGGCTCGAGCGTGTCGGACTTGATATCTCAAGTCGTCCCTTAGCTGTCTGTAATGTCTATCTCGTCCAAGCACCTGAAACACAAGCGAAAAGGTGTGAACTACAAAGGGGAAACAGAGGGGTTGTCTCTGTTTACCTCTCCGACGCTCAACATTAGTAGGATTGAGGTGGTTGATAGAGGTTTAGTGTTTAGGGGTCGAGAGTTGAGAGAAACGAGCGAGTTGTGAGTTCGGCAGCGTTTCAGTACTCAAATTCGGATTTTCTGGGTCAAGGGAAGGACCCTTGTATTTATAGGCAGCCAAGGGGTGGCTTGAAGACCCCTTGGCCGAGTGAGCAAGGTTGGGCCGGCCTTGGAGGAGAGGGCCGGCCTTGGAGTGCCGGCCGTGGAGGGCCGGTCTTGGAGCGCCGGCCGTGGAGGGCCGGCCTTGGAGCGCCGGCCGTGGAGGGCCGGCCTTGGAGCGCCGGCCGAGGAGGGCCGGCCTTGGAGCGCCGGCCGTGGAGGGCCGGCCTTGGAGCGCCGGCCTTGGCCAGCGCCGGCCGTGGAGGGCCGGCCTTGGAGCGCCGGCCGAGGAGGGCCGGCCTTGGAGCGCCGGCCGTGGAGGGCCGGCCTTGGAGCGCCGGCCTTGGCCAGCGCCGGCCGTGGAGGGCCGGCCTTGGAGCGCCGGCCGTGGAGGGCCGGCCTTGGAGCGCCGGCCTTGGCCGGCGCCGGCCTTGGAGAGCCGGCCTTGGCCAGCGCCGGCCTTGGAGAGCCGGCCTTGGCAAGCGCCGGTCCTGGGCCGGTCATACGCCGGGCGGCCGCCGGCCGGGAGCTGGCTGGACGGCACTTGGCCGGCCGGGAGCCGCTGTGCGGGTCTTGCACCGGTCGCGTGGATCTAAGCGATGCCTTAGTTCTCGTCGGTCCGAGACGGACCGACAACATTAGCCCCCCGAGTTTCCGGTCGAGCGTAGATCGAGTGGAAACTCAAAATCTACGCCTTTATACGGATGCGGGATGAACGCTCTCGGGTTCGTGTCATGAGGAATGGCCCTCGCGCGTTGCGAGGGACGGCCTTTGTGCTTCGCGAGGGACGGCCTTTGTGCGTCGCGAGGGACGGCCTTCTGTTTCGGGTTGATCGTGCGTGGCTTATTTTCTCGGTCTGCCAATGAGGGCGTGATCGATTCTCGACTTGCCAACGAAGGCATAACCGATTTGCACGTCTTTGCTGTTTTGTGCGCGTCTTACTTTTCTCGATTTGCCAACGGAGGCACAATCGATTTGCACGTCTTTGTCGTTTAGTGCGCGTCTTATTTTTTCTCGATTTGCCAACGAAGGCATAATCGATTAGCACGTCTTCGTCGTTTAGTGCGCGTCTTACTTTTCTCGATTTGCCAACGAAGGCATAATCGATTAGCACGTCTTCGTCGTTTAGTGCGCGTCTTACTTTTCTCGATTTGCCAACGAAGGCATAATCGATTAGCACGTCTTCGTCGTTTAGTGCGCGTCTTATTTTTCTCGATTTGCCAACTAAGGCATAATCGATTAGCACGTCTTTGTTGTATTGTGCGCGTCTTATGTTCTCGATTTGCCAACGAAGGCACAATCGATTAGCACGTCTTTGTCGTATTGTGCGCGTCTTATGTTCTCGATTTGCCAACGAAGGCATAATCGATTAGCACGTCTTTGTTGTATTGTGCGCGTCTTATGTTCTCGATTTGCCAACGAAGGCATAATCGATTAGCACGTCTTTGTTGTTTTGTGCGCGTCTTATGTTCTCGATTTGCCAACGAAGGCATAATCGATTAGCACGTCTTTGTCGTATTGTGCGCGTCTTATGTTCTCGATTTGCCAACGAAGGCATAATCGATTAGCACGTCTTTGTCGTATTGTGCGCGTCTTATGTTCTCGATTTGCCAACGAAGGCATAATCGATTAGCACGTCTTTGTTGTATTGTGCGCGTCTTATGTTCTCGATTTGCCAACGAAGGCATAATCGATTAGCACGTCTTTGTTGTTTTGTGCGCGTCTTATTTTTCTCGATTTGCCAACGAAGACATAATCGATTAGCACGTCTTTGTTGTATCTTTTTTTTTTTTTTTTTTTTTTAGCATTGTTTCCCATTAGCCCCCCGAGTTTCTCGTGTACTCGTAGAGGAGACTAGAAATTTTACTGCAGCAAGATAAAGACTTCGAGATGAAATGTGATGCAATTATCATGCACAAATAGTAAAAAATTACATCCCTGGGCCATTGGCCTTATTGAAATTCGAGATTGTCTTAAAACTGGAAATAAAATGACATAATGAGAAAAGGGGGACGGGCTTAGCCCACGACATGCAGCTGTGAGCTCTCCGGTTCTTCAATCGCCGCCTGGTCCATGACAGTCACCGTCGCCGGACCCTTCCTTCCCTGCCATGGATGGCCTTCGTGCACCGTGGCTGCCCCGACCGTTCTCAGGACATACTCTTTTAATTTCCCGTCTTGAATCAGGGCCTCGATCTGACGCCTAAGATGGTAGCACTCGGACGTCAGATGCCCGTGATCCTGGTGGTACTCACAGAACTTATTTCGATCCCTCTTTGCGGGGTCCTTCGCAAGGGGAGCCGGACTTCCTAGCTTGTCGCGGTGTAGAGCTAGGATCCGCTCTTGCGGAGTGTTCAGCGGGGTGTACGTTGATAACGCTCGGAAGTTATCAACGTGCGACGATCTTGGACCGGAGAGGGGGCGACCGCTAGGGGTCCGGCCTCCCTTGCTCCTCTTGCTTTGAGGGTCGGGGCGATCTTCGTCCCGTTCTTCGCGGTGGCGACTACCTTGTCCTCCTGACTTCCGGCCATCGCGGCCATCGAGATAGTCCTCGATTCCCATATGTGTGCGGGCTCTCGTCATCAGCTCCGCCATGTCTCGCGGGACTTGCCCGACAATGGACTTGAGGAAGTCGCTCGTGCGAACTCCCTCGGTAATCGCCGTGATGGCGTCCCTGTCGTCGAAGCCCTCGACTTTGTGAGACTCCTCGGTGAAGCGAGCGAGGTATTGTCTCAATGTCTCATCTCTCCCCTGTCGAATGGAGAGGAGGTGGGTCTTCGATTTCTTTTGTGCCACGAGCGTGGCAAAGCGAGCGAGGAAAGCCTCTCGCAAGGCCCGGAAGGACGGGATGCTTCCAGGCCTCAAACTTTGGAACCACTCAAAGCCCGACCCTGTGAGGGTCAGGCTGAAGGCTTGGCAGAGGGTGGCGTCCGTCTGCCCTTGCATCGTCATCCACGTCTCATAGTGTTGGACGTGGAAGTGGGGGTCCGTACGTCCATCATAGGGGGGAATGGACGGTAACTTAAAGTTTCCCACGCATGGCTGCTCGAGGACTTGTGCGGCGAAGGGAGAGTACGATTCCTCGATCCCTCCGTATGGCCTTTGCCTCCCTGACTCCCTCATCTCGATGATTTGGTTTTGGAGGCTCTGGATCATTGTGACCATATCAAGCCCGTTGGCAGGGCCAATTGTCGGGGCCACGGGGGTCACCGGTCGGCGTTCATTGGACGCTTGGTCCACGACATTGGCCTGAGGTCGGCCAAGAGTTGCGGCGGGGAGCGCGTCCCTTCGAGAATTTAGCCTTTGGCGGAGATCCTCCCCTCGGGAGTTTCTCTGCGCCGTCAAGCGCTCTCTAAGGTCCACGCTTGGTGCGTGACGAGGCGAGGTCGCCCTTGGCCGGGTCGTCCGGCGAGCGCTTCGGCTATCGGCTCCATCGTCGACCAGAGTCGCTCTCTCCTCGGCGAGGGGCCGTGTCCGGCCACCTCTTGAGACCGAGGGGGCGAGTCCCCGGGACTGTGACCGTGCCTGTTGTCGCGCCGGGCACAAAGGATCGGCCAACGCACCGTTGGCCCTCTCGGGTCGCGCTTGAGCGAGGCTAGGGGTGGCCTCGTCGGTCCTCGACTCCTCCACGTACTCGGGGTCGGAGTAATCTTGAGCTGATCGATCCTCGACGTCGTAGCCGAGGAGACCGGCGATGAGGGAGCTGTCAACGCCGGGACGGTCAAGGAGCTCCGCGAGCCGCCGGGCCGTGTCCTCTCGGAGCTCGGCCTCGGGGTCGTTCACCGGGTCTTGGGGCTGGCTCTCGCTATCGCGAGGTTGCCCTTCAAGACGGTGCGCGGGGTTTCGGAGGTCGTACCTCGAGCTCGTCGCTCGGGTACCCGCGGAGGTAGAGGGTAGATGACTCATCTTTCGAGAGTCGTGAGAACAAAGGGAGAAAACTGGTAGAGGGAATGCGTCGTCAAGGTCGAGAGATGCCCTCCTTCTAGCGCCAAAATGTTGTCGCAGTTTTTCGGACAACGATTTAGGAACCGGAAATGGTTAGACCCAAGGCCGGACCAAGTGGTCTCACTCCGGCTCGAGCGTGTCGGACTTGATATCTCAAGTCGTCCCTTAGCTGTCTGTAATGTCTATCTCGTCCAAGCACCTGAAACACAAGCGAAAAGGTGTGAACTACAAAGGGGAAACAGAGGGGTTGCCTCTGTTTACCTCTCCGACGCTCAACATTAGTAGGATTGAGGTGGTTGATAGAGGTTTAGTGTTTAGGGGTCGAGAGTTGAGAGAAACGAGCGAGTTGTGAGTTCGGCAGCGTTTCAGTACTCAAATTCGGATTTTCTGGGTCAAGGGAAGGACCCTTGTATTTATAGGCAGCCAAGGGGTGGCTTGAAGACCCCTTGGCCGAGTGAGCAAGGTTGGGCCGGCCTTGGAGGAGAGGGCCGGCCTTGGAGTGCCGGCCGTGGAGGGCCGGTCTTGGAGCGCCGGCCGTGGAGGGCCGGCCTTGGAGCGCCGGCCGTGGAGGGCCGGCCTTGGAGCGCCGGCCGAGGAGGGCCGGCCTTGGAGCGCCGGCCGTGGAGGGCCGGCCTTGGAGCGCCGGCCTTGGCCAGCGCCGGCCGTGGAGGGCCGGCCTTGGAGCGCCGGCCGTGGAGGGCCGGCCTTGGAGCGCCGGCCGAGGAGGGCCGGCCTTGGAGCGCCGGCCGTGGAGGGCCGGCCTTGGAGCGCCGGCCTTGGCCAGCGCCGGCCGTGGAGGGCCGGCCTTGGAGCGCCGGCCGAGGAGGGCCGGCCTTGGAGCGCCGGCCGTGGAGGGCCGGCCTTGGAGCGCCGGCCTTGGCCAGCGCCGGCCGTGGAGGGCCGGCCTTGGAGCGCCGGCCGTGGAGGGCCGGCCTTGGAGCGCCGGCCGTGGAGGGCCGGCCTTGGAGCGCCGGCCTTGGAGAGCCGGCCTTGGCCAGCGCCGGCCTTGGAGAGCCGGCCTTGGCAAGCGCCGGTCCTGGGCCGGTCATACGCCGGGCGGCCGCCGGCCGGGAGCTGGCTGGACGGCACTTGGCCGGCCGGGAGCCGCTGTGCGGGTCTTGCACCGGTCGCGTGGATCTAAGCGATGCCTTAGTTCTCGTCGGTCCGAGACGGACCGACAACACCATACATCCTCTTTGGATGTTTCACAAGCAGCCACATATTCTGCTTCAATTGTGGAGTCAGCAATGCAAGATTGCTTGAAACTCCTCCAAACCACAGATCCACCACCATTAAGGATAAACTCAGATCCTGAAGTGGATTTCCTGGAATCCTTATCCGCATGAAAATCGGAGTCGGTATATCCCGTCATAGTCAGGTCAGTACCTGAATATGTAAGCATCAAGTTCCTAGTCCTCCGAAGATACTTATGAACATGCTTAACAGCAATCCAGTGGTCGGGTCTAGGGTTGGATTGAAAACGGCTAACTACGCCAACTGTAAAGCAGATATCTGGCCTAGTGCAAAGCATAGCATACATGAGACTTCCTACGGCTGAGGCGTAAATTTTTTTTCTAATGTCCTCAATCTCTTGTGCAGTCTTGGGAGACTGGTCCTTAGAGAGTGAGACTCCATGCCTAAAGGGTGTTTTGCCCTTCTTGGAGTCTTGCATCGAGAAACGATCCATCACCTTATCAATATAAGATGCTTGAGAGAGCGAAAAAGTCCGGTTCTTCCGATCTCGAAAGATTTGGATCCCCAGAATGTACGCATTTTCTCCTAGATCCTTCAAATCGAATTGCTTTGCTAGCCAGATCTTAACCTCATATAATCTACCTACATCATTACCTATGAGTAATATATCATCGACGCATAGTACCAGAAACACAACTTTGTCTTCGTGTATTAATTTCTAAACACACGGCTCATCTATTGAGTGCTCAAAACTGAGGCTCTTCATAGTTTCATCGAATCTAATATTCCATGACCTAGATGCTTGCTTTAATCCATAAATGGACTTAAGCAACTCACAAACCTTGGTCTCTAGACCTTCTTCTACGAAACTGTCTGGTTGAGCCATATAAATGCGCTCGTCAATATTGCCATTCAGAAAGGCAGTCTTAACATCCATTTTCCAGATCTCATAGTCGAGAGATGCGGTTATGGATAGAAGTATGCGGATGGATTTAAGCATCGTGACTGGCGCGAACGTATCCTCATAGTCAATACCTTCCTTTTTGGTATAACCCTTAGCCACTAGTCGTGCCTTGAATGTCTCGACGTTCCCATCCGGACCCCTTTTCTTCTTGTATATCCACTTACACCCTATTGGTTTAATCCCTTCGGGAAGGTCTACAAGTTTCTAGACTTTGTTGACATACATCGAGTGCATTTCAACTTTCATGGCGTCAAGCCAAAGGTTTGATTAAGAACTAACCATTGCATGACTGTAGGAAACAAGGTCATCCTTGTCAGAGACGACTATGAGAGTATCTCCGTAAGACATGTACTTGTCAGGCTTTTGAGAAACCCTCCCACTATGTCGAAGTATTACTTGACGAGGTTCTGATGAGTTATGTTGTGTTTCAGTTGGGGCAAGAATAGTTCTTACAGATGAGGTAGAAGTATCCTCACCCAACTTTTCTTCAAGCACAATTTTGCTTCTAGGTTTTACATCTTTCATAAAGTCCTCCTCAAGGAAACGAGCGTTCGTGCTAACGAAAGTCTTGTCATCCTTGGGAAAAACCTTTGGTTTCCTTTGGATATCCCACAAACAGGTACAATTCTGACCTACTAGCCAACTTGCTAGTCTTTTGCCTTAGCACATGTGCAGGGCAACCCCAAATTCGGATGTGGCCTAGATTTACTTTATGGCCAGTCCATCGTTCATAAGGAGTACTAGGAACCGTTTTAGACGGAACTTGGTTCAGAATGTAGGCTGCTGTTTCAAGGGCATATCCCCAAAAGGAAAGAGGGAGTGATGAGTAACTCATCATTGATCTAACCATCTCCATTAGAGTTCGGTTCCTTCTCTCTGACACTGCATTTTGTTGAGGTGTGCCAGGCGCTGTTAGCTGAGAAGCGATACCTTCTTCTCTAAGAAAGTCATCGAACTCTCCATACATATACTGACTACCTCGATCAGATCGAAGGGGTTTGATCTATTTGCCAGTTTGCTTTTCCACTAAAGCCCAGAAGACCTTAAATACGTTAAAGGTCTCGGATTTGTGTTTGAGAAAATAGACAAAACCGTATCTTGAGTAATCATCGATGAAGATAATGAAGTATTCATATCCTCCCCATGCCTGTGTACTGAGTTGTCCACATACATCAGAATGTTCAAGTTCCAGCAACTCAGTGGCTCTTCGACCCTTAGCTGAGAAAGGTCGCTTAGTCATTTTTCCTTTTATACAAGATTCACAAGTAGGTAATACAAGTAGGCAATGAACCTATTGCAGAGCCTTGGAGTGGACCATCCCTCACAAGTCTCTTAATCCTGTCTGGACTGATATGACCAAGTCTTAAGTGCCAGAGATATGTTGATTTTATTAGATCAGAGGAATCATAAAGTTTGAACTTCTTTGGCTCCCTAACTAGATCATTATCTATTTCAGTGTCTAAAAGCGAAGGTTGCGTGGGATAAATGTAAAAGAGAGCATTCTTCATACATGCATCAGTGACAAAATTATTATTGGAAAGAGAAATTCTAATTCCATCCTTAATAAACTTTAAACAATAATCTTGCTCATAAAAAAGAACAAGGGATATCAAGTTCTTCCCAAAGGAAGGAACTAAATAAACATTATTCAAATTTAAAGTTCGATCTTCAAAAGACAGCGTCACTGATCCCACGGCCTTTACTAACACCGAGCTCCCATCACCCCATCTGAAGGAGAAGTCACCTTCATCTAAGCTTTTGATTTTCTTGAAACCAGTCAAGGAACAACAAATATGGTTAGTAGCAGCGGAGTCAAGAATCCACTTTGATACATTATCAGCTACTAAGTATGCTTTGGTAATAAGTACATTACTAATTTCCTTTGCTTTGAGGTAGGCATAACAGTTCTTATTCTCGGCCTTGTGAGGTCTCTTCTTATATCCAGAGGTAGAGGCTTTGTGCTCACTAGCATGTACCTCTCCTTGATTCCTCTTTCTCTTAGTGAGACCTTTAGCAGTGTGAAACTCCTTCATAAGCTCGGTAACAAGGAGAGGTACATACCTTTAGCATGTACCTCTCCTTGATTCCTCTTTCTCTTAGTGAGACTTTCAGCAATGTGAAACTTCTTCATAAGCTCGGTACATGCTACTGAGCACAAAGCCTCCACCTCTCCTTATACCTCGCCTTGTACCCGAGCTTATTAAGGAGTTTCACACTGCTAAAGGTCCCACTAAGAGAAAGAGGAATCAAGGAGAGGTACATGCTATTGAGCACAAAGCCTCCACCTCTGGATATAAGAAGAGACCTCACAAGGCCGAGAAGAATAATTGTCATGCCTACCTCAAAGCAAAGGAAAAGAGTAATGTACTTATTACCTAAGCATGCTTAGTAGCTGATAATGTTGTTGGAATTGATCTACGGTTTTAAGAAAAAGTTTAACGCTTCGGGTAAGCGGCGGAATTTTAAAAATTTTCTTTTGGCAAGTAAAACGATTTTACTAACCTAGACAAAGAGCAAGCACATGTAAATAAAAACTATTATGAGCATAAATAATTTACTAACCTTTTTAGAAGCTTGAACATTGACAAGCCTTCGGAAGGTTGAAAACGTTTGTCTCCCTCGCAACACGTCTCTCCTCTTTCCTCCCCAACTCGAGCAACCACGAATGTTTCTATCACTATAATCACTCGAGAAAAATAGGAATAAGTGTGTGGGCACTTTTAAACACTACGACTCAAGAACAAGTTTCTATCACTACATTCATGCACAAAATAATTTCCCTTTCTCTCTTTATGTTGGGCGCCCAAGGCTTCTCTAGAAAGAGCTTCTAGAAGCTTCTTCATTTGTTCATGACAACATGAGAAAAGCCCATTAAGAATTTTCAATAAAATTCTTATGAAATGAAATTAATCCACAAGGCCCAATTAAACTAATTTGGCCGAGTGACATTAAGTCATTAAATGACCTTGTCAAAAAATTTATTGACATTCATTTCATCCTATGTCCAAAAGGACAAAAATACCCTTTTGACAATTTTCGTAAAACTTGTCTCGTTCTTGTTTTGACTTACCTTCTAGTTTAACTATTCCTACTCGATGTGATTTGTGACAGTGACCTCATGGACCCAAATGAACAAAGCTTGAGCTAAACACTTGGACTCAAAAGTTCACAAACCTTTTCCAAGTTTAGGTTAATGTCAACTGACTCCACTAAAGAGTTAACACTGAGAATCTCTCGCTTCAAATGAATTTATTTTCTACTCAAGAATTTGTTGTCAATGGTGCCCACAAGAAGAGTTGTAATCTTTATATTGTACATTTGATGTAATAAAGTCTCATGAAGACTCTTGCTTGCAATGGCTTATCCATTAATAAAAAGTTGAAACGTTCATTCAATCTTCCTTGTTTGAAGCTTTATGATAAAACCTTAGTCTTTAGTCCATAAACAAACTAAACAACTTACGAAGAGACAAATGTAGATTTGCATGAACAAACTCTTCGTAGTTTGCTTAAAACGATATATTCGCAATTTAAGGGTCAAAGGACTATTGACCCCAGTATGATTGTTAGAAGAATCTATGATGTCTGGTTATGAGGCATTGAGAGTTGGAGACTCTATAGCTCTTCTAGGTATCAACCGAAGGTACTGAATTGACCAATGCACTTCTAGAGATAATATAAGAACAAACCATTTAACCTCTTATGTCTCGAAGTCACTATGTATGAATTGCATCATGCTTACCTTAATCCTGAAATGAGACATGCCATTTCACACCTTAGTATTCTCATTTGAGAAAGTCAAAGTTCGGACTCACTATGTGATTCCGAACAAGGCCTATTGGTGAAGTACTAAGTTGTGAGTCTGTCATGAGTAACTTTGTGAAGTTCTCATAGATATGGAATTCATGTACAAGACTGCTGAAATGCAATATATATCACCTCATGCTTTGTTCCTTGGATTGTGAATAAATGAACTGGCCAGTGTCCAAATTGAGTCCTGACTCTTTTGGATGAAACAATGTGACTTGTTAGCTCCTCGTCAATACATTGTTTCTAACTTATTCACAAGCGACAAAGGAGTTGAGGAAATAACAGCTAGAAGGGTAAAATGGTAATTTTTTAAATCCCGACTAGCTGATGATATTCATGAAGGGTAAACACTGATTATATTCTGTGGATCCACTCATTACAATTAGGTTGAATTCTTGAGTAGAAAATAAATTCATTTGAACCGAGAGATTTTCAGTGTCAACTCTTTAGTGGAGTCAGTTGACATTAAGCTAAACTTGGAAAAAGTTTGTGAACTTTTGAGTCCAAGTATTTAGCTCAAGTTTTGTTCATTTGGATCCATGAGGTCACTGTCACGAATCACATCGAGTAGGAATAGTTAAACTGGAAGCTAAGTCAAAACAAAAACGAAAATTGTCAAAAGGGTATTTTTGTATTTTGAGGCAAAGGATGAAATGGATGTCAATAAATTTTTTGACAAGTTCATTTGATGACTTAATGTCACTCGGCCATATTAAAATAATTGGGCCTTGTGAATTAATTTCATTTCATAAGAATTTTATTGAAAATTCTTAATGGGCCTTTTTCATGTTGTCATGAACAAATGAAGAAGCTTCTAGAAGCTCCTTCTAGACTTGAAATGGGCGCCTACTACCCAAGAGATAGAGAGAATATTTTGTGCATAAATGTATCAAGATACTTGCCAAAAGAAAAAGAGGAAACAAATTTCCTCTAAGAGGAAAACAATATGGGCGGCCAACTAGGGCAAGGAGAGAGCAACACATAAAAGGAAAGAAATCCAAGAGCCTTCTAGATGCTCTATGGTCGTGTGAATCAAAGAGGTTATGGGCAATATTTGCTCATGAATATGTGATATTCTATAGAAGAGGAAACTACCTTATTGAAGGTAAGACCTCTCCTATAAATAAGAGCCTCATTCCACACATTTCATTCATCCAAGTTTTAGAGATTTGAGAGACTCTCTCTCTAGAACCTTGGCCGCCCCTCTCCTCTCTCTCTCTAGTCAATTTCGTTTTATTGTTTTGGCACCTAGGTCCTCATTTGACTTAGAGTTTAGCTCTGCGACTTCAAGACTTGTTCTTAAGTCGTAGTGTTTAAAAGTGCCCACTCACTGATTCCTTTTATTTCGAGTTATTTAATGATAGAAACTTTCGTGGTTGCTCGAGTCGCCGAGGAAAGAAAGAGAGACGTGCTGCGAGGGAGACGAGTGTTGCAACTTTCCAAAAGCTTCTCAAAGTTCAAGCTTCAAGAAAGGTTAGTAAACTTCTATGCTCATAATAGTTTTTATTTATATGTACTTGCACTTTGTCTAGGTTAGTAAAAACTGTTTTTACTTGAAAAGAAATTTTTTAAAATTCCGCCGCTTTGCGAAGCGTTTAACTTTTTCTTAAACCCTAGATCAATTCCAACAGAATTCAACTAATTGTGATGAGTGGATCCACGGAATATTATCTTTGTTTACCCTTCATGAATATCATCAGCTAGTCGGGATTTACAAAAATTCCCATTTTACCCTTCTAGCTGTTATTTCCTCAACTCCTTTGTCTCTTGTGAATAAGTTAGTAACAATGTATCGATGAGGAGCTAACAAGTCACATTGTTTCATCCAAAAGAGTCCGGACAAAATTTGGACACTCGCCAGTTCATTTATTCACATTCCAAGGAACAAAGCATGAGGTGATATACATTGCATTTCAGCAATCTTGTACATGAATTCCATATCTATGAAAACTTCACAAAGTTACTCATGACATTCTCACAACTTAGTACTTCACCAATAGGTCCTGTTCAGAATCACATAGTGAGTCCAAACTCTGACTTTCTCAAATGAGAATACGTAAGCTGTGAAATGGCATGTCTCATTTCGGGATTAAGGTAAGCACGATGCAATTCATACGTAGTAACTTCGAGACATAAGAGGTTAAATGGTTTGTTCTTATATTGTCTCTAGAAGTGCATTGGTCAATTCAGTACCTTCGGAAGATACCTAGAAGAACTATAGAGTCTCCAACTCTCAATGCCCCATAACCAGACACCATAGATTCTCCTAACAATCGTACTGGGGTCAACAGTCCTTTGACCCTTAGATTGCGAATATATCATTTTAAGCAAACTACGAAGAGTTTGTTCATGCCAATCAACATTTGTCTCTTCGTAAGTTGTTAAGTTTGTTTAAGGACTAAAGACTAATGTTTTATCACAAAGCTTCAAACAGACAAGGAAGAATGAATGAAAGTTTCAACTTTTTATTAATGAATAAGCAATTACAAGCATGAGTCTTCGTGAGACTTTATTACATCAAATGTACAAAATAATGACTACAACTCTTCTTGTGGGCACCATTGACAACAAACTCCCACTTGACTCAAAGAAGATGTGTGTAGTCCTTCATGCCTAATCTCTCTCGATGTTGGTCGAAGACCTTGTTCGCTAGGGCCTTGATAAATGGATCTGCCTGGTTGTCCACCTTGAGATTTTCTTCACTTCCACGTCTCCGCGCTACACGATCTCTCGAATCAAATGGTATTTCCTCTCAATATGTTTAGAGCGCTTATGCCTTCGAGGTTTCTTTTAGTTAGCGACAGCCCCACTATTATCACAATAAATGGTCATGGGCTCATCGAAGTTTGGAACAACTTTCACAATACTTAAGGAATTTTCTAAGCCATACAGCCTCTTTGGATGCTTCACAAGCAGCCACATATTGTTGAGTCAGGAATGCAAGATTGCTTAATACTCCTCCACACAACAGTTCCACCATTAAGGATGAACACAGATCCCGAAGTGGATTTCCTGGAATCCTTATCCGCTTGAAAATCGGAGTCGGTATATCCCGTCATAGTCAGCTCAGTACCTGAATATGTAAGCATCAAGTTCCTAGTTCTTCGAAGATACTTAAGAACATGCTTAACAGCAATCCAGTGCTCGGGTCCAGGGTTGGATTGGAAACGGCTAACTACGCCAAAGGCGAAACAGATGTCAGGTCTAGTGCATAGCATAACATACATGAGACTTCCTACGGCTGAGGCGTAAGGAATTTTTCTCATGTCTTCAATCTCTTGTGCAGTCTTTGGAGACTGGTCCTTAGAGAGTGAACCTCCATGCCTAAAGGGTGTTTGGCCCTTCTTGGAGTCTTGCATCGAGAAGCGATCCATCACCTTATCAATATAAGATCCTTGAGAGAGCGACAGGGTCCGGTTTTTCCGATCTCGAAAGATTTGGATCCCGAGAATGTACATGGCTTCTCCTAGATCCTTCATGTCGAATTGCTTTGCTAACTAGACCTTAACCTCAGATAATTTACCCACATCGTTACGAATGAGGAGTATATCATCGACATATAGTACTAGAAACACAACTTTGCCTTCGTGTATTAAGTTGTAAACACAAGGCTCATCTATTGACTGTTCAAAGCCGAAGGTTTTCACAGTTTCATCGAATCTAATATTCCATGACCTAGATGCTTGCTTTAGTCCATAAATGGACTTAAGTAACTCACAAACCTTGGTCTCTTGACCATTTTCCATGAAACCGTCTGGTTGAGCCATGTAAATGCGCTCGTCAAGATTGCCATTCAGGAAGGCTGTCTTGACATCCATTTACCAGATCTCATATTTGAGAGCTGCAGCTATGGATAGGAGCATGCGGATGGATTTAAGCATCGCGACTGGCGAGAAGGTTTCTTCATAGTCAATCCCTTCTTGTTGGGTATAACCCTTAGCCACAAGTTGTGCTTTGAACATCTCGGTATATCCATCCGAACCTCTTTTCTTCTTGTATATCCACTTACACCCTACGGGTTTAATCCCTTCAGGAAGGTCTACAAGTTTCCAGACTTTGTTGACATACATCGAGTGCATTTCAACTTTCATGGCGTCAAGCCAAAGGTTTGATTCAGAACAAGCCATTTTGTTGAGGTGTGCCAGGTGCGGTAAGCTGAGAAGCGATACCTTCGTCTTTAAGAAATTCATCGAACTCTCCAGACATATAATCACCACCTCGATCGGATCGAAGGGTTTTGATCACTTTGCCAGTTTGCTTTTCCACTAAAGCCCTAAAGACCTTAAATACATTAAAGGTCTTGGATTTGTGTTTGAGCAAATAGAGAAAACCATATCGCGAGTAATCATCGATGAAGGTGTCGAAGTATTCGTATCGTTGACGTGCCTGTTGGTTGAGCGGACCACATACATCAGAATGTACTAGTTCCAGTAACTCAGTGGCTGTTCGACCCTTATCGGAGAAAGGTGGCTTAGTCATTTTTCCTTCTATGCAGGATTCACAAGTAGGTAGTGAACCTATTGCAGAGGCTTGGAGTGGACCGTCCCTCACAAGTCTCTTAATCCTATCTAGACTGATATGACCAAGTCTTTAGTGCTAGAGATATTTTGAGTTTGTTAGTGTTGTCAATGGTGCCCACAAGAAGAGTTGTAATCTTTATATTGTACATTTGATGTAATAAAGTCTCATGAAGACTCTTGCTTGTAATTGCTTATTCATTAATAAAAAGTTGAAACGTTCATTCATTCTTCCGTGTCTGTTTGAAGCTTTATGATAAAACATTAGTGTTTAGTCCATAAACAAACTAAACAACTTACAAAGAGACAAATGTAAATTTGCATGAACAAACTCTTCGTAGTTTGCTTAAAACGATATATTCGCAATATAAGGGTCAAAGGACTATTGACCCCAGTATGATTGTTAGAAGAATCTATGATGTCTGGTTATGAGGCATTGAGAGTTGGAGACTCTATAGTTCTTCTAGGTATCTTCCGAAGGTACTGAATTGACCAGTGCACTTCTAGAGACAAGATAAGAACAAACCATTTAACCTCTTATGTCTCGAAGTCACTACGTATGAATTGCATAGTGCTTACCTTAATCCTGAAATGAGACATGTCATTTCACACCTTAGTATTCTCATTTGAGAAAGTCAGAGTTCGGACTCACTATGTGATTCCGAACAAGGCCTATTGGTAAAGTACTAAGTTGTGAGAATGTCATGAGTAACTTTGTGAAGATCTTATAGATATTGAATTCATGTACAAGATTGCTGAAATGCAATGTATATGACCTCATGCTTTGTTCCTTGGAGTGTGAATAAATGAACTGGCCAGTGTCCAAGTTGAGTCTTGACTCTTTTGGATGAAACAATGTGACTTGTTAGCTACTCGTCGATACGTTGTTTCTAACTTATTCTCAAGCGACAAAGGAGTTGAGGAAATAACAGCTAGAAGGGTAAAATGGTAATTTAGTAAATCCCGACTAGCTGATGACATTCATGAAGGGTAAACATAGATAATATTCAGTGGATCCGCTCATCATAATTAGGTCGAATTCTTGAGTAGAAAATAAATTCATTTGAACCGAGAGATTTTCAGTGTCAGCTCTTTAGTGGAGTCAGTTGGCATTAAGCTAAACTTGGAAAAGGTTTGTGAACTTTTGAGTCCAAGTATTTAGCTCAAGCTTTGTTCATTTGGATCCATGAGGTCACTGTCACGAATCACATCGAGTAGGAATAGTTAAACTGGAAGCTAAGTCAAAACAAGAACGAAAATTGTCAAAAGGGCATATTTGTCTTTTGAGACATAGGATGAAATGAATGTCAATAAATTTTTTGACAAGGTCATTTAATGACATGTTTCACTCGGCCAATATTAGTCTTATTGGGCCTTGTGGATTAATTTCATTTCATAAGAATTTTATTGATAATTCTTAATGGGCCTTTTTCATGTTGTCATGAACAAATGGAAAAGCTTCTAGAAGCCGTTTCTAGAAGGCTATAGGCGCCCAAATACCCAAGAGAAAGTGATATTATTTTGTGCATAAATGTATCAAGATACTTGCCAAAAGAAAAAGAGGAAACAAATTTCCTCTAAGAGGAACAAAAGAATCGGCCAAGAGGAGTCAAGGGAAAAGCAAACAAAAGAGGAAACAAATCCAAGGACTTACTTGTTTTGTGTTGGCCGTGCACCCCTATGAAGGAAAAGGGAAATTGGCTCATTAATATGTGATATTCTATAGAAGAGGAAATTAACTTATTGAAGGTGAGACCTCTCCTATAAATAGGAGCCTCATTCCAAACATTTAATTCATCCCAAGTTCTAGAGATTTGAGAGCTTCTCTCTCTAGCTTGGCCGATCCTCTCTCTCTATTCAATTTCGTTTTATTGTTTTGGCACCTAGGTCCTCATTTGACCTAGAGTTTAGCTCTGCGACTTCAAGACTCGTTCTTAAGTCGTAGTGTTTAAAAGTGTCCACACACTAATTCCTTTTATTTCAAGTGATTTAGTGATAGAAACATTCGTGGTTGCTCGAGTTGCCGAGGAAGAAAGAGAGACGTGCTGCGAGGGAGACGAACGTTATCAACCTTCCGAAGGCTCATCGACGTTCAAGCTTCTAAAGAGGTTAGTAAATTTATTATGCTCATATTAGTTTTATTTACATGTGCTTGCACTTTGTCTAGGTTTGTAAAAACTGTTTTACTTGAAAAAGAAATTTTTTAAAATTCCGCCGCTTAACGAAGCGTTAAACTTTTTCTTAAACCCTAGATCAATTCCAACAAATGGTATCAGAGCTATGGTCAAAGATATGCATGTACATGTATTTAAAATTATGAGCTTGAAAATCGTTTTCGAAAGCTTACTAATTTTGTGACAAGTTAGAATTGTTATCTTAGATTTTTTTTTTAATTTATTGCTCTTTCCTTTAAATTAAATATCATGTTGATTTTCTATGAGTTTGGGATGTTTTTAAAACACATTAGAATCAGTTCTAAAAGTTTTTAATTTTTTATATTGAAAAACGTGTTTTAAAGGTTTGAGAAATTTCGAGTAAATTTTTGTGACTAGTTTTCTTGTCTTACTAGTTTCTTATTTTTACTTGAATCGTTTTATGCTTGTTGTTATTTCTTTTATATCATATTATTACCTTGCTAATAAAACAACAATAAAAGCTTTAACAACATCCTAAAACGTTCCGTTACACTCGATTCTTTTTCGCACCTAAAAAGGACAAAGCTTTAATTATTTCTTTTTCTTCGAGCTGGAGTAAAACCCGCAGTATAAGTGGCATACCTCTCTGCTCAGAAATCGAAATTTAATTTTTTTTTTAATAAAATTAAAGCTCTGTCTGTCCTCTGTCCAATGCCACCGGTTTCAGGTCAAAAGGACATTGGAGCCGTTAGTTATGGCGATTTTACTCCGAGGTGCGCGGCTGTTCTGAAAGTCCAGTTTTTTAGAATTCCGGATTTTCAGCCCCACTACCATGAGTTATAGAACTCTAATGAGAAAAAATTTCTTGAGCAAAAATGTTTTTCATAAGATTATAAACATGATGTGTAAGATTAAAATGTTTTGATTTTTGAAAGTTTAATTGAAATTGAATTTTTACAAAACTAGTTTGAATTTTGAAAAACCTTTTTCGTTTTCAAACTTTAAAATATTTTGTCATCCAAATCATATAAGTTTTCAAAATGTTTTCAAAACTATATCTGATACGAACCTCGGCCGACTAAGCTCCGAGACCCGATACCCCAATAGCACAGCGACGGATCGTCTACGTTTTAGGAACGAAGGTGGATCGAATGACGCCACGGACGGACGCGAATGGCCGTCTGATGAGTCGGGCTCGAACTCCTACACGCACCGCTTTGTAAGAGACTCGAATAGTTCTAAACGAACCAAAGAGAGAATGAAAATCCTCACAGAAAAGTGTTTAACTCGAAATCAGAATTGTGTGTCTTCCATTCAGCCTAAAGGCTTAATTTATAGAGTTTACAAAGGTCAAATTCGCAGCTCCATGGGCCCCATAACCTAATAAGCCCATTTAGCCTTATTTAAGTACTAATAAGCATAAAACAAAGGACCAGCCCAATACAAACCATTATGGGCGTTTTAAATAACATGTCTTGGCCCAAATAACATAAACTGAAAATAGAAAAATAGGAATAGTCTGACTAATTCAATTCAGCCCAAATGACGTTCTTCATTGTTGTTTCTTGGCTTCCTTGAATCCTCTCCTTTGCGAGCTTGTCCCCTTCTTCATCTTGGAGCTTGATGATCAGATTGTTAAGCTCCTCCTTGAATTCCCTCGCTCGAGCTCTTGTCACGGGTCCTTCCGGCAATTGGTATTTTGCTTGCGGCTCCTTTTGGGGCATGTCCTCATCATTCCCCTCGTCTTGAAAAGGATTTTCCCTCAAATCATGATCTGCATCAAAAGGAGATAAGTCAGTCACATTGAATGTAGCACTAACATTATACTCACCTGGAAGATCCAATTTGTAGGCATTATGGTTGATCCTGCGAATAACTTGGAATGGTCCATCGCCACGCGGCTGTAGTTTGGACTTGCGTTGCTCAGGAAAACGCTCCTTGCGCATATGTAACCAGACCCAATCACCTGGTTCGAAAATCACTCTCTTGCGGCCCTTGTTGGCTTGCTGCGCATACTGCTCCGTTCTTCGCTCAATGTTGAGTCGTGCCCTCTCGTGAAGCTGCTTAACAAGCTTTGCTTTCTGTTCACCATCTAAATTCACATGCTCAGACATAGGAATAGGAGATAAATCCAACGGCGTTAGTGGGTTAAAACCATAGACAATCTCAAAGGGTGAGAACTTAGTAGATGAATGAATAGCGCGGTTATAAGCAAACTCAACATGTGGTAAACAATCTTCCCAAGTTTTGATATTCTTCTTAATTATTGCCCTCAACAAAGTCGACAAGGTCCTATTGACTACTTCGGTCTGACCATCAGTTTGGGGGTGACAAGTAGTCGAAAACAACAACCTAGTACCCAACTTAGCCCATAAGGTCTTCCAAAAGTAACTTAAGAACTTGGTATCCCTATCCGAGACAATCGTCCTAGGCATGCCATGCAACCTAACAATCTCTCGAAAGAACAGATCAGCAACATTAGAAGCATCATCGGTTTTGTGACATGGGATAAAATGTGCCATCTTTGAAAACCTATCAACCACTACAAAAACAGAATCACGACCCCGCTTAGTCCTAGGCAAGCCTAACACAAAATCCATAGATATATCTACCCAAGGTGAGCTAGGAATAGGCAAAGGTGTATACATACCGTGTGATTGAACTTTCGACTTAGCTTTCCTACATGTGATACAATTACCACAGATCCTCTCAACATCACGCTTCATGCGAGGCCAATAAAAGTGCTCTTGGATCACTCCTAGAGTTTTTGCTATCCCAAAATGTCCCATAAGGCCCCCACCATGAGCTTCCCTGACTAACAACTCCCGAAGAGAACAACTAGGCACACAAAGTCTACCAAGCCTGAACAAAAATCCATCATGCCTAAAATAATCTCCCGACGCCATCTTCTCACACTTCGTAAATATCTCACTAAACTCTCGGTCTTCTGGATACAACTCTTTGATATGTTCAAAACCAAGCAGTTTAGCATCTAAAGTGGAAAGTAAAACATACCTTCGAGAAAGGGCATCGGCTACCACATTCTCCTTACCTTGTTTGTACTTGATGACATATGGAAACGGCTCGATGAACTCCATCCATTGCGCATGCCGTTTGTTGAGCTTTTGTTGTCCCTTCAAGTACTTCAGTGACTCATGGTCGGTGTGGACCACGAACTCTCTTGGCAAAAGGTAGTGCTGCCAAGTCTCTAAAGCTCGAATTAATGCGTACATCTCCTTGTCGTAAGTGGGGTAATTAAGGGTGGCCCCACTCAATTTTTCGCTAAAATACGCAATCGGCCGTCGATCTTGCATGAGAACTGCTCCGATTCCCACGCCGGACGCATCACACTCAACCTTGAATGGTTTATCGAAGTTAGGTAATGCGAGACAAGGAGGGTTGACTAATTTCCCTTTGATTTTGGTGAACGCCTCCTCTTGTGCTTGCCCCCATGCGAACGCCACATTTTTCTTCATCACCTCCGTGAGCGGGGCAGCGATCGTGCTAAAATCTCTGACAAAGCGCCTATAAAAGCTCGCTAAGCCATGAAAACTTCGTACTTGTGCTGCATTTGTCGGCGTCGGCCACTCCTGAATAGCTTTCACCTTTTCCTCATCTACCTGCACTCCTTTTGAACTTACAACAAAACCCAAGAAGACAACGTGATCGGTGCAAAAGGTGCACTTGTCAAGGTTAGCAAATAACTGTTCACGTTTGAGTACAATAAAAACCTCACGCAAGTGTAAGACATGATCATCCAGGGTCTTGCTATAAATCAAAATATCATCAAAGTATACCACCACAAATTTACCAATGAACGAACGCAAAACATGATTCATAAGTCGCATAAATGTGCTAGGTGCATTAGTCAAACCAAAAGGCATCACTAACCATTCATACAACCCCAGTTTAGTTTTAAAAGCGGTTTTCCATTCATCCCCCTCTTTCATTCTAATTTGGTGGTACCCACTCTTTAAATCAATCTTAGAGAAAACACACGCACCATGTAATTCGTCTAACATATCATCCAATCTAGGAATGGGAAATCGATACCTGACCGTGATGTTGTTGATGGTTCGGCAATCCACGCACATCCTCTGGGACCCATCCTTCTTTGGAACCAATAGAACTGGTACGGCGCAAGGGCTCATGCTCTCTCTAATGTACCCCTTTGACAAAAGTTCCTCGACTTGCCGTTGCAACTCCTTCTTTTCCTCAGGGTTGGTTCGGTAGGCCGGTCTGTTTGGAAGCGAGGCTCCGGGTACAAGGTCAATCTGGTGCTCAATCCCTCGAATCGGTGGTAGTCTTGTTGGCATATCTCGAACAACAACGTCCTTGAACTCATGCAAAAGAGAAACAATGGCAGTAGGTAGAACCTCGCCATGTTGGTTAGTGAATAAGGCAGCCTCCTTGTACACAAGTAAAATCATCGGCTGTTTGGCAAAGAAGGCTTTCCTCACATCACTCTTTCCCGCAAAGAAGTTGTTTTGTTTTCTCTCACCGATTTTGTTTTTCATGACCCCATCTTTTTTTTCACTCCCCACTTCCCTCTCGGGTTTTCTCTCTGGGACTCTCTCTTTTTTTCTCTCTGTTTTTACCTCATCCCTTGGTTCTTTTCCTTTCTCTAGGGTCCTAAACCTTTCCCTCTCTTGTTGCATCCTCAGTTGATCTTCATGAACTTGCTTTGGAGTAAGGGGTGCGAGGGTGATGGTATGATTATTGTGCCTGAGTGAGTACTTGTTGGTGTAGCCGTCATGAGTCACCCTCCGGTCGAATTGCCACGGCCGCCCCAAAAGTATATGCCCCGCGTCCATTGGTGCCACGTCACAGAGCACCGAGTCCTCATAGCTGCCAATCCGGAAACTGATAAGGACTTGTTTGTAGACACGTACCTCTTCACCATCATTGAACCACTGAAGCTTGTAAGGGCGAGGGTGGTTTGTCGTGGGAAGTCCAAGCTTCTTCACTACAGCAATGCTGGCTATGTTCGTACAACTCCCTCCATCGACGATAACACTGAACACCTTCTCACCAATATGGCATCTGCTGTGAAAGATGTTTTCACGCTGCTCCTCATCATCTCGTACAACCTGCGCGTTCATAGTTCGTCGAGAGACCAACACAAGCTCTGCTGGTGCCTCAATTTCCTCGTCTGACTCTTCTCCGGTACACTCTTGGTCTTCCTCTTCATCGTCGGTAATCATCTCTCGGGTCGGAAGAATCGTCATGCTCCTCTTATTCGGGCATTGATTCGCGAAGTGACCTACTCCCTGGCACTTGAAGCACTTGATATCTCGATTTCGCTGAAATGACGTCTCCGGTTTCTTTTGAGCACTGGGACCAGGATTAGATGTGGTTGGGGTCGTGGAAGTGCTTGGCTTGGCTACGTCCCCTCGTGGTTTGAAACTGCTCTTCTCGTCTCGGTTGAAGGTCTTCTTCCATGCAGGTTGTTCTGAGAATCGGTTTCCCCGCATGCTACCCCTCGTCTTGAGCTGCTTCTCAATCTTGACGGCCAAGTGAACCAAATCCTCCATCTCGACATAATGCTGCAACTCCACCTTGTCCGCTATGGCAGGGTTCAGGCCGTTGATAAATCTGGCCATGGTAGACTCGCGATCTTCCTCGATGTTTGCTCGGATCATGGCAACCTCCATTTCCCGGTAGTACTCCTCAACACTGCGAGTGCCTTGCCGTAGGCGCTGAAGCTTCTGGTAGAGCTCTCGGTAATAGTGGCGAGGCACGAATCTCTTCCTCATGATGGCCTTCATCTCATCCCAAGTCTCTATGGGCTCCTCTCCATCCCGTTGCCTACTCGTCACCAGCTGATCCCACCAAACAATAGCATAATCAGTGAATTCAGCGGCAGCAAGTATTACCTTCTTGCGTTCGGTGTAGTTGTAGCAATTGAACACAAACTGGGCTTTGGTCTCCCATTCAAAGTAGGCGTCCGGGTCACTTTTCCCTTGGAATATTGGAATCTTCTGCTTGATGCCACCAATTCCTCCATCTTCTCTGTCCCTTCCTCCATGTCTTCTTTCGAACATTCTCTCGTTTCGTCCTCCTCTCCTATAATCCTCCTCTTCAAAATCATTCTCCATCTCATCTTCTGTCTCCTCCCTAGGCTGTCTTCGTCTTCCTCTGTTGGGAGCTTGTTGGCCTTCCTCCACTCTCTCAACACGTTCTCGTAGCGGCTCCAACTCTTCCCTCATCATCCTCCGCATTTCTCCTATCATGGCTTGCATCATCAGCCTCCGGTCTGGAATTCCCTCATCTGCGTCGCCGTTGTTAGACATGGTTGCTGCAAGATATTGTTAGTAATCAAAAGAAAACCTCACCAAACTCTCCCTCACGTGTTTACACTCAAATAATATCACTCAGCGCTCGTGTTTGATAATGGCGATAGTTATACTCTCTCTGCCTTTCACCACTCACTCAAACTCTCTATAGGCTCGTACCGAACTACTCAGAGACCAGGAAGGTGATGAAAGGAATTCGAAAACGATACACCAAAAACGACACAAACGACACCCAAACGACACGAACAATAAAAACGACACCCCAAATGACACAAACAAGAAAGATGACACCACGGAAAGTTATGATCAGGATCTTAAATAAGTCCCAAAACAATTCTCCCAAGGTGCGACAATCAGCCCACAATTGACAAATGGCGACACAAAAAAAATATCGATAGGATGTAGGGTACCTGGAAACGCTCCAAAACATACAAGGAATCTATCAGGAAAATAAAATTTCTTGAGCTCAAAAATACTCTTTTTTTTTTTTTTTTTTCGGATCCTCTTTTTTTTTTTTTTTTTTTTTTTTTTTTTTTATATCCGGGAGATAAATGCTAATTCAGAATTAATGTGAAACGCTGAAATTGATTGTGATCACACGAAATCAGGAAACGAATGAAATGGTAATTAAGTGGAAATTGATTCTGGAAATAAAAGGGATAAAAGCAAATCAGGGAAACTAAGATATAAAGATACTTCCGAAATTAGGTGCCATAAATCGGGAAACTGAATAAAATTGACTTCCTAAAACAGACCCCGGTAATTAACAAGAAATATATGATCTCCACGGATTCCCTTTTTTTTTTCGGATCTTTTTTTTTTTTTTTGATGCTCAAGAACACAGACTTAACACGAAAAGAACACAGACCTAACACAAGATAACAAACACAGACTCAACACAACAAATACGTACGTACGGAATGAACACAACACAAACGAAGAGACGAAAACAAAGAAAACGAAACAAAGGATAAGCAGACCTAAAAGTAGAGACTAGCTCTGATACCACTTGATACGAACCTCGGCCGACTAAGCTCCGAGACCCGATACCCCAATAGCACAGCGACGGATCGTCTACGTTTTAGGAACGAAGGTGGATCGAATGACGCCACGGACGGATGCGAATGGCCGTCTGATGAGTCGGGCTCGAACTCCTACACGCACCGCTTTGTAAGAGACTCGAATAGTTCTAAACGAACCAAAGAGAGAATGAAAATCCTCACAGAAAAGTGTTTAACTCGAAATCAGAATTGTGTGTCTTCCATTCAGCCTAAAGGCTTAATTTATAGAGTTTACAAAGGTCAAATTCGCAGCTCCATGGGCCCCATAACCTAATAAGCCCATTTAGCCTTATTTAAGTACTAATAAGCATAAAACAAAGGACCAGCCCAATACAAACCATTATGGGCGTTTTAAATAACATGTCTTGGCCCAAATAACATAAACTGAAAATAGAAAAATAGGAATAGTCTGACTAATTCAATTCAGCCCAAATGACGTTCTTCATTGTTGTTTCTTGGCTTCCTTGAATCCTCTCCTTTGCGAGCTTGTCCCCTTCTTCATCTTGGAGCTTGATGATCAGATTGTTAAGCTCCTCCTTGAATCTCCTCGCTCGAGCTCTTGTCACGGGTCCTTCCGGCACTTGGTATTTTGCTTGCGGCTCCTTTTGGGGCATGTCCTCATCAATATCTATATCACATATGTTCAAAATCTATATGCTCTTGAAATTTTGAGTGGGAGGTCCATTTGTAGACAAACCGAAAAATAAAAAGATGTGTAATCTCAAACTTTCAAGTGTTCGAGTGAGTTGAAGTTCACACTTGCCTCATGCACTTTCCCGAAATAGAAAATAGGAAAAGATCCGAGTATGTCCCTTGTGCCTTTATGCACTAACACTGCTCTGAACATGAATATCTAGGATTCTTTTCTAGTTGTCCGCTCTATCGCTCTATAACTAGGAAAACCATTTCCGAACTTATAAGAGTCGATGAACCAACTCCAAAAACTAAGTGGGAGGGTTATACTTGTTGTTTGTAACCCACGATCCCCAACACCAATGAAAGAAGCAATTAACGTGAGACTAAAAGCCGCTCTTGCGACCCTCCCTTAAATGGGAGTACTCCAAGGCGTTTTTGCTTCGATCATTGCTCAATGAGCTACGTCCGAGACTGAAACAATGATGACAAGGCCTCCCCTTGGGGGATTGTTTTTCAAAGTTGACCTTTTGGACTAAGTGGTTGGTTGCACACTTAGGCTCAATCCCTAGTAATCCTCCCTTGAGGCTCTCCGAAAGGATGTGAGTGATCAAACCAATTTAAAAGGTGGGTAGTCAAAATTGGTGTATTGACATCTTGGCTAAGCATTAATGATGTGTCATTTACTTATAAATGGAGATTTTTTGCGGCCTTCTCTTGAGGGAGTAAATTATCGTTTGGTTTAATACACTTTTGGATTTTATCAAGTCTTAAACAAACTTAAATCCTAAACAAAAGACTAAATCATAAACTTGTTTCAACTCATATAGGCAATATGTCTCTCAACCTTCTCTCGTTCATCCTTTCCTCGGACAAACTCGAAAACGAAAACTACGTAGATTCGAAACATAACCTCGATATCATCCTTACCATTAACAAGCACAAATGGGTACTCACCACCCCGTGTCTTCCTTAAACGAATGATGATTCGACTCAAGAGGACAAAGACGCCTTGGCGGCCTGGCTCTGCTCCGATGAGATTGTGAGGTGCTATATCTTAGCATCAATGAACAATGTGTTGCAACAACAACATCGTGACATCGTGCTTGCTGCCGACATGCTCAACAATCTCCATGACATATTTGGAGGGCAAAGGCGTCAAACAAGGCAACAAGCAGTCCGACAGTTTATGAACTATCGCATGAAGGCTAGGACTCCTGTTGGAGACTTTATGATATTGCTCATTAGTTATCTGAATAAAATGGAAATCCTAGGATCTGAGTTTGATGGGAATTGAATGTCATAGATATGATCTTAGAAACTCTCCCCGCATCTCTTGATACCTCCAAGATGAACTACTCCATAAACAAGCTACAATACATTGTTGCCAAGCTTATGATGGAACTTCACACTGCTGTAGGTCTCACTAAGAGAAAGAGGCACATGCTACTGAGCACAAAGCCTCCGCCTCTGGAACTAAGAAGAGACCTCACAAGGCCGATAAAAAGAACTATCCTGCCTATCTCAAAGCAAAGGAACATAGTATTGTACTAGTTACCGAAGCATGCTTAGTAGCTGATAATGTATCAACGCGGATTCTTGACTTTGCTGCTACTAACCATATTTGCTGTTCCTTGAATAGTTTCGAGAAAACCAAAAGCTTAGAGGAAGGCGAGTTCTGTTTCAAATGGGGTGATGGGAGCCTGGTGTCTGCGAAGGCTGTGGGATCCGTCACGCTGTCTTTTGAATTCCGCACTTTAAACTTGAATAATGTTTATTTTGTTCCTACCTTTGGGAAGAACTTAATATCCGTTGCTCGTCTTCTTGAGCAAGATTATTGTTTAAAGTTCATTGAAAATGGAATTCGTATTTCGTTTCCTAATAATTCTTTTGTCACTGATGCATGTATGAAGAATGCTCTTTTCTACATCTATCCCACTCAACCTTCTCTTTTAGACACCGAAATAGATAATGATCTAATTAGGGACCCAAAGAGGATCAAACTTTCTGAATCCTCCGATCTAACAAAATCAACATACCTATGGCACTTACGACTTGGTCATATCAGTCTAGATAGAATTATGAGACTTGTAAGGGACGGTCCACTCCAAGCCTCTGCAATAGGTTCACTACCTACTTATGAATCCTGCATAGAAGGAAAAATGACTAAGAGACCTTTCTCCGATAAGGGTCGAAGAGCCACTGAGTTGTTGGAACTAGTACATTCTGATGTATGTGGTCCGCTCAGCAAACAGGCACGTGGAGGATACGAATACTTCGTTACCTTAACCGATGATTACTTGTGATATGGGTTTGTCTATTTGCTCAAACACAAATCCGAGACCTTTAACGTATTTAAGGTCTTTAGGGCTTTAGTGGAAAAGCAAATTGGCAAAGTGATCAAAACCCTTCGATCTGATCGAGGTGGTGAGTATATGTCTGGAGAGTTCGATGACTTTCTTAAAGAAGAAGGTATCGCTTCTCAGCGTACCGCACCTGGCACACCTCAACAAAACGGAGTGTCAGAGAGAAGAAACCGAACTCTTATGGAGATGGTTAGATCAATGATGAGTTACTCATCACTCCCTCTTTCCTTTTGGGGATATGCCCTCGAAACAGCCGCTTATATTCTGAACCAAGTTCCATCCAACACGGTTCTTGGTACTCCTTATGAACGATGGACTGGCCGTAAAGTGAATCTTGGCCGCATCAGAATTTGGGGTTGCCCTGCACACGTGCTAAGGCAAAAGACTAGCAAGTTGGCTAGTAGGTCAGAATTGTGCTTGTTTGTGGGATATCCAAAGGAAACCAAGGGTTTCATCTTCTATAGTCCCGAGGACGATAAGACTTTCGTTAGCGCGAATGCTCGTTTCCTTGAGGAGGACTTTATGAAGGATGCAAAACCTAGAAGCAAAATTGTGCTTGAAGAAAAGTTGGGTGAGGAAGCTTCTACCTCATCCGTAAGAACTGTTCTTGCCCCAACTGAAACACAACCTAACTTATCAGAATCTCGTCAAGTAGTACTTCGACGTAGTGGGAGGGCTACTCAAAGGCCTGACAGGCACATGTCTTATGGAGACTCTCTCGTAGCCGAATCTGACATGGATGATCCTGTTTCCTATAGCCAAGCGATGGCTTGTTCTGAATCAAACCTTTGGATTGACGCCATGAAAGTTGAGATGCACTCGATGTATGTCAACAAAGTCTGGAAACTTGTAGACCTTCCTGAAGGGATTAAACCCGTAGGGTGTAAGTGGATATACAAGAAGAAAAAGGGTCCTGATGGGAACGTCGTGACGTTCAAAGCACGACTTGTGGCGAGGGGTTATACCCAACAAGAAGGGATTGACTATGAAGAAACTGTTTTCAATGGTGCCCACAAGAAGAGTTGTAATCTTTATATTGTACATTTGATGTAATAAAGTCTCATGAAAACTCTTGCTTGTAATTGCTTATTCATTAATAAAAAGTTGAAACGTTCATTCATCCTTCCGTGTCTGTTTGAAGCTTTATGAAAAAACATTAGTCTTTAATCCATAAACAAACTAAACAACTTACGAAGAGACAAATGTAGATTTGCATGAACAAACTCTTCGTAGTTTGCTTAAAACGATATATTCGCAATCTAAGGGTCAAAGTGTTGTCAATGGTGCCCACAAGAAGAGTAGTAGTGTCTATTTATGTACATTTGATGTCATATAGTCTTACGAAGACTCTTGCTTGTAATTGCTTATTCATTAATAAAAAGTTGAAACGTTCATTCAATCTTCCTTGTCTGAAGCTTTATGATAAAACCATAGTCTTTTAGTCCATAAACAAACTAAACAACTTACGAAGAGACAAATGTAGATTTGCATGAACAAACTCTTCGTAGTTTGCTTAAAACGATATATTCGCAATCTTAAGGTCAAAGGACTATTGACCTCAGTATGATTGTTAGAAGAATCTATGATGTCTGGTTATGAGGCATTGAGAGTTGGAGACTCTATAGTTCTTCTAGGTATCTTCCGAAGGTACTGAATTGACCAGTGCACTTCTAGAGACAATATAAGAACAAACCATTTAACCTCTTATGTCTCGAAGTCACTATGTATGAATTGCATCATGCTTACCTTAATCCTGAAATGAGACATGCCATTTCACACCTTAGTATTCTCATTTGAGAAAGTCAAAGTTCGGACTCACTATGTGATTCCGAACAAGGCCTATTGGTGAGGTACTAAGTTGTGAGTCTGTCATGAGTAACTTTGTGAAGTTCTCATAGATATGGAATTCATGTACAAGATTGCTGAAATGCAATGTATGTCACCTGATGCTTTGTTCCTTGGAGTGTGAATAAATGAACTGGCCAGTGTCCAAATTGAGTCCTGACTCTTTTGGATGAAACAATGTGACTTGTTAGCTCCTCGTCAATACATTGTTTCTAACTTATTCACAAGCGACAAAGGAGTTGAGGAAATAACAGCTAGAAGGGTAAAATGGTAATTTAGTAAATCCCGACTAGCTGATGACATTCATGAAGGGTAAACATAGATAATATTCAGTGGATCCGCTCATCATAATTAGGTCGAATTCTTGAGTAGAAAATAAATTCATTTGAACCGAGAGATTTTCAGTGTCAGCTCTTTAGTGGAGTCAGTTGGCATTAAGCTAAACTTGAAAAAGGTTTGTGAACTTTTGAGTCCAAGTGTTTAGATAAAGCTTTGTTCATTTGGGTCCATGAGGTCACTGTCACGAATCACATCGATAGGAATAGTTAAACTAGAAGCTAAGCCAAAACAAGAACGAAAATAGTTAAAAGGGTATTTTTGTCTTTTGAGACAAACGATGAAATGAATGTCAATAAATTTTTGACAAGGTCATTTTATGACATGTTTCACTCGGCCATGACTTGATCATTGGGCCTTGTGAATTAATTTCATTTCATAAGAATTTTATTGAAAATTCTAAATGGGCCTTTTCTTATGTTGTCTTGAACAAGTGAAGAAAATTCTAGAAACCTTTTTCTAGACATGTTGGGCGCCCATAATACCCAAGAAAGAGAAATTATTTTGTGCATAAATGTATTTAGATACTTGCCAAAAGAAAAAGAGGAAACAAATTTGCATATTAGATGCACAAGGGAATCGGCCAAGAGACTAATAGGCAAGCCAAGGAACAAAAAAGGAAACAAATCCTAGCCTTCTAGAAGGCTGCCTTGGGCGCCTAAGAGGAATGGGAAATAAGGGTTATTTTGCTCATGAATATGTGATATTCTATAGAAGAGGAAACTACCTTATTGAAGGTGAGACCTCTCCTATAAATAGGAGCCTCATTTCCTCACAATTCATTCATCCAAGTTTAAGAGATTTGAGAGACTCTCTCTCTAGAACTTGGCCGAAGTCCTCTTCTCTCTCTCTCTAGTTTATTTTCGATTTTTTTCTTGTCTTGGCACCTAGGTCCTCACTCGACCTAGCGTTTAGCTCTGCGACTTCAAGACTTGTTCTTAAGTCGTAGTGTTTAAAAGTGCCCACTCACTGATTCCTTCTTTTCGAGTGATTTAGTGATAGAAACTATCGTGGTTGCTCGAGTTCCCGAGGAAAGAAAAGAGAGACGTGCTGCGAGGGGAGATGAACGTTGCCAACCTTCCAAAGGCTCATCAACGTTCAAGCATCAAAAAGGTTAGTAACTTTAATAGCTCATATTAGTTTTTATTTACATGCACATGCTCTTGTCTAGGTTAGTAAAAACTAGTTTTACTTAAAAAGAATTTTTTAAAATTCTGCCTCTTAACGAAGCGTTAAACTTTTTCTCAAACCCTAGATCGATTCCAACAAATGGTATCAGAGCTATGGTCAAAGGAATGCATGTGCATGTTTTTAAATTATGAGCTTGAAAATCGTTTTCGAAAGTTTACTAATTTTGTGACAAGTTAGAATTGTAATCTTAGATTTTTTTTAATTTATTGCTCGTGCCTTTAAATTAAAAACCATGTTGATTTTCTATGAGTTTGGGATGATGTTAAAACACATTAGAATCAGTTCTAAAAGTTTTTAATTTTTTATATTGAAAAACGTGTTTTAAAGGTTTGAGAATTTTCGAGTAAATTTTGTGACTAGTTTTATTTTCTTGCTAGTTTCGTTTAGTTACTTGAATCGTTTTATGCATGTTGTTATTTCTTTTATTCTATGTTATTACCCTGCTAATAAAACACAAATAAAAGCTTTAAACAATATCTTAAAACGTTCCGTTACACTCGATTCTTTTTCGCACCTAAAAGGACGAAGCTTTAATTTATTTCTTTTTCTTCGAGCTGGAATGTAAACCCGCATTAAAAGCGGCATAACTCTCTGCTCAGAAATCGAAATTTAATGATTCTTGAATCAAATTAAAGCTCTGTCTGTCCTCTGTCCAATTCCACCAGTTTCGGCTGAAAAGGACATCGGAGCCGCCAGATATGGCGATTTTACTCCGAGGTGCGCGGCTGTCTGAAACTCCAGTTTTTTTAGAAATCCGGATTTTCAAACCCCACTACCATGAGTTATAGAACTCTAATGAGAAAATTTTCTTGAGCAAAAATGTTTTTCATATGATTATAAACATGATGTGTAAAGATTAAAAGTTTTGATTTTTGAAAGATTAATTGAAATTGAATTTTTACAAAACTAGTTTGAATTTTGAAAAACCGTTTTCACTTTCAAACTTGAAAATATTTTGTCATCCAAATCAAATAAGTTTTCAAAATGTTTTCAAAACTATATCTATATCACATATGTTCAAAATCTATATGCTCTTGAAATTTTGAGTTGGAGGTCTCCTTGTAGACAAGCCGAAAAATAAAAAGATGTGTAATCTCAAACTTTCAAGTGTTCGAGTGAGTTGAAGTTCACACTTCCCTCACGCACTTTCCCGAAATAGAAAATAGGAAAAGATCGAGTATGTACCTTGTGCCTTTATGCACTAATACTGCTCTGAACATGTCGATCTAAGATTCTCTTCTAGTTGTCCGCTCTGTCGCTCTCTAACTAGGAAATCTGTTTCCGAACTTAAAAGAGTCGATGAACCAACTCCAAAAACTAAGTGGGAGGGTTATACTCGTTGTTTGTAACCCTCGATCCCCAACACTAATGAAAGATGCAATAACGTGGGACTAAGAGCCGCTCTTGCGACCCTCACTTAAATGTGAGTACTCCAAGGCGTTATTGCTTCGATCATTGCTCAATGAGCTACGTCCGAGAGTGATGCAATGATGGCAAGGCCTCCCCTTGGGAGATTGTTTTTCAAAGCTGATCTTTTGGACTAAGTGGTTGGTTGCACACTTAGGCTCAATCCCTAGTATCCTTCCTTAAGGCTCTGCGAAAGGATATGAGTGATCAAACCAATTTACAAGGTGGCTAGTCAAAATGATGTACTGACATCTTGGCTTAGCATTAATGATGTGTCATTTACTTATAAATGGAGATTTTTTGCGGCCTTCTCTTGAGGGAGTAAATTATCGTTTAGTTTATAACACCTTTGGATTTTATAAAAAGTCTTAATAAAACTTAAATCCTAAACCAAAGACTAATCATAAACTTGTTTCAACTGTTATAGGCAATATGTCTCTCAACCATCTCTCAATCTTTCTTTCCTCGATCAAACTCGAAAACGAAAACTACGTAGATTCGAAACGTAACCTCGACATAATACCTACCGTTAACAAGCACAAATGGGTACTCACCACCCCGTGTCCTCCTCTGACGAATGATGATTCAATTCAAGAGGACAATGACGCCTTAGCGGCCTGGCTTCGATCCGATGAGATTGTGAGGTGCTATATCTTGGCATCTATGAACAATGTGCTGAAAGAGCAACATCGTGACATCGAGACTGCCGCTGACATGCTCTACAATCTCCTTGAGATGTTTGAAGGGCAAAGGCGTCAAGCAAGGCAACAAGCAGTCCGACAGTTTATGAACTGTCATATGAAGGCTAGGACTCCTGTTAGAGACTTTATGATACTGATCATTAGTTTTCTAAATAAGATGGAAATCCTAGGATCTGAGATTGATGGGAAGAATATCATAGATATGATCTTAGAAACTCTCCCCGGATCTCTTGATACCTCCAAGATGAACTACTCCATAAACAAGCTAGAGTACACTGTTACCAAGCTTATGGAGGAACATCACACTGCTGTAGGTCTCACTAAGAAAAAGAGGAATCAAGGAGAGGCACATGCTACTGAGCAAGAAGCCTCCGCCTCTAGAACTGTGAAGAGACCTGACAAGGCCGATAAAAAGAACTGTCCCGCCTATCTCAAAGCAAAGGAACATAGTATTGTACTAGTTACCAAAGCATGCTTAGTAGCTGATAATGTATCATCGTGGATTATTGACTCCGCTGCTACTAACCATATTTGTTGTTCCTTGAATGGTTTCAAGAAAACCAAAAGCTTAGAGGAAGGCGAGTTCTGTTTCAAATGGGGTGATGGGAGCCTGGTGTCTGCAAAGGCTGTGGGATCCGTGACGCTGTCTTTTGAAGACCGCACTTTAAATTTGAATAATGTTTATTTTGTTCCTACCTTTGGGAAGAACTTAATATCCGTTGCTCGTCTTCGTGAGCAAGATTATTGTTTAAAGTTCATTAAGAATGGAATTCGTATTTCGTTTCCTGATAATTCTTTTGTCACAGATGCATGTATGAAGAATGCCCTTTTCTACATCTATCCCACTCAACCTTCTCTTTTAGACACCGAAATAGATAACGATCTAATTAGGGAGCCAAAGAGGATCAAACTTTCTGAATCCTCCGATCTAACAAAATCAACATACCTCTGGCACTTAAGACTTGGTCATATCAGTCTAGATAGGATTAAGAGACTTGTGAGGGATGGTCCACTCCAAGCCTCTGCAATAGGCTCACTGCCTACTTGTGAATCCTGTATAGAAGGAAAAATGACTAAGCGACCTTTCTCCGATAAGGGTCGAAGAGCCACTGAGTTGCTGGAACTAATACATTCTGATGTATGTGGTCCGCTCAACCAACAGGCACGTGGAGGATACGAATACTTCGTTACCTTCACTGATGATTACTCAAGATATGGGTTTGTCTATTTGCTTAAACACAAATCCGAGACCTTTAACGTATTTAAGGTCTTTAGGGCTTTAGTGGAAAAGCAAACTGGCAAAGTGATCAAAACCCTTCGATCTGATCGAGGTGGTGAGTATATGTCTGGAGAGTTCGATGACTTTCTTAAAGAAGAAGGTATCGCTTCTCAGCTTACCGCACCTGGCACACCTCAACAAAACGGAGTGTCAGAGAGAAGAAACCGAACTCTTATGGAGATGGTTAGATCAATGATGAGTTACTCATCACTCCCGCTTTCCTTTTGGGGATATGCCCTCGAAACAGCCGCCTACATTCTGAACCAAGTTCCGTCCAAAACGGTTCCTGGTACTCCTTATGAACGATGGACTGGCCGTAAAGTGAATCTTGGCCACATCCGAATTTGGGGTTGCCCTGCACACGTGCTGAGGCAAAAGACTAGCAAGTTGGCTAGTAGGTCAGAATTGTGCCTGTTTGTAGGATATCCGAAGGAAACCAAAGGTTTTACTTTCTATAGTCCTGAGGACGATAAGACTTTCGTTAGCACGAATGCTCGTTTCCTTGAGGAGGACTTTATGAAGGATGCGAAACCTAGAAGCAAAATTGTGCTTGAAGAAAAGTTGGGTGAGGAAGCTTCTACCTCATCTGTAAGAACTGTTCTTACCCCAACTGAAACACAACCTAACTCATCAGAATCTCGTCAAGTAGTACTTAGACGTAGTGGGAGGGCTACTCAAAAGCCTGACAGGTACATGTCTTATGGAGACTCTCTTGTAGCCGTCTCCGACATGGATGACCCTGTTTCCTATAGCCAAGCGATGGCTTGTTCTGAATCAAACCTTTGGCTTGACGCCATGAAAGTTGAAATGCACTCGATGTATGTCAACAAAGTCTGGAAACTTGTAGACCTTCCTGAAGGGATTAAACCCGTAGGGTGTAAGTGGATATACAAGAAGAAAAGGGGTCCTGATGGGAACGTCGAGACGTTCAAAGCACGACTTGTGGCAAAGGGTTATACCCAACAAGAAGGGATTAACTATGAAGAAACCTTCTCGCCAGTCGCGATGCTTAAATCCATTCGCATACTCCTATCCATAGCTGCAGCTCTCGACTATGAGATCTGGCAAATGGATGTCAAGACAGCCTTTCTGAATGGCAATCTTGACGAGCGCATTTACATGGCTCAACCAGACGGTTTCGTGGATAAAGGTCAAGAGACCAAGGTTTGTGAGTTGCTTAAATCAATTTATGGACTAAAGCAAGCATCTAGGTCATGGAATATTAGATTCGATGAAACTGTAAAGAGCTTCGGCTTTGAACAGTCAATAGATGAGCCTTGTGTTTACAAGTTAATACACGAAGGCAAAGTTGTGTTTCTGGTACTATATGTCGATGATATACTACTCATTGGTAATGACGTGGGTAAGTTATCCGAGGTTAAGGTCTGGCTAGCAAAGCAATTCGATATGAAGGATCTAGGAGAAGCCGCGTACATTCTGGGGATCCAAATCTTTCGAGATAGGAAAAACCGGACCCTGTCGCTCTCTCAAGCATCTTATATTGATAAGGTGATGGATCGCTTCTCGATGCAAGACTGCAAGAGGGGTCAAACACCCTTTAGGCATGGAGTTTCACTATCTAAGGACCAGTCTCCCAAGACTGCACAAGAGATTGAAGACATGAGGAAAATTCCTTGCGCCTCTGCCGTAGGAAGCCTTATGTATGCTATGCTTTGCACTAGACCTGACATCTGTTTCGCCGTTGGCGTAGTTAGCCGTTTCCAATCCAACCCTGGACCCGAGCACTGGATTGCTGTTAAGCATGTTCTTAAGTATCTTCGAAGAACTAGGAACTTGATGCTTACATACTCAGGTACTGACCTGACTATGACGGGATATACCGACTCCGATTTTCAAGCGGATAAGGATTCCAGGAAATCCACTTCGGGATCTGTGTTCATCCTTAATGGTGGAGCTGTTGTGTGGAGAAGTATTAAGCAATCTTGCATTGCTGACTCCACAATGGAAGCAGAATATGTGGCTCCTTGTGAAGCATCCAAAGAGGCTGTATGACTTAAGAAATTCCTTAAGTATTTGGAAGTTGTTCCAAACGTCGACGAGCCCATGACCCTTTATTGTGATAATAGTGGGGCTGTCGCTAACTCAAAGGAACCTAGAAGCCATAAGCGCTCTAAGCATATTGAGAGGAAATACCATTTGATTCGAGAGATCGTGCAGCGCGGAGACGTGGAGGTGAAGTAGATCTCTGGAAGATCCATTCACCAAGGCCCTAGCGAACATGGTCTTCGACCAACTTCGAGAGGGATTAGGCATGTAGGACTACTCACATCTTCTTTGAGTCAAGTGGGAGTTTGTTGTCAATGGTGCCCACAAGAAGAGTAGTAGTGTCTATTTATGTACATTTGATGTCATATAGTCTTACGAAGACTCTTGCTTGTAATTGCTTATTCATTAATAAAAAGTTGAAACGTTCATTCAATCTTCCTTGTCTGAAGCTTTATGATAAAACCATAGTCTTTTAGTCCATAAACAAACTAAACAACTTACGAAGAGACAAATGTAGATTTGCATGAACAAACTCTTCGTAGTTTGCTTAAAACGATATATTCGCAATCTTAGGGTCAAAGGACTATTGACCTCAGTATGATTGTTAGAAGAATCTATGATGTCTGGTTATGAGGCATTGAGAGTTGGAGACTCTATAGTTCTTCTAGGTATCTTCCGAAGGTACTGAATTGACCAGTGCACTTCTAGAGACAATATAAGAACAAACCATTTAACCTCTTATGTCTCGAAGTCACTATGTATGAATTGCATCATGCTTACCGTAATCCTGAAATGAGACATGCCATTTAACACCTTAGTATTCTCATTTGAGAAAGTCAAATTTCGGACTCACTATGTGATTCCGAACAAGGCCTATTGGTGAGGTACTAAGTTGTGAGTCTGTCATGAGTAACTTTGTGAAGTTCTCATAGATATGGAATTCATGTACAAGATTGCTGAAATGCAATGTATGTCACCTGATGCTTTGTTCCTTGGAGTGTGAATAAATGAACTGGCCAGTGTCCAAATTGAGTCCTGACTCTTTTGGATGAAACAATGTGACTTGTTAGCTCCTTGTCAATACATTGTTTCTAACTTATTCACAAGCGACAAAGGAGTTGAGGAAATAACAGCTAGAAGGGTAAAATGGTAATTTAGTAAATCCCGACTAGCTGATGACATTCATGAAGGGTAAACATAGATAATATTCAGTGGATCCGCTCATCATAATTAGGTCGAATTCTTGAGTAGAAAATAAATTCATTTGAACCGAGAGATTTTCAGTGTCAGCTCTTTAGTGGAGTCAGTTGGCATTAAGCTAAACTTGGAAAAGGTTTGTGAACTTTTGAGTCCAAGTGTTTAGCTAAAGCTTTGTTCATTTGGGTCCATGAGGTCACTGTCACGAATCACATCGATAGGAATAGTTAAACTGGAAGCTAAGCCAAAACAAGAACGAAAATAGTTAAAAGGGTATTTTTGTCTTTTGAGACAAACGATGAAATGAATGTCAATAAATTTTTGACAAGGTCATTTTATGACATGTTTCACTCGGCCATGACTTGATCATTGGGCCTTGTGAATTAATTTCATTTCATAAGAATTTTATTGAAAATTCTAAATGGGCCTTTTCTTATGTTGTCTTGAACAAGTGAAGAAAATTCTAGAAGCCTTTTTCTAGACATGTTGGGCGCCCATAATACCCAAGAAAGAGAAATTATTTTGTGCATAAATGTATTTAGATACTTGCCAAAAGAAAAAGAGGAAACAAATTTGCATATTAGATGCACAAGGGAATCGGCCAAGAGACTAATAGGCAAGCCAAGGAACAAAAAAGGAAACAAATCCTAGCCTTCTAGAAGGCTGCCTTGGGCGCCTAAGAGGAATGGGAAATAAGGGTTATTTTGCTCATGAATATGTGATATTCTATAGAAGAGGAAACTACCTTATTGAAGGTGAGACCTCTCCTATAAATAGGAGCCTCATTTCCTCACAATTCATTCATCCAAGTTTAAGAGATTTGAGAGACTCTCTCTCTAGAACTTGGCCGAAGTCCTCTTCTCTCTCTCTCTAGTTTATTTTCGATTTTTTTCTTGTCTTGACACCTAGGTCCTCACTCGACCTAGCGTTTAGCTCTGCGACTTCAAGACTTGTTCTTAAGTCGTAGTGTTTAAAAGTGCCCACTCACTGATTCCTTCTTTTCGAGTGATTTAGTGATAGAAACTATCGTGGTTGCTCGAGTTCCCGAGGAAAGAAAAGAGAGACGTGCTGCGAGGGGAGACGAACGTTGCCAACCTTCCAAAGGCTCATCAACGTTCAAGCATCAAAAAGGTTAGTAACTTTAATAGCTCATATTAGTTTTTATTTACATGCACATGCTCTTGTCTAGGTTAGTAAAAACTAGTTTTACTTAAAAAGAATTTTTTAAAATTCCGCCGCTTAACGAAGCGTTAAACTTTTTCTCAAACCCTAGATCGATTCCAACACAAAGGACTATTGACCCCAGTATGATTGTTAGAAGAATCTATGATGTCTGGTTATGAGGCATTGAGAGTTGGAGACTCTATAGTTCTTCTAGGTATCTTCCGAAGGTACTGAATTGACCAGTGCACTTCTAGAGACAAGATAAGAACAAACCATTTAACCTCTTATGTCTCAAAGTCACTATGTATGAATTGCATCGTGCTTACCTTAATCCTGAAATGAGACATGTCATTTCACACCTTAGTATTCTCATTTGAGAAAGTCAGAGTACGGACTCACTATGTGATTCCAAACAAGGCGTATTGGTGAAGTACTAAGTTGTGAGTATGTCATGAGTAACTTTGTGAAGTTCTCATAGATATGGAATTCATGTACAAGATTGCTGAAATGCAATATATATCACCTCATGCTTTGTTCCTTGGAGTGTGAATAAATGAACTGGCCAGTGTCCAAATTGAGTCCTGATTCTTTTGGATGAAACAATGTGACTTGTTAGCTCCTCGTCACTACATTGTTTCTAACTTATTCACAAGCGACAAAGGAGTTGAGGAAATAACAGCTAGAAGGGTAAAATGGTAATTTTTTAAATCCCGACTAGCTGATGATATTCATGAAGGGTAAACACTGATAATATTTTGTGGATCCACTCATTACAATTAGGTTGAATTCTTGAGTAGAAAATAAATTCATTTGAACCGAGAGATTTTCAGTGTCAACTCTTTAGTGGAGTCAGTTGACATTAAGCTAATCTTGGAAAAGGTTTGTGAACTTTTGAGTCCAAGTATTTTAGCTCAAGCTTTGTTCAATGGGATCCATGAGGTCACTGTCACGAATCACATCGATTAGGAATAGTTAAACTGGAAGCTAAGTCAAAACAAGAACGAAAATTGTGAAAAGGGTTTTTTTTGTCTTTTTAGACATAGGATGAAATGAATGTCAATAAATTTTTTGACAAGTTCATTTGATGACTTAATGTCACTCGGCCATAATAAGATTAATTGGGCCTTGTGGATTAATTTCATTTCATAAGAATTTTATTGAAAATTCTTAATTGGCCTTTTTCATGTTGTCATGAACAAATGGAAAATCTTCTAGAAGGCCTTTCTAGAATGATGCTAGGCGCCCAACATACCAAAAGAGAGAGAGAATATTTTGTGCATGAATGTATCAAGATACTTGCCAAAAGAAAAAGAGGAAACAAATTTCCTCTAAGAGGAACAAGGAAATTCGGCCAAGACAAGTCAAAGAGGGAGAAGATAAATGAGGAAACAAATCCATGTGGCATATGTAATGCCTTACACGCCCAAAATGAAAAAGGGAAACAAGGGATTTCTTCATGAATATGTGATATTCAATATAGAAAAGGAAACTACTGTATTGAAGGTAAAGCCTCTCCTATAAATAGGAGCCTCATTCTTCTCATTTTTCTCATTCCACATAAGTTAGAGATTGAGAGCCTCTCTCTCTAGAACTTGTGGCCGCCAATCTCCTCTCTCTCTCTAGTCAATTTCGTTTTATTGTTTTGGCACCTAGGTCCTCATTTGACCTAGAGTTTAGCTCTGCGACTTCAAGACTCGTTCTTAAGTCGTAGTGTTTAAAAGTGCCCACTCACTGATTCCTTTTATTTCGAGTGATTTAGTGATAGAAACCATCGTGGTTGCTCGAGTTGCCGAGGAAAGAAAGAGAGACGTTCTGCGAGGAGACGAGCGTTGCAAACTTTCCAAAAGCTTCTCAAAGTTCAAGCTTCAAGAAAGGTTAGTAAACTTCTATGCTTATTATTGTTTTTATTTATATGTACTTGCTCTTTGTCTAGGTTAGTAAAAACCGTTTTACTTGAAAAAGAAAATTTTTAAAATTCCGCCGCTTAACGAAGCGTTAAACTTTTTCTTAAACCCTAGATCAATTCCAACAAATGATATCAGAGCTATGGTCAAAGATTAGCATGTACATGTATTTAAAATTATGAGCTAGAAAATCGTTTTCGAAAGTTTACTAATTTTGTGACAAGTTAAAATTGTTATCTTAGATTTTTTTTAATTTATTGCTCTTGCCTTTAAATTAAATATCATGTTGATTTTCTATGAGTTTGGGATGTTTTTAAAACAAATTAGAATCAGTTCTAAAAGTTTTTAATTTTTTATATTGAAAAACGTGTTTTAAAGGTTTGAGAAATTTCGAGTAAATTTTTGTGACTAGTTTTCTTGTCTTACTAGTTTCTTATTTTTACTTGAATCGTTTTATGCTTGTTGTTATTTATTTTATATCATATTATTACCTTGCTAATAAAACACCAATAAAAGCTTTAACAACATCCTAAAACGTTCCGTTACACTCGATTCTTTTTCGCACCTAAAAAGGACAAAGCTTTAATTATTTCTTTTTTTTTCGAGCTTGAGTAAAACCCACAGTATAAGTGGCATAACTCTCTGCTCCTAAATCTAAATTTAATGATTTTTGAATCAAATTAAAGCTCTGTCTGTCCTCTGTCCAATGCCACTGGTTTCAGGTTAAAAGGACATCGGAGCCGACAGTTATGATTATTTTACTCCAGTTATAAGCGGCTGTTCCGAAAGTTCAGTTTTTTAGAATTCCGGATTTTCAGCCCCACTACCATGAGTTATAGAACTCTAATGAGAAAAATTTCTTGAGCAAAAATGTTTTTCATAAGATTATAAACATGATGTGTAAGATTAAAATGTTTTGATTTTTGAAAGTTTAATTGAAATTGAATTTTTACAAAACTAGTTTGAATTTTGAAAAACCGTTTTCGCTTTCAAACTTGAAAAATATTTTGTCATCCAAATCAAATAAATATTCAAATTGTTTTCAAAACGATATCCATATCACATATGTTCAAAATCAATATGCTCTTGAAAATTTGAGTGGGAGGTCTCCTTGTAGACAAGCCAAAAAATAAAAAGATGTGTAATCTCAAACTTTCAAGTGTTCGAGTGAGTTGAAGTTCACACTTCCCTCATGCACTTTCCCGAAATAGAAAATAGGAAATGATCGAGTATGTACCTTGTGCCTTTATGCACTAACACTGCTTTGAACATGATGATCTAGGATTCTCTTCTAGTTGTCCGCTCTATCACTCTATAACTAGGAAAACCGTTTCCGAACTTATAAGAGTAGATGAACCAACTCCAAAAACTAAGTGGGAGGGTTATACTTATTGTTTGTAACCCACGATCCCCAACACTAATGAAAAGTACAATTGTCGCTAGACTAAGAGTCACCCTCGTGGCCCTCTCTTAAATGAGAGTACTCAAGGGCGCTTTGCACAGATCATTGCTCAATGAGCTAAATCCGAAAGTGAGACAATGAGACAAGACCTCCCCTCGGCGGATTGTTTTTCAAAGTCAATCTTTTGGACTAAGTGGTTGGTTACACACTTAGACTCAATCCCTAGTAATCCTCCCTCGACGCCCTGCGAAAGGATATGAATGATCAAACCAATTTAAAAGGTGGCTGGTCAAAATTGGTGTATTGACATCTTGGCTAAGCATTAATGATGTGTCATTTACTTATAAATGGAGATTTTTTGCGGCCTTCTCTTGAGGGAGTAAATTATCGTTTGGTTTATAACACCTTTGGATTTTATAAAGTCTTAAATAAAACTTAAATCCTAAACCAAAGACTAATCATAAACTTGTTTCAACTTATATAGGCAATATGTCTCTCAACCTTCTCTCGTTCATCCTTTCCTCGAACAAACTCGAAAACAAAAACTGCGTAGATTCGAAACATAACCTCGACATAATCCTTACCAAGCACAAATGGATACTCACCACCCCGTGTCCTCCCCTGACGAATAATGATTCAACTCAAGAGGACAAAGACGCCTTGGCGGCCTGGCTCTGCTCTGATGAGATTGTGAGGTGCTATATCTTAGCATCAATGAACAATGTGTTGCAACAACAACATCGTGACATCGAGACTGCCGCCGACATGCTCACCAATCTCCATGAGATGTTTGGAGGGCAAAGGCGTCAAGCAAGGCAAAAAGCAGTCCGACAATTTATGAACTGTCGCATGAAGGCTAGGACTCCTGTTGGAGACTTTATGATGTTGATCATTAGTCATCTGAGTAAAATGGAAATCCTAGGATCTGAGATTGATGGGAAGAATGTCATAGATGTGATCTTAGAAACTCTCCCCGCATCTCTTGATACCTCCAAGATGAACTACTCCATTAACAAGCTAGAGTACACTGTTACCAAGCTTATGGAGGAACTTCACACTGCTGTAGGCCTCACTAAGAGAAAGAGGAATAAAGGATAGGCACATGCTACTGAGCACAAAGCCTCCGCCTCTGGAACTAAGAAGAGACCTCACAAGGACGATAAAAAGAACTGTCCCGCCTATCTCAAAGCAAAGGAACATAGTATTGTACTAGTTACTGAAGCATGCTTAGTAGCTGATAATGTATCAACGTGGATTCTCGACTCCGCTGCTACTAACCATATTTCTTGTTCCTTGAATGGTTTCAAGAAAACCGAAAGCTTAGAGGAAGGCGAGTTCTGTTTCAAATGGGGAGATGGGAGCCTGGTGTCTGCAAAGGCTGTGGGATCCGTGAAGCTGTGTCTTGAAGACCGCACTTTAAACTTGAATAATGTTTATTTTGTTCCTACCTTTGGGAAGAACTTAATATCCGTTGCTCGTCTTCGTGAGCAAGATTATTGTTTAAAGTTCATAAAGAATGGAATTAGGATTTCGTTTCTTGATAATTCTTTTATCACTGATGCATGTATGAAGAATGGTCTTTTTTTTACATCTATCCCACTCAACCTTCTCTTTTAGACACCGAAATAGATAATGATCTAATTAGGGAGCCAAAGAGGATCAAACTTTCTGAATCCTCCGATCTAACAAAATCAACATACCTATGGCACTTAATGTTGGAATTGATCTAGGGTTTAAGAAAAAGTTTAACGCTTCGTTAAGCGGCGGAATTTTTAAAATTTTCTTTTCAAGTAAAAACGGTTTTTACTAACCTAGACAAAGAGCAAGTACCTATGAATAAAAACTATAATGAGCATAGAAGTTTACTAACCTTTCTTGAAGCTTGAACTTTGAGAAGCTTTTGGAAAGTTTGCAACGCTCATCTCCTCGCAGCACGTCTCTCTTTCTTTCCTCGGCAACTCGAGCAACCACGATGGTTTCTATCACTAAATCACTCGAAATAAAAGGAATCAGTGAGTGGGCACTTTTAAACACTACGACTTAAGAACGAGTCTTGAAGTGGCAGAGCTAAACTCTAGGTCAAATGAGGACCTAGGTGCCAAAACAATAAAACAAAAATCACTAGAGAGAGAGAGGAGAGGGGCGGCCACAAGTTCTACAGAGAGAGGCTCTCAATCTCTAACTTATGTGGAATGAGAAAACAATGAGAATGAGAGCCCTATTTATAGGAGAAGGGTTGGCCTTAGAAAAAGAAATTTCCTCTTTTTTCGAAGCATTCATAAGCAATCCCTTATTGCCCATTTTCTCCTATATGCGCCCAAGTCTCATTTCCTTTTAAGGGATTTGTTTCCTAATTTGTTTCCTCTTCATTTGGCTGAATTCCCTTAAGCATCATCATGCAAATTTGTTTCCTCTTTTTCTTTTGGCAAGTATCTTGATACATTTATGCACAAAATAATCTCTCCTATTTCTCTATAGGGTAGGCGCCCAAATGGTCTCTACAAAGGCCTTCTAGAAGCTTTTCTATTTGTTCATGACAACATGAAAAAGGCCCATTAAGAATTTTCAATAAAATTCTTATGAAATGAAATTAATCCACAAGGCCCAATTAATCTTATTATGGCCGAGTGTTACTTGTCATCAAATGACCATGTCAAAAAATTTATTGACATTCATTTCATCCTATGTCTCAAAAGAGAAAAATACCCTTTTGACAATTTTCGTTCTTGTTTTGACTTAGCTTCAAGTTTAACTATTCCTACTCGATGTGATTCGTGACAGTGACCTCGTGGACCCAAATGAACAAAGCTTGAGCTAAAATACTTGGACTCAAAAGTTCACAAACCTTTTCCAAGTTTAGCTTAATGTCAACTGACTCCACTAAAGAGTTGACACTGAAAATCTCTCGGTTCAAATGAATTTATTTTCTACTCAAGAATTCAACCTAATTGTAATGAGCGGATCCACAGAATATTATCATGTTTACCCTTCATGAATATCATCAGCTAGTCGGGATTTACAAAATTACCATTTTACCCTTCTAGCTGTTATTTCCTCAACTCCTTTGTCGCTTGTGAATAAGTTATAAACAATGTATTGACAAGGAGCTAACAAGTCACATTGTTTCATCCAAAAGAGTCAGGACTAAATTTGGACACTGGCCAGTTCATTTATTCACACTCCAAGGAACAAAGCATTAGGTGATATACATTGCATTTCAGCAATCTTGTACATGAATTCCATATCTATGAGAACTTCACAAAGTTACTCATGACATTCTTGTTGTCGCAGTTTTTCGGACAACTATTTAGGAGCCAAAGACGGTGAGACCCAAGGCCGGACCAAGTGGTCTCGTCTTGACTCGAGCGTGTCGGACCCGGTGTCCCGAGTCGTCCCTTAGCTGTGGATGTCCATCGAGTTCGTCAGAGTACCTAAAAAGGAGTAGAGAACACGTGAACTACAAAGGGGAAACAGGGGGGGTCCCCTGTTTACCTCTCCGACGCTCAACATTAGTGTGATTGAGGTGGAGTATAGAGGTTTTAGGGGTGTTTAGAGGCCAAAGCTTGAGAGAAACGAGCGAGGTACGAGTTCGGCAGCGTTTCAGTGCTCAAGACTGGATTACCTGGACCAGGGGGGTGCCTTGGTATTTATAGGCAGCCAAGGGGTGGTTTGAAGACCCCTTGGCCGAGTGAGAATGTTTGGGTCGGCCTTGGAGGAGGCTGGGTCGGCCAATGGCCGAGTGAACATGGTGGTGAGGTTCACTCGGCCATTGGCCGAGTGAAGGTCTTGGGCCGGCTGAGGTTCACTCGGCCATTGGCCGAGTGAACTGCTGGAAGGTTCACTCGGCCAATGGCCGAGTGAACTGCTGAGGCAGCTGGGAGGTTCACTCGGCCATTGGCCGAGTGAACTGCTGGAAGGTTCACTCGGCCAATGGCCGAGTGAACTGCCTTGGCGGCTGGAAGGTTCACTCGGCCATTGGCCGAGTGAACTGCTGGAAGGTTCACTCGGCCAATGGCCGAGTGAACTGCCTCGGTGGCTGAGGGGTTCACTCGGCCATTGGCCGAGTGAACTGCTGGAAGGTTCACTCGGCCAATGGCCGAGTGAACTGCCTTGGTGGCTGAGGGGTTCACTCGGCCATTGGCCGAGTGAACTGTCCAATGGCCGAGTGAGCCATTTGACCCAGCCAATGGCCGGGTGAGCCATTGACTCGGCCCATGGTTGGGCTTTGACTTGGCCATTGGTTTGGGCCGGCTCCTGGTTGAGTCAGGGTTTCGCCGCCCAAGATCTCGTACCAGCCATGTGGGTCGAAGAGATGCCTTTGTTCCCGTTGGCCCTAGACGGGCCAACAACATTAGCCCCCCGAGTTTCCGGTCGAGCGTAGGTCGAGTGGAAACTCAAAACCTACGCTTTTATGCGGACGCGGGATGAATGCTCTCGGGTTTGCACCATGAGGAATGGCCTTCGCGCGTCGCGAGGGACGGCTTTTTGTTTCGGGTTGATCGTGCGTGGCTCATTTTCTCGATCTACCAATGAGGGCGTGATCGATTAGCACAGCTTTATTGTGTTGTGCGCGTCTTATTTTCTCGACTTGCCAACGAAGGCATAATCAATTTGCACGTCTTTGTTGTCTTGTGCGCGTCTTGTTTTCTCGATTCGCCAACGAAGGCATAATCGATTTGCGCGTCTTTGTTGTTTCGTGCGCGTCTTGTTTTCTCGACTGGCCACCGAAGGCATAATCGATTTGCACGTCTTTTTTGTATTGTGCGCGTCTTATGTTCTCGATTTGCCAACGAAGGCATAATCGATTTGCGCGTCTTTTTTGTTTTGTGCGCGTCTTGTTTTCTCGATTTGCCAACGAAGGCATAATCGATTTGCGCGTCTTCTTTGTGTAGTGCGCGTCTTACTTTTCTCGACTCGCCAACGAAGGCATAATCGATTTGCACGTCTTTGTTGTATCGTGCGCGTCTTACTTTTCTCGACTTGCCAACGAAGGCATAATCGATTTGCACGTCTTTGTCGTTTTGTGCGCGTCTTACTTTTCTCGACTTGCCAACGAAGGCATAATCGATTTGCACGTCTTTGTTGTATTGAGCGCGTCTTGTTTTCTCGACCTGCCAATGAAGGCATAATCGATTTGCACGTCTTTGTTGTGTTGTGCGCGTCTTATGTTCTCGATTTGCCAACGAAGGCATAATCGATTTGCACGTCTTTTTCGTATTGTGCGCGTCTTGTTTTCTCGATTTGCCAACGAAGGCATAATCGATTTGCGCGTCTTTTTTGTTTGGTGCGCGTCTTGTTTTCTCGATTTGCCAACGAAGGCATAATCGATTTGCGCGTCTTCTTTGTGTAGTGCGCGTCTTACTTTTCTCGACTCGCCAACGAAGGCATAATCGATTTGCGCGTCTTTATTTTGGACGCAGACCTTGAACCCATTTGTAACTCGTTGCCTGTCGGCCGACGAGCTGGGCGGCGGGCGCGATGCCACATTTGTGTGGCGAGGTTTCCCGTGGACGCTGGCTTGACCAGATACGCCCTGGCGGACGCAAGCCTTGAACCCATTTGTAACTCGTTGCCTGTCGGCCGACGAGCTGGGCGGCGAGCGCGATGCCACATTTGTGTGGCGAGGTTTCCCGTGGACGCTGGCTTGACCAGATACGCCCTGGCGGACGCAAGCCTTGAACCCATTTGTAACTCGTTGCCTTTCGGCCGACGAGCTGGGCGGCGAGCGCGATGCCACATTTGTGTGGCGAGGTTTCCCGTGGACGCTGGCTTGACCAGATACGCCCTGGCGGACGCAAGCCTTGAACCCATTTGTAACTCGTTGCCTTTCGGCCGACGAGCTGGGCGGCGAGCGCGAACTCAAGACTCAACTCGAGGGCTCATGTAGAGCCTGCACGAGGAATAGTTAGTTGACTTGCGGGCTTGGGACTCAACTCGAGGACTCATGTAAAGCCTGCAAGAGGAGTGGTTAGTTGGCTTGTGGACTTGGGACTCAACTCGAGGACTCATGTAAAGCTTGCACGAGGAGTTTCGTGAAGAGTCGGCGCGATGAGTATTGGTCGACTCGCGGACTCGTAGCTCGACTCGAGGAATGAATTCATCTCGAGGAGACATGTGAAGAGTTGGCACGAGGAGTATCAGTCGACTCGCGGGCTCGTAGCTCGACTCGAGGAATGAATTCATCTCGAGGAGACATGTGAAGAGTCTCTCTTATTTTTATTTTTTGAGTTGTTGTTGAATTGTTTTTTGATTGAGCGTTTTGATTGAGCGTTGGTCCCTGTTAGCCCCCCGAGTTTCTTGCGTTTGTGAGACAAAGGTTGAGAAACTCTCGCGTTAGAGGTATACAATAGCATTTTTTCATGTGTGAAATAACTCTTTATTGCAATAAGGGGGTCATTACAGCTTGTCATGGCACTTGGCCTTCTTTGAAAAAAAGAAATTACACTTTTGAAATGAAAGTGACCACGAAGCCGATCGAGTTCGGGCGTGAATGTCGAAGTCGCGACCATCATGGCTTGCTAGTAGACGCGACGAATTCCCTGAGATTCCCAACTCGAATTAGGGAATCAATTCGCTTCTTGAGCTGCTTGCATTCGACCGTCGCGTGCCCGTGATCTTTGTGGTATTCGCAGAACCGACTTCGATCTCGCTTCGCGGGGTCCTTTGTGAGTGGAGCGGGGCTTCCCAGCTCATCGCGGCGTAAGCGCAGGATCCGGTCGGGCGTTGTGTTGAGCGGGACGAAGGATCGCTTCGGGGCTGGAGAAGGGTGGTCGTTAGGGACTTGACCTTTCCGGCGCCTTTTCCTTCGTGACTCGGGACCAACGGCAGGTATCACAAGCATGGCTGCGCGCTCTTGATCGAGTGCTCGATCAATGTTGGGTGGTTGCTGCCCCAAGATGATTGCGGTCTCGCGTCGGGCGTTGAGCTTTTCTCTCAAGTCGAACTCGGGATCCTTTCTTTGAGAGTTGAGGCGGTCTCTCAAGTCTCCGGAGGCCGTCCCTATCACCCTTGTTAAGGGCGCATCACCCAGGCGACGCCGTTGGCGGAGGCCGAGACCATCGACGTCGTCACCTTCACAAGGGTTTTGGACGCGGATGGTGAGCTTGGAGCGTCCCTTTCGGGACCTCGAGATCGAGCGTCCTCGGGCATTGTGCGAGCTTTGATGCCTTGACGTGGTCGCCCGAGGGTGTCCCCTCGAGGGCGTGTGTGCGTGCTCACCCGAAAGTTGACGTTTTGACGCGGCCGCCCGAGGGTGTCCCCTTGGAGGCGTGTGTGCGTGTCCACTTTCGTGAATAGCGAGGTCGAGGTTGGTCTCGTGGTTGATGTCGCCCACGTTGTTGGAGTCGAGGAGGTCGGCGATGAGCGCGCCGGTGACGCCGGGGCGGTCTAGGAGTTTGGCGAGCCTTCGAGCCGTGTCCTCTCGGACTGCGGCCTCGGGGTCATTCGCCGGGTTTCGGGGTTGGCTCTCATTATCATGAGGTTGCCCTTCGAGACGGTGCACGAAGCTTTGGAGGTCGCGCCTCGAGCTAGTCGCTCGGGCGCCCACGGAGGTGGCGGGGCTACGACTCATCTCTCGAGAGTCGTAGAAGTGAGAAGAAGACTGGTAGAGGGGATGTGTTGCCAAGGTCGAGAGATCCCCCTCCTTCTAGCGCCAAAATGTTGTCGCAGTTTTTCGGACAACTATTTAGGAGCCAAAGACGGTGAGACCCAAGGCCGGACCAAGTGGTCTCGTCTTGACTCGAGCGTGTCGGTCCCGGTGTCCCGAGTCGTCCCTTAGCTGTGGATGTCCATCGAGTTCGTCAGAGTACCTAAAAAAGAGTAGAGAACACGTGAACTACAAAGGGGAAACAGGGGGGGTCCCCTGTTTACCTCTCCGACGCTCAACATTAGTGTGATTGAGGTGGAGTATAGAGGTTTTAGGGGTGTTTAGAGGCCAAAGCTTGAGAGAAACGAGCGAGGTACGAGTTCGGCAGCGTTTCACTGCTCAAGACTGGATTACCTGGACCAGGGGGGTGCCTTGGTATTTATAGGCAGCCAAGGGGTGGTTTGAAGACCCCTTGGCCGAGTGAGAATGTTTGGGTCGGCCTTGGAGGAGGCTGGGTCGGCCAATGGCCGAGTGAACATGGTGGTGAGGTTCACTCGGCCATTGGCCGAGTGAAGGTCTTGGGCCGGCTGAGGTTCACTCGGCCATTGGCCGAGTGAACTGCTGGAAGGTTCACTCGGCCAATGGCCGAGTGAACTGCTGAGGCAGCTGGGAGGTTCACTCGGCCAATGGCCGAGTGAACTGCCTTGGCGGCTGGAAGGTTCACTCGGCCATTGGCCGAGTGAACTGCTGGAAGGTTCACTCGGCCAATGGCCGAGTGAACTACCTCGGTGGCTGAGGGGTTCACTCGGCCATTGGCCGAGTGAACTGCTGGAAGGTTCACTCGGCCAATGGCCGAGTGAACTGCCTTGGTGGCTGAGGGGTTCACTCGGCCATTGGCCGAGTGAACTGCTGGAAGGTTCACTCGGCCAATGGCCGAGTGAACTGCCTTGGTGGCTGAGGGGTTCACTCGGCCATTGGCCGAGTGAACTGTCCAATGGCCGAGTGAGCCATTTGACCCAGCCAATGGCCGGGTGAGCCATTGACTCGGCCCATGGTTGGGCTTTGACTTGGCCATTGGTTTGGGCCGGCTCCTGGTTGAGTCAGGGTTTCGCCGCCCAAGATCTCGTACCAGCCATGTGGGTCGAAGAGATGCCTTTGTTCCCGTTGGCCCTAGACGGGCCAACAACAATTCTCACAACTTAGTACTTCACCAATAGGCCTTGTTCGGAATCACATAGTGAGTTCGAACTCTGACTTTCTCAAATCAGAATACTAAGGTGTGAAATGACATGTCTCATTTCAGGATTAAGGTAAGCACGATGCAATTCATACGTAGTTACTTCGAGACATAAGAGGTTAAATGGTTTGTTCTTATCTTGTCTCTAGAAGTGCACTGGTCAATTCAGTACCTTCGGAAGATACCTAGAAGAACTATAGAGTCTCCAACTCTCAATCCCTCATAATCAGCCATCATAAATTCTTCTAACAATCATACTGGGGTCAATAGTCCTTTGACCCTTAGATTGCGAATATATCGTTTTAAGCAAACTACGAAGAGTTTGTTCATGCAAATCTACATTTGTCTCTTCGTAAGTTGTTTAGTTTGTTTATGGACTAAAGACTAAGGTTTTATCATAAAGCTTCAAACAAGGAAGATTGAATGAACGTTTCAACTTTTTTATAAATCAATAAGCAATTACAAGCAAGAGTCTTCATGAGACTTTAGTACATCAAATGTAGAATATAAAGATTACAACTCTTCTTGTGGGCACCATTGACAACAAACTTCCACTTGACTCAAAGAAGATGTGTGTAGTCTTTCATGCCTATTCCCTCTCGATGTTGGTCGAAGACCTTGTTCGCTAGGGCCTTTGTGAATGGATCTGCTAAGTTGTCCACCGTTGAGATCTTCTTCACTTCCACGTCTCCGTGCTACACGATCTCTCGAATCAAATGGTATTTCCTCTCAATATGCTTAGAGCGCTTATGTCTTCGAGGTTCCTTCGAGTTAGCGACAGCCCCACTATTATCACAATAAAGGATCATGGGCTCGTCGACGTTTGGAACAACTTCCAAATACTTAAGGAATTTTCTAAGCCATACAGCCTCTTTGGATGCTTCACAAGCAGCCACATATTCTGCTTCCATTGTGGAGTCAGCAATGCAAGATTGCTTAATACTCCTCCACACAACAGCTCCACCATTAAGGATGAACACAGATCCCGAAGTGGATTTCCTGGAATCCTTATCCGCTTCAAAATCGGAGTCGATATATCCCGTCATAGTCAGGTCAGTACTTGAGTATGTAAGCATCAAGTTTCTAGTTCTCCGAAGATACTTAATAACATGCTTAACAGAAATCCAGTGCTCGGGTCCAGGGTTGGATTGGAAACGGCTAACTACGCCAACGGCGAAACAGATGCCAGGTCTAGTGCAAAGCATAGCATACATGAGGCTTCCTACGGCAGAGGCGTAAGGAATTTTACTCATGTCTTCAATCTCTTGTGCAGTCTTGGGAGACTGGTCCTTAGATAGTGAAACTCCATGCCTAAAGGATGTTTGACCCTTCTTGGAGTCTTGCATCGAGAAGCGATCCATCACCTTATCAATATAAGATGCTTGAGAGAGCGACAGGGTCCGGTTTTTCCTACCTCGAAAGATTTGGATCCCCAGAATGTATGCGGCTTCTCCTAGATCCTTCATATCGAATTGATTTGCCAGCCAGACATTAACCTCAGATAACTTACCAACGTCATTACCAATGAGTAGTATATCATCGACATATAGTAATAGAAACACAACTTTGCCTTCGTGTATTAACTTGTAAACACAAGGCTCATCTATTGACTGTTCAAAGCCGAAGCTCTTTACAGTTTCATCGAATCTAATATTCCATGACCTAGATGCTTGCTTTAATCCATAAATGGACTTAAGCAACTCACAAACCGTCTGGTTGAGCCATGTAAATGCGCTCGTCGAGATTGCCATTCAGGACGGCTGTCTTGACATCCATTTGCCAGATCTCATAGTCGAGAGCTGCAGCTATGGATAGGAGTATGCGGATGGATTCAAGCATCGCGACTGGCGAGAAGGTTTCTTCATAGTCAATCCCTTCTTGTTGGGTATAACCCTTCGCCACAAGTCGTGCTTTGAACGTCTCGACGTTCCCATCAGGGCCTCTTTTCTTCTTGTATATCCACTTACACCCTACGGGTTTAATCCCTTCAGGAAGGTCTACAAGTTTCCAGACTTTGTTGACATACATCGAGTGCATTTCAACTTTCATGGCGTCAAGCCAAAGGTTTTATTCAGAACAAGCCATCGCTTGGCTATATAAAACAGGATCATCCATGTTGGAGACGACTACGAGAGAGTCTCCATAAGTCATGTACCTGTCAGGCTTTTGAGTAGCCCTCCCACTACGTCGAAGTACTACTTGACGAGATTCTGATGAGTTAGGTTGTGTTTCAGTTGGGGTAAGAACAGTTCTTACAGATGAGGTAGAAGCTTCCTCACCCAACTTTTCTTCAAGCACAATTTTGCTTCTAGGTTTTGCATCCTTCATAAAGTCCTCCTCAAGGAAACGAGCATTCGTGCTAACGAAAGTCTTATCGTCCTCGGGACTATAGAAGATGAAACCCTTGGTTTCCTTTGGATATCCCACAAACAAGCACAATTCTGACCTAGTAGCCAACTTGCTAGTCTTTTGCCTTAGCACGTGTGCAGGGCAACCCCAAATTCGGATGCGGCCAAGATTCACTTTACGGCCCGTCCATCGTTCATAAGGAGTACCAAGAACCGTCTTGGACGGAGCTTGGTTCAGAATATAAGCAGCTATTTTGAGGGCATATCCCCAAAAGGAAAGAGCGAGTGATGAGTAACTCATCATTGATCTAACCATCTCCATAAGAGTTCGGTTTCTTCTCTCTGACACCCCGTTTTGTTGATGTGTGCCAGGTGCGGTAAGCTGAGAAGCGATACCTTCTTCTTTAAGAAAGTCATCGAATTCTCCAGACATATACTCACCACCTCGATCAGATCGAAGGGTTTTGATCACTTTGCCAGTTTGCTTTTCCACTAAAGCCCTAAGGACCTTAAATACATTAAAGGTCTCGGATTTGTGTTTGAACAAATAGACAAACCCATATCGTGAGTAATCATCAGTGAAGGTAACGAAGTATTCGTATCCTCCACGTGCCTGTTGGTTGAGCGGACCACATACATCAGAATGTACTAGTTCCAGCAACTCAGTGGCTCTTCGACCCTTATCGGAGAAAGGTCGCGTAGTCATTTTTCCTTCTATGCAGGATTCACAAGTAGGTAGTGAACCTATTGCAGAGTCTTGAAGTGAACCATCCCTCACAAGTCTCTTAATCCTATCTAGACTGACATGACCAAGTCTCAAGTGCCAGAGGTATGTTAATTTTGTTAGATCAGAGGATTTAGAAAGTTTGATCCTCTTTGGCTCCCTAACTAGATCATTAGCTATTTCGGTGTCTTAAAGAGAAGGTTGAGTGGGATAGATGTAAAAATGACCATTCTTCATACATGCATCATTGACAAAAGAATTAGAAAAAGAAATTCGAATTCCATTCTTTATAAACTTTAAATAATAATTTTGCTCTAAAAGTTGAGCAATAGATATTAAGTTTTTCCCAAAGGAAGGAACATAATAAACATTATTCAAATTTAAAGTGCGATTTTTAAAAGATAGCGTCACGGATCCCACAGCCTTCGCAGACACCACGCTCCCATCACCCCACTTGAAGCAGAAGTCGCCATCCTCTAAGCTTTTGCTTTTCCTAAAACCAGTTAAGGAGCAGCAAATATGGTTAGTAGCAGCGGAGTCAATAATCCACAATGATACATTATCAGCTACTAAACAAGCTTCAGTAATAAGTACAATACCTTTTACTTTGGTTTTGAGGTAGGCAGGACAGTTCCTACACTAGTGACCAGGCTCATTGCAGTGGTGGCACTTATCTTTAGACTTGTCCACCTTCGGAGCCTTTGGCGCCTTCTTCTTCTCGGCATTGTGAGGTCTCTTCTTAGATCCAGAGGTGGAGGCAGTAGCATGTACTTCTCCTTGAGCCCTCTTTTTCTTAGTGAGTGCCTCAACGGTTTGAAGTTCCTTCATGAGCTCGGTAACAGTGTACTCTAGCTTGTTCATGGAATAATTCAACTTGAAGGTATCAAAGGTTTCGGGGAGAGTTTCCAAGATCATATCTATTTTAGTCTCCCCATCAATCTCAGATCCAAGGATCTCCATTTCGTTTAGATAGCTAATGATCAGCATCATACGATCTCTAACGGGAGTTCCAGCCTTCATACGACAGTTCATGAATTGTCGGACCGCTTGTTGCCTAGCTTGACGTCCTTGCCCTCCAAACATCTCATGGAGATTGTAGAGCATATCGGTGGCAGTTTCGTAATCACGATGTTGTTGTTGCAACACATTGTTCATCGATGCCAGAATATAGCACCTCGCAATTGTTGGAATTGATCTAGGGTTTAAGAAAAAGATTAAACGCTTCGGGAAGCGGCGGAATTTTAAAAAATTTATTTTCAAGTAAAAACAGTTTTTACTAACCTAGACAAAGAAGCAAGTACATGTAATTAAAAACAATATGAGCTAAGAGTTTACTAACCTTTCTTGAAGCTTGAACTTTGAAGAAGCTTTTGGAAAGTTTGCAACGCTCGTCTCCCCTCGCAGCACGTCTCTCTTTCTTTCCTCGGCACCTGAAGCAACCACGAAAGTTTCTATCACTAAATCACTCGAAATAAAGGAATTAGTGAGTGGGCACTTTTAAACACTACGACTTAAGAACAAGTCTTGAAGTCGCAGAGCTAAACACTAGGTCGAGTGAGGACCTAGGTGCCAAGACAAGAAAAAATCGAAAATAAATTAGAGAGAGAGAGAGAGAGGATTTTCGGCCACAAGTTCTAGAGAGAGAGTCTCTCAAATCTCTTAAACTTGGATGAATGAAATGTGAGGAAATGAGGCTCCTATTTATAGGAGAGGTCTCACCTTCTATAAGGTAGTTTCCTCTTCTATAGAATATCACATATTCATGAGCCAATTACCTCTTTTCCCACTTGAGATGCTCGGCCAACATAGGCTTCAATAAGCCTTGGATTTGTTTCCTATTTTGTTCCAAGCCTTGCTTTGTCTCTCTCTTGGCCGAAGTTATGCTTTCCTTCTAGAGGAAATTTGTTTCCTCTTTTTCTTTTGGCAAGTATCTTGATACATTTATGCACAAAATAAACTCTCTTTCCTTGGGTATTTTGGGCGCCTATTCTCATCTAGAAGGAGCTTCTAGAAGCTTCTTCATTTGTTCATGACAACATGAGAAAAACCCATTAAGAATTTTCAATAAAATTCTTATGAAATTAAATTAATTCACAAGGCCCAATAATCAAGTTATGGCCGAGTGACATTAAGTCATCAAATGAACTTGTCAAAAAATTTGTTGACATTCATTTCATCATATGTCTCAAAAGACAAAAATACCCTTTAGACTATTTTCGTTCTTGTTTTGACTTAGCTTCCAGTTTAACTATTCCTATCGATGTGATTCGTGACAGTGACCTCATGGACCCAAATGAACAAAGCTTGAGCTAAACTCTTGGACTCAAAAGTTCACAAACCTTTTCCAAGTTTAGCTTAATGCCAACTGACTCCACTAAAGAGCTGACACTGAAAATCTCTCGGTTCAAATGAATTTGTTTTCTACTCAAGAATTCGACCTAATTATGATGAGCGGATCCACTGAATATTATCTATGTTTACCCTTCATGAATGTCATCAGCTAGTCGGGATTTACTAAATTACCATTTTACCCTTCTAGCTGTTATTTCCTCAACTCCTTTGTCGCTTGTGAATAAGTTAGAAACAATGTATTGACGAGGAGCTAACAAGTCACATTGTTTCATCCAAAAGAGTCAGGACTCAATTTGGACACTGGCCAGTTCATTTATTCACACTCCAAGGAACAAAGCATGAGGTGACGTACATTGCATTTTAGCAATCTTGTACATGAATTCCATATCTATGAGAACTTCACAAAGTTACTCATGACATACTCACAACTTAGTACTTCACCAATAGGCCTTGTTCGGAATCACATAGTGAGTCCGAACTTTGACTTTCTCAAATGAGAATACTAAGGTGTGAAATGGCATGTCTCATTTAAGGATTAAGGTAAGCATGATGCAATTCATACATAGTGACTTCGAGACACAAGAGGTTAAATGGTTTGTTCTTATATTGTCTCTAGAAGTGCACTGGTCAATTCAGTACCTTCGGAAGATACCTAGAAGAACTATAGAGTCTCCAACTCTCAATGCCTCATAACCAGACATCATAGATTCTTCTAACAATCGTACTGAGGTCAATAGTCCTTTGACCCTAAGATTGCGAATATATCGTTTTAAGCAAACTACGAATAGTTTGTTCATGCAAATCTACATTCGTCTCTTCGTAAGTTGTTAAGTTTGTTTATGGACTAAAAGACTAAGGTTTTATCATAAAGCGTCAAACAAAGAAAGAATGAATGAACGTTTCAACTTTATTAATGAATGAATAGGCAATTACAAGCAAGAGTCTTCATGAGACTTTATTACATCAAATGTACAAAATAAAGACTACAACTCTTCTTGTGGGCACCATTGACAACAAACTCCCACTTGACTCAAAGAAGGTGTGTGTAGTCCATCATGCCTAATCCCTCACGATGTTGGTCGAAGACCTTGTTCGCTAGGGCCTTGGTGAATGGATCTGCGAGGTTGTCCACCGTTGAGATCTTCTTCACTTCCACGTCTCCGCGCTGCACGATCTCTCGAATCAAATGGTATTTCCTCTCAATATGCTTAGAGCACTTATGGCTTCTAGGTTCCTTTGAGTTAGCGACAGCCCCACTATTATCACAATAAAGGGTCATGGGCTCGTCGACGTTTGGAACAACTTCCAAATACTTAAGGAACTTTCTAAGCCATACAGCCTCTTTGGATGCTTCACAAGAAGCCACATATTCTGCTTCCATTATGGAGTCATCAATGCAAGATTGCTTAATACTTCTCCACACAACAGCTCCACCATTAAGGATGAACACATATCCCAAAGTGGATTTCCTGGAATCCTTATCCGCTTGAAAATCGGAGTCGGTATATCCCATCATAGTCAAGTCAGTACCTGAGTATGTAAGCATCAAGTTCCTAGTTCTTCGAAGATACTTAAGAACATGCTTAACAGCAATCCAGTGCTCGGGTCCAGGGTTGGATTGGAAACGACTAACTACGCCAACGGCGAAACAGATGTCAGGTCTATTGCAAAGCATAGCATACATGAGGCTTCCTACGGCAGAGGCGTAAGGAATCTTCCTCATGTCTTCAATCTCTTGTGCAGTCTTGGGAGACTGGTCCTTAGAGAGTGAAACTCCATGCCTAAAGGGTGTTTGACCCCTCTTGCAGTCTTGCATCGAGAAGCGATCCATCACCTTATCAATATAAGATGCTTGAGAGAGCGACAGAGTCCGGTTTTTCCTATCTCGAAAGATTTGGATTCCCAGAATGTATGCGGCTTCTCCTAGATCCTTCATATCGAATTGCTTTGCCAGCCAAACCTTGACCCCAGATAACTTACCCACGTCATTACCAATGAGTAGTATATCATCGACATATAGTACCAGAAACACAACTTTGACTTCGTGTATTAACTTGTAAACACAAGGCTCATCTATTGACTGTTCAAAGTCAAAGCTCTTTACAGTTTCATCGAATCTAATATTCCATGACCTAGATGCTTGCTTTAATCCATAAATGGACTTAAGCAACTCACAAACCTTGGTCTCTTGACCTTTATCCACGAAACCGTCTAGTTGAGCCATGTAAATGCGCTCGTCAAGATTGCCATTCAGAAAGGCTGTCATGACATCCATTTGCCAGATCTCATAGTCGAGAGCTGCAGCTATGGATAGGAGTATGCGGATGGATTTAAGCATCGCGACTGGCGAGAAGGTTTCTTCATAGTCAATCCCTTCTTGTTGGGTATAACCCTTCGCCACAAGTCGTGCTTTGAACGTCTCGACGTTCCCATCAGGACCATTTTTCTTCTTGTATATCCACTTACACCCTACGGGTTTAATCCCTTCAGGAAGGTCTACAAGTTTCTAGACTTTGTTGACATACATCGAGTGCATTTCAACTTTCATGGCGTCAAGCCAAAGGTTTGATTCAGAACAAGCCATCACTTGGCTATAGGAAACAGGGTCATCCATGTCGGAGACGGCTACGAGAGAGTCTCCATAAGACATGTACCTGTCAGGCTTTTGAACAGCCCTCCCACTACGTCGAAGTACTACTTGACGAGATTCTGATGAGTTAGGTTGTGTTTCAGTTGGGGTAAGAACAGTTCTTACAGATGAGGTAGAAGCTTCCTCACCCAACTTTTCTTCTAGCACAATTTTGCTTCTAGGTTTCGCATCCTTCATAAAGTCCTCCTCAAGAAAACGAGCATTCGTGCTAACGAAAGTTTTATCGTCCTCGGGACTATAGAAAGTGAAACCTTTGGTTTCCTTTGGATATCCCACAAACAGGCAGAATTCTGACCTACTAGCCAACTTGCTAGTCTTTTGCCTTAGCACATGTGTAGGGCAACCCCAAATTCGGATGTGGCCCAAACTTACTTTACGGCCAGTCCATCTTTCATAAGGAGTACCAGGAACCGTCTTGGACAGAACTTGGTTCAGAATATAAGCGGCTGTTTCGAGGGCATATCCCCAAAAGGAAAGCGGGAGTGATGAGTAACTCATCATTGATCTAACCATCTCCATAAGAGTTCGGTTTCTTCTCTCTGACACTCCGTTTTGTTGAGGTGTGCCAGGTGCGGTAAGCTGAGAAGCGATACCTTCTTCTTTAAGAAAGTCATCGAACTCTCCAGACATATACTCACCACTTCGATCAGATCGAAGGGTTTTGATCACTTTGCCAGTTTGCTTTTCCACTAAAGCCCTAAAGACCTTAAATACGTTAAAGGTCTCAGATTTGTGTTTGAGCAAATAGACAAAACCATATCGTGAGTAATCATCGGTGAAGGTAAAGAAGTTTTCGTATCCTCCACGTGCCTGTTGGCTGAGCGGTCCACATACATCAGAATGTACTAGCTCCAGCAACTCAGTGGCTCTTCGACCCTTATCGGAGAAAGGTCGCTTAGTCATTTTTCCTTCTATGCAGGATTCACAAGTAGGTAGTGAACCTATTGCAGAGGCTTGGAGTGGACCATCCCTCACAAGTCTCTTAATCCTATCTAGACTGATATGACCAAGTCTTAAGTGCCATAGGTATGTTGATTTTGTTAGATCGGGGGATTCATAAAGTTTGATCCTCTTTGGCTCCCTAATTAGATCATTATCTATTTCGGTGTCTAAAAGAGAAGGTTTAGTGGGATAGATGTAGAAAAGAGCATTCTTCATACATGCATCAGTGACAAAAGAATTATCAGGAAACGAAATACGAATTCCATTCTTAATGAACTTTAAACAATAATCTTGCTCACGAAGACGAGCAACGGATATTAAGTTCTTCCCAAAGGTAGGAACAAAATAAACATTATTCAAGTTTAAAGTGCGGTCTTCAAAAGACAGCGTCACGGATCCCACAGCCTTCGCAGACACCAGGCTCCCATCACCCCATTTGAAACAGAACTCGCCTTCATCTAAGCTTTTGGTTTTCTTGAAACCATTCAAGGAACAACAAATATGGTTAGTAGCAGCGGAGTCAAGAATCCACGTTGATACATTATCAGCTACTAAGCATGCTTCGGTAACTAGTACAATACTATGTTCCTTTGCTTTGAGATAGGCGGGACAGTTCTTTTTATCGGCCTTGTAAGGTCCTTTCTCAGTTCTAGAGGCGGAGGCTTTGTGCTCAGTAGCATGTGCCTCTCCTTGATTCCTCTTTCTCTTAGTGAGACCTACAGCAGTGTGAAGTCCCTTCATAAGCTTGGTAACAGTGTACTCTAGCTTGTTTATGAAGTAGTTCATCTTGGAGGTATCAAGAGATGCGGGGAGAGTTTCTAAGATCATATCTATGATATTCTTCCCATCAATCTCAGATCCTAGGATTTCCATTTTATTCAGAAAACTAATGATCAGTATCATGAAGTCTCCAACAGGAGTCCTAGCCTGCATATGACAGTTCATAAACTGTCGGACTGCTTGTAGCCTTGTTTGATGCCTTTGCCCTCCAAACATCTCAAGGAGATTGTAGAGCATGTCAGCGGCAGTCTCGATGTCACGATGTTGCTCTTTCAGCATATTGTTCATAGATGCCAAGATATATCACCTCACAATCTCATCGGATCGAAGCCTGGCCGCTAAGGCGTCATTGTCCTCTTGAGTTGAATCATCATTCGTCAGAGGAGGACACGGGGTGGTGAGTACCCATTTGTGCTTGTTAACGGTAGGTATTATGTCGAGGTTACGTTTTGAATCTACGTAGTTTTCGTTTTCGAGTTTGATCGAGGAAAGAAAGATTGAGAGATGGTTGAGAGACATATTGCCTATATTTAAGTTGAAACAAGTTTATGATTAGTCTTTGGTTTAGGATTTAAGTTTTATTAAGACTTTTATAAAATCCAAAGGTTTTATAAACCAAACGACAATTTACTCCCTCAAGAGAAGGCCGCAAAAAATCTCCCTTTATAAGTAAATGACACATCATTAATGCTAAGCCAAGATGTCAATACATCTATTTTGACTAGCCACCTTGTAAATTGGTTTGATCACTCACATCCTTTCGCAGGGCCTCGAGGGAGGATTACTAGGGATTGAGCCTAAATGTGCAACCAACCACTTAGTCCAAAAGATCAACTTTGAAAAACAATCCCCCAAGGGGAGGCCTTGCCATCATCGTCTCACTCTCGGACGTAGCTCATTGAGCAATGATCAGAGCAAAGCGCCCTTGAGTACTCTCATTTAAGAGAGGGCCACGAGGGTGACTCTTAGTCCGGCGACACTTGCACTTTTCATTAGTGTTGGGGATCGTGGATTACAAACAACAAGTATAACCCTCCCACTTAGTTTTTGGAGTTGGTTCATCAACTCTTATAAGTTCGGAAACAGATTTCCTAGTTAGAGAGCGACAGAGCGGACAACTAGAAGAGAATCCTAGATCGACATGTTCAGAGTAGTATTAGTGCATAAAGGCACAAGGTTCATACTCGATCTTTTCCTATTTTCTATTTCGGGAAAGTGCACGAGGGAAGTGTGAACTTCAACTCACTCGAACACTTGAAAGTTTGAGATTACACATCTTTTTATTTTTCGGCTTGTCTACAAGGAGACCTCCCACTCAAATTTTCAAGAGCATATAGATTTTGAACATATGTGATATAGATAAAGTTTTGAAAACATTTTGAAAACTTATTTGATTTGGGTGACAAAAAATTTTCAAGTTTGAAAGTGAAAACGGTTTTTCAAAATTCAAACTAGTTTTGTAAAAATTCAATTTCAATTAAGCTTTAAAAAATCAAAACATTTTAATATTTACACATCATGTTTATAATCATATGAAAAATATTTTTGCGCAAGAAAATATTCTCATTAGAGTTCTATAACTCATGGTAGTGGGGTTTGAAAATCCGGATTTCTAAAAAACTGGAGTTTCAGACAGCCGCGCACCTCGGAGTAAAATCGCCATATCTGGCATCTCCGATGTCCTTTTGAGCCGAAACTGGTGGCATTGGACAGAGGACAGACAGAGCTTTAATTTGACTCAAGAATCATTAAATTTCAATTTCTGAGCAGAGAGTTATGCCACTTTTAATGCGGGTTTACTCCAGCTCGAAGAAAAAGAAATAAATTAAAGCTCGGTCCTTTTTAGGTGCGAAAAAGAATCGAGTGTAACGGAACGTTTTAAGATGTTGTTTAAAGCTTTTATTTGTGTTTTATTAGCAGGGTAATAACATAGACTAAAAGAAATAACAACATGCATAAAATGATTCAAGTAAATAAACGAAACTAGCAAGACAATATAACTAGTCACAAAATTTTACTCGAAATTTTTCAAACCTTTAAAACACGTTTTTCAATATAAAAAATTAAAAACTTTAAGAACTGATTCTAATGTGTTTTAAAAACATCCCAAACTCATAGAAAATCAACATGTTTTTTAATTTAAAGACATGAGCAATAAATTAAAAAAAATCTAAGATAACAATTCTAACTTGTCACAAAATTAGTAAACTTTCGAAAACGATTTTCAAGCTCATAATTTTAAAAACATGTACATGCTAATCTTTGACCATAGCTCTGATACCATTTGTTGGAATCGATCTAGGGTTTAAGAAAAAGATTAAACGCTTCGGGGAGCGGCGGAATTTTAAAAAATTTCTTTTACAAGTAAAAACAGTTTTTACAAACCTAGACAAAGAAGCAAGTACAAGTAATTAAAAACAATATGAGCTAAGAGTTTACTAACCTTTCTTGAAGCTTGAACTTTGAAGAAGCTTTTGGAAAGTTTGCAACGCTCGTCTCCCCTCGCAGCACGTCTCTCTTTCTTTCCTCGGCACCTCGAGCAACCACGAAAGTTTCTATCACTAAATCACTCGAAATAAAGGAATTAGTGAGTGGGCACTTTTAAACACTACGACTTAAGAACAAGTCTTGAAGTCGCAGAGCTAAACACTAGGTCGAGTGAGGACCTAGGTGCCAAGACAAGAAAAAATCGAAAATAAACTAGAGAGAGAGAGAGAGGATTTTCGGCCACAAGTTCTAGAGAGAGAGTCTCTCAAATCTCTTAAACTTGGATGAATGAAATGTGAGGAAATGAGGCTCCTATTTATAGAAGAGGTCTCACCTTCTATAAGGTAGTTTCCTCTTCTATAGAATATCACATATTCATGAGCCAATTACCTCTTTTCCCACTTGAGATGCTCGGCCAACATAGGCTTCAATAAGCCTTGGATTTGTTTCCTATTTTGTTCAAAGCCTTGCTTTGTCTCTCTCTTGGCCGAAGTTATGCTTTCCTTCTAGAGGAAATTTGTTTCCTCTTTTTCTTTTGGCAAGTATCTTGATACATTTATGCACAAAATAAACTCTCTTTCCTTGGGTATTTTGGGCGCCTATTCTCATCTAGAAGGAGCTTCTAGAAGCTTCTTCATTTGTTCATGACAACATGAGAAAAGCCCATTAAGAATTTTCAATAAGATTCTTATGAAATGAAATTAATTCACAAGGCCCAATAATCAAGTTATGGCCGAGTGACATTAAGTCATCAAATGAACTTGTCAAAAAATTTATTGACATTCATTTCATCATATGTCTCAAAAGACTTGGTCATATCAGTCTAGATAGGATTAAGAGACTTGTGAGGGACGGTCCACTCCAAGCCTCTACAATAGGTTCACTACCTACTTGTGAATCATGCATAGAAGGAAAGATAACTAAGCGACCTTTCTCCGATAAGGGTCGAAGAGCCACTGAGTTGCTGGAACTAGTACATTCGTATGTATGTGGTCCGCTCAACCAACAGGCATGTGGAGGATATGAATACTTCGTTACCTTCACCGATGATTACTCACGATATGGTTTTGTCTATTTTCTCAAACACAAATTCGATACCTTTAACGTATTTAAGGTCTTTAGGGCTTTAGTAGAAAAGCAAACTGGCAAAATGATCAAAACCCTTCGATCTGATCGAGGTGGTGAGTATATGTCTGGAGAGTTCGATGACTTTCTTAAAGAAGAAGGTATCGCTTCTCAGCTTTCCGCACCTGGAACACCTCAACAAAACGGAGTGTCAGAGAGAAGGAACCGAACTCTTATGGAGATGGTTAGATCAATGATGAGTTACTCATCACTCCCGCTTTCCTTTTGGGGATATGCCCTCGAAACAGCCGCTTACATTCTGAACCAAGTTCCGTCTAAAATGGTTCCTGGTACTCCTTATGAAAGATGGACTGGCCGTAAAGTAAGTTTGGGCCACATCCGAATTGGGGGTTGCCCTACACATGTGCTAAGGCAAAAGACTAGCAAGTTGGCTAGTAGGTCAGAATTCTGCCTGTTTGTGGGATATCCAAAGTAAACCAAAGGTTTCACTTTCTATAGTCCCGAGGACGATAAGACTTTCGTTAGCACGAATGCTCGTTTCCTTGAGGAGGACTTTATGAAGGATGCAAAACCTAGAAGCAAAATTGTGCTTGAAAAAAAGTTGGGTGAGGAAGCTTCTACCTCATCTGTAAGAACTGTTCTTACCCCAACTGAAACACAACCTAACTCATCAGAATCTCGTCAAGTAGTACTTCGACGTAGTGGGAGGGCTACTCAAAAGCCTGACAGGTACATGTCTTATGGAGACTCTCTTGTAGCCGTCTCTTACATGGATGATCATGTTTCCTATAGCCAAGCGATGGCTTGTTCTGAATCAAACCTTTGGCTTGACGCCATGAAAGTTGAAATGCACTCGATGTATGTCAACAAAGTCTGGAAACTTGTAGACCTTCCTGAAGGGATTAAACCCGTATGGTGTAAGTGGATATACAAGAAGAAAAGGGGTCCTGATGGGAACGTCGAGACGTTCAAAGCACGACTTGTGGCAAAGGGTTATACCCAACAAGAAGGGATTGACTATAAAGAAACCTTCTCGCTAGTCGCGATGCTTAAATCCATCCGCATACTCTTATCCATAGCTGCAGCTCTCGACTATGAGATCTGGCAAATGGATGTCAAGACAGCCTTCCTGAATGGCAATCTTGACGAGCGCATTTACATGGCTCAACCAGAAGGTTTCGTCGAAGAAGGTCAAGAGACCAAGGTTTGTGAGTTCCTTAAGTCCATTTATGGATTAAAGCAAGCATCTAGGTCATGGAATATCAGATTCGATGAAACTGTGAAAAGCTTCGGCTTTGAACAGTCAATAGATGAGCCTTGTGTTTACAAGTTAATACACGAAGGCAAAGTTGTGTTTCTGGTGCTATATGTCGATGATATACAACTCATTGGTAATGACGTGGGTAAGTTATCTGAGGTTAAGGTCTGGCTGGCAAAGCAATTCGATATGAAGTATCTAGGAGAAGCCGCGTACATTCTGGGGATCCAAATCTTTCGAGATAGGAAGAACCGGACCCTGTGGCTCTCTCAAGCATCTTATATTGATAAGGTGATGGATCGCTTCTCGATGCAAGACTCCAAGAAGGGCCAAACACCCTTTAGGCATGGAGTTTCACTCTCTAAGGACCAGTCTCCCAAGACTGCACAAGAGATTGAAGACATGAGGAAATTCCTTACGCCTCTGCCGTAGGTAGCCTCATGTCTGCTATGCTTTGCACTAGACCTGACATCTGTTTCGCCGTTGGCGCAGTTAGCCGTTTCCAATCCAACCCTGGACCCGAGCACTGAATTTCTATTAAGCATGTTCTTATGTATCTTCGAAGAACGAGGAACTTGATGCTTACATACACAGGTACTGACCTGACTATGACGGGATATACCGACTCCGATTTTCAAGCGGATAAGGATTCCAGGAAATCGACTTCGGGATATGTGTTCGTCCTTAATGGTGGAGCTGTTGTGTGGAGAAGTATTAAGCAATCTTGCATTGCTGACTCCAAAATGGAAGCAGAATATGTGACTGCTTGTGAAGCATCCAAAGAGGCTGTATTAAGCAATTTGAAAGTTGTTCCAAATGTCGACGAGCCCATGACCCTTTATTGTGATAATAGTGGGGTGTCGCTAACTCAAAGGAACCTCGAAGCAATAAGCGCTCTAAGCATATTGAGAGGAAATACCATTTGATTTGAGAGATCGTGCAGCGCGGAGACGTGGAAGTGAAGAAGATCTCAACGGTGGACAACCTAGCAGATCCGTTCACAAAGGCCCTAGCGAACAAGGTCTTCGACAAACATCGAGAGGGATTAGGCATGAAGGACTACACACATCTTCTTTGAGTGAAGTGGGAGTTTGTTGTCAATGGTGCCCACAAGAAGAGTTGTAATCTTTATATTGTACATTTGATGTAATAAAGTCTCATGAAGACTCTTGTTTGTAATTTCTTTTTCATTAATAAAAAGTTGAAACATTCATTCATTCTTCCGTGTCTGTTTGAAGCTTTATGATAAAACATTAGTCTTTAGTCCATAAACAAACTAAACAACTTACGAAGAGACAAATGTAGATTTGCATGAACAAACTCTTCGTAGTTTGCTTAAAACGATATATTCGCAATCTAAGGGTCAAAGGACTATTGACCCCAGTATGATTGTTAGAAGAATTTATGATGGCTGATTATGAGGGATTGAGAGTTGGAGACTCTATAGTTCTTCTAGGTATCTTCCGAAGGTACTGAATTGACCAGTGCACTTCTAGAGACAAGATAAGAACAAACCATTTAACCTCTTATGTCTCGAAGTCACTATGTATGAATTGCATCATGCTTACCTTAATCCTGAAATGAGACATGCCATTTGACACCTTAGTATTCTCATTTGAGAAAGTCAGAGTTCGGACTCACTATGTGATTCCGAACAGGGCCTATTGGTGAAGTACTAAGGTATGAGAATGTCATGAGTAACTTTGTGAAGTTCTCATAGACATGGAATTCATGTACAAGATTGCTGAAATGCAATGTATGTCACCTCATGCTTTGTTCTTTGGAGTGTGAATAAATGAACTGGCCAGTGTCCAAATTGAGTCCTGACTCTTTTGGATGAAACAATGTGACTTGTTAGCTCCTCGTCAATACATTGTTTCTAACTTATTCACAAGCGACAAAGGAGTTGAGGAAATAATAGCTATAAGGGTAAAATGGTAATTTAGTAAATCCCGACTAGCTGATGACATTCATGAAGGGTAAACATAGATAATATTCAGTGGATCCGCTCATCATAATTAGGTCGAATTCTTGAGTAGAAAATAAATTCATTTGAACCGAGAGATTTTCAGTGTTAACTCTTTAGTGGAGTTAGTTGACATTAAGCTAAACATGGAAAAGGTTTGTGAACTTTTTGAGTCCAAGTATTTAGCTCAAGCATTGTTCATTTGGATCCATGGGGTCACTGTCACGAATCACATCGAGTAGGAATTGTTAAACTGGAAGCTAAGTCAAAACAAGAACGAAAATTGTCAAAAGGATGAAATGAATGTCAATAAATTTTTTGACAAGGTCATTTAATGACATGTTTCACTCGGCCAATATTAGTCTTATTGGGCCTTGTGGATTAATTTCATTTCATAAGAATTTTATTGAAAATTCTTAATGGGCCTTTTTCATGTTGTCATGAACAAATGGAAAAGCTTCTAGAAGCCCTTTCTAGAAGGCTGTAGGCGCCCAAATACCCAAGCGAAAGAGATATTATTTTGTACATAAATGTATCAAGATACGTGCCAAAAGAAAAAGAGGAAACAAATTTCCTCTAAGAGGAACAAAAGAATCGGCCAAGAGGAGTCAAGGGAGAAGCAAACAAAAGAGGAAACAAATCCACGGACTTACTTGTTTTGTCTTGGCCGTGCACCCCTATGAAGGAAAAGGGAAATTGGCTCATGAATATGTGATATTCTATAGAAGAGGAAACTACCTTATTGAAGGTGAGACCTCTCCTATAAATAGGAGCCTCATTCCACACATTTAATTCATCCCAAGTTCTAGAGATTTGAGAGCTTCTCTCTCTAGCTTGGCCGATCCTCTCTCTCTCTCTATTCAATTTCGTTTTATTGTTTTGGCACGTAGGTCCTCATTTGACCTAGAGTTTAGCTCTGCGACTTCAAGACTCGTTCTTAAGTCGTAGTGTTTAAAAGTTCCCACACACTAATTCCTTTTATTTCGAGTGATTTAGTGATAGAAACGTTCGTGGTTGCTCGAGTTGCCGAGGAAGAAAGAGAGACGTGCTGCGAGGGAGACGAACATTATCAACCTTTTGAAGGCTCATCAACGTTCAAGCTTCTAAAGAGGTTAGTAAATTTATTATGCTCATATTAGTTTTATTTACATGTGCTTGCACTTTGTTTAGGTTAGTAAAAACTGTTTTACTTGAAAAAGAAAATTTTTAAAATTCCGCCGCTTAACGAAGCGTTAAACTTTTTCTTAAACCCTAGATCAATTCCAACAGTTAGATCGGAGGAATCAGAAAGTTTGATCCTCTTTGGCTCCCTAATTAGATCATTATCTATTTCGGTGTCTAAAAGAGAAGGTTGAGTGGGATATATGTAGAAAAGAACATTCTTCACACATGCATCACTGACAAAAGAATTATCAGGAAACGAAATACGAATTCCATTCTTAATGAACTTTAAACAATAATCTTGCTCAAGAAGACGAGCAACGGATATTAAGTTCTTCCCAAAGGTAGGAACAAAATAAACATTATTCAAGTTTAAAGTGCGGTCTTCAAAAGACAGCGTCACGGATCCCACAGCCTTTGCAGACACCAGGCTCCCATCACCCCATTTGAAACAGAAGTCGCCTTCCTCTAAGCTTTTGGTTTTCTTAAAACCAGTCAAGGAACAACAAATATGGTTAGTAGCAGCGGATTCAATAATCCACGATGATACATTATCAGCTACTAAGCATGCTTCGGTAATTAGTACAATACTTTGTTCCTTTGCTTTGAGATAGGAAGGCAATTCTTTTTCTCGGCCTTTTGAGTTCTCTTCTTAGATCCAGAGGTGGAGGCTTTGTGCTTTGTAGCATGTGCCTCTCCTTGATTTCTCTTTCTCTTAGTGAGACCTTCAGCAGTGTGAGGCTCCTTCACAAGCTCAGTAACAATGTACTCTAGCTTATTCATGGAGTAGTTCCACTTGAAGGTATCAAATGATTCGGGGAGAGTTTCCAAGATCATATCTATTTTGATCTCCTCGTTAATCTTAGATCCTAGGATTTCCATCTCATTCAGGTAACTAAGGATCAGCATCATATGGTCCCTGACAGAAGTCCTAGCCTTCATGCGACAGTTCATAAACTGTCGGACCGCTTGTTGCCTTGTTTGACGCCTTTGCTCTCCAAACATCTCAAGGAGATTGTAGAGCATGTCAGCGGCAGTCTCGATGTCACGATGTTGTTTTTGCAACACATTGTTCATTGATGCTAAGATATAGTACGTCACAATCTCATCGGATCGAAGCCAAGCCGCCAAGGCGCCTTTTTCCTCTTTTGTCGAATCATCATTCGTTTGAGGAGGGGGTGGTGCCTACCCATTTGTGCTTGTTAACGTTAAGGACGATGTCGAGGTTACATTTCGAATCTACATAGTTTTCGTTTTCGAGTTTGTTCGAGGAAAGGATGATTGAGAGATGTTTGAGAGACATGTTGCTTAATTAAGTTGAAATAAACCAAACGATAATTTACTCCCTCAAGAGAAGGCCGCAAAAAATCTCCATTTATAAATAAATGACACATCATTAATGCTTAGCGAAGATGTCAGTACATCAATTTTGACTAGCCACCTTTTAAATTGGTTTGATCACTCACATCCTTTCGCAGAGCCTCAAGGGAGGATTACTAGGGATTGAGCCTAAGTGTTCAACCAACCACTTAGTCCAAAAGGTCAACTTTGAAAAACAATCTCCCAAGGGGAGGCCTTGCCTTCATCATCTCACTCTTGGACGTAGCTCATTGAGCAATGATCGAAGCAAAAATGCCTTAGAGTACTCCCATTTAATAGAGGGCCACAAGAGCGGATCTTAGTCTCACGTTAATTGCTTCGTTCATTAGTGTTGGGGATCATGGGTTACAAACAACGAGTATAACCCTCCCACTTAGTTTTTGGAGTTGGTACATCGACTCGTACAAGTTCGGAAACGGTTTTCCTAGTTATAGAGCGATAGAGCGGACAAGTAGAAAAGAATCCTAGAAGTTCATGTTCAGAGCACTGTTAGTGCATAAAGGTGTTGGAATCGATCTAGGGTTTAAGAAAATAATTAACGCTTCGGGAAGCGGCGGAATTTTAAAAATTTTCTTTTACAAGTAAAAACGGTTTTTACTAACCTAGACAAGTTCAAGTACATGTAATTAAAAACTAATATGAGCTAAGAAGTTTACTAACCTTTCTTGAAGCTTGATCTTTGAGAAGCTCTTAGAAAGTTGCAACGCTCTTCTCCCCTCACAGCACGTCTCTCTTCCTTTCCTCGGCACCTCGAGCAACCACGAAATTTTCTATCACTAAATCACTCGAAATAAAGGAATTAGTGAGTGGGCACTTTTAAACACTACAACTTAAGAATAAGTCTTGAAGTCGCAGAGCTAAACACTAGGTCGAGTGAGGACCTAGGTGCCAAAACAAGAAAAATCGAAAATAAACTAGAGAGAGAGAGGAGTTTCGGCCAAAGTTCTAGAGAGAGAGTCTCTCAAATCTCTTAAACTTGGATGAATGAAATGTGAGGAAATGAGGCTCCTATTTGTAGGAGAGGTCTCACCTTCAATAAGGTAGTTTCCTCTTCTATAGAATATCACATATTCATGAGCAAAATAACCCTTATTTCCCACTTGAGAAACTCGGCCACACAAGGCTTCTAGAAGCCTTGATTTGTTTCCTATTTTGTTCATGGCTTGCCTTTTCTCTCAACATGGCCAAAGTTCCGTTATGCATCCTTATGCAAATTTGTTTCCTCTTTTTCTTTTGGCAAGTATCTAAATACATTTATGCACAAAATAAACTCTCCTATTTCTCTATAGGGTAGGCGCCCAACATGTCTCTAGAAGGAGCTTCTAGAAGCTTCTTCATTTATTCATGAGAACATGAAAAAGGCCCATTAAGAATTTTCAATAAAACTCTTATGAAATTAAATTAATTCACGAGGCCCAATGATCAAGTCATGGCCGAGTGACATTAAGTCATCAAATGAACTTATCAAAAAATTTATGGACATTCATTTCATCCTTTCTCTCAAAAGACAAAAATACCCTTTTGCCAATTTTCGTTCTCGTTTTGACTTAGCTTCCAGTTTAACTATTCCTATCGATGTGATTCGTGACAGTGACCTCATGGACCCAAATGAACAAAGCTTGAGCTAAACACTTGGACGCAAAAGTTCACAAACCTTTTCCAATTTTAGCTTAATGCCAACTGACTCCACTAAAGAGTTGACACTGTTGTCGCACGAAAATGAACAACTATTTAAAACCTCGGGCGGTTCGATCCAAGGCCGGACCAAGTGATCGCACCCGGGCCAAGAGTGTGAACTCGATAGTCTCGAGCTAGGGTTTTCTCCGATCAACCCGCCTCTCGGGAGAGGTAGGGGGTGAGGAGGAGGAGTGACCGTGTCTTGGGTGTCGGCTGCCTACGTACCCGTGCGTGGGATCAGGTCAGAACGTAGTTCAAGCGTGTGTGACACGGTATGAGGCGTAGAACCTTGGTGGAGAGGCGTGCTCGACGAAGGAGACGTTGCGCAAGGAGTCCTCGGCAGCGTCTCAGAACTTCGGAGATCGCGTACGCGTCTAGCGTGTTAGACGCGCGAGGGGAACTCTAGTCGAGAACCCTAGGGGCGTGCTTGAGCACCGGAGAACGTTCGGTCAAAGGGAGCGACGTCCGGGAAGTCCCCGTGAGTACTTCAGAACCTTTGAGAACGGGGGAGAGAGAAGAGAGTCTGCTTCAGGCCAAATATGGCATCCAGAGAAGCAGAGAAGAGTAAGAAATCGAGCGTGTCGATAGGAGATGAAGAGAATTTATTGAATTGAATAGGATTCAATGGGATATTATTTGATTGCTTTCCCCTAAATGGGAGGGGGTTTATATAGGTGTTTGGGGGCCTTAGAAGGTCCCTTTTTCGTCCATGTGGGACTAGGAACGTGCGTGCCATCAAGTGGAGGCGCACGGCGCGCGCGGCGCACAACGCGCGGCGCGCGGTGCGCAGGTCACCAAGCGCGGCGTAGGACGCGCGGCGCATGGAGCGCGCGGCGTGGGCACGCCCTGGCGCGGCGCACTGCCTGCTGCACAGCTGGCCGGCGCAGCGTGCTGTGCGCACGGTGAACGGCTCCTCTCGCCGGGCTCTTGCGGGCCTTCGAATACCATTCTTCCCACGTGAAATATGAAGGCTTCCACTTGATGAGAGTGACTCGACTCGAGGAGCGAAGCTCGACTCGAGGAGACTGACTCAAGAGTTTGGGCGTCGGGCTTTCCGAAAACGACCGACAACATTAGCCCCCCAAGTTCGTCGCTCGGGAGGTGTCATGGCGATTAACTTTTTGTTCTTCTGGTTGGGTGTTTGAGGAAAATATTTCCCGTGTCTTGTGACCCCGAGGAAACATCTTTTCCTCTTCTTCTTTCTCTTTTTTCTTTTTTTTTTTTTTTTAGGGGGCCGCACGGCGCGCGCACTGGACGGCGCGGCGCACGGTCTGTGCAGCGCGACCCGCGCGGCGCGCGGGCTTGGCGCGCGGGGCTGGTTCGCCTTGCGCGGGAGAACTCTGACTTTTTGGAGTTTTTTCTCCGAGTTTGCTCCTTGTGGGAGTAGGATTTCGACTCCTACCCCCCTAGAAGTCTATAAATAGGCCTCCCCCCTTCTCTTTATTCCTCACTTTATTTTTTTCTTTCTTTTCTACGCTTGTTCTCTCTTTTACGCTTGCATTATGGGTGTCCCTCCCCTTTTCTCAGCTGAGAGTCCCGAGATTGATTTCTCTCTCTTGTTTCAGGGTTCTGAACACGCAGAGGATGATCTCTTCGCGGGATTAAGGGAAGTTCCTCTGCACGTGGAAGAACATCCAAGCGGAGTAGAGCAGTGGCTGGAGGAAGGCGAGCCGGGTGCGACCGTGCCCGCTGCTCAGCCTCACGAAGAATGCGCGCCAACTGGGCGTGATCCAGGTGGGGAGTTTGATCATCCCATGTCCGCGGAGCCCGCCCCAAGCCTCGTGATCAACTTAGTCGGCGAGGGGGTTCGTGACAAAGCCTGCCTCGACGTGCCGCAGTCCGACTTGGACTCTCAAGGCGTGCTGGGAGATGTTACGGCCGCGGATGCGGTGACTCTGCTAGAGTCGGTTCTCGATGAGATAGACTGCGTGGACGACTTTGGTCCCGAGTCTGAAGATCCCGGAGGTGAGTCAGAGACATGTCCGGGGGCCGAAGGCCTCGCATCGGAGCGTCCCAAGGTACCGTCGGCGGCTGCCGCAGTTGTGTCGGAGGGCAGGGGTCCTTCCGTGGAGCCAGGGGGTTCTCAGCCCGAGACCCATGACGCAGAGGCGTTAGTATCGGCAAGGTCACTTGCTAGGACAGAGTGGTATCCCGAGGAGGGCCTTGCTGCTCCCGAGGACTTCGATTGTTCGGGGCTCGATGCTTCGAGCTCGCTCACCTACCGGACATTCGTCGGTCTCCGGGAGGCATTCGCCATTCCGTCGTCCGTGGCGCTTCTTCGTCCCTTACAGGGCGACCGTCCTTTCCGGCCTCGTCGTTGATTCGCCGCAGTTTCAGTTGCAAGCCTCAACTGCGGGTTGCGGCTGCCGTTTCAACCCATCGTTCAGCAGCTCCTCGCCCGTCTGGGGGTGCACGCATGTCAGATGAGTCCGGCATTCTACCGCATAGTGGCGATGTGCCACATGGAGTGGCATTGCCAGACTGAGCGGGTAATGACCATGAGTGATTCTCGCAATCTCATCGCGGTCTTCCCCGGGCCCGGGCAACCTAGTTTCTTTGTGGCCCGCGATCGCCGGAATACTAAGCTGATCGTTGATTCAGAGAAGTATAATCGACGACCATGGGTGTGGGTCTCGGCGGAGGCTTTTGGCGATGCGCCGCTTCGGTTCGGCCCCTTGGCCGAGCCGATGACCTCGACTTTGTGAAGGAGATCCGGGGAATGTCGGAGGCTCGGAAAGCCGTCGAACGATTTCGTTCCCCTGAGCTGATGGCTTCCACCGGGTGGTTCCCGCCGTTTCCACCTAGCCAGCGGACCGAGAGTGCCCCCAGTGCCGCATCATCTCTCTCGAGTGGCGATCTTCAAGGTATGTCGATGTTTAACACTTCTTGCTCTTGTTTTTAGCTTAGGTTTTTGACTTTTGTTGCTTTTGTAGTCTCTTCGGCTAGGGCGAGGGCTCGAGCGCACCTAGCGAAGGCTTCTCGGGACTCGAAGTCGTTGGCGGCGGTCCGTTGTCGGATTGCTGCGCGGAACGGTCGGGAGAAACCCGATACCGATCATCGGACGGGGAACGGTTCTCGCGCTTCTTTGAAGCGACCCTCCTCCTCGGCTTTACCAGACACGTCTTCGGACTCCAAGCGCGTAAACTCGATGGTCGACGTGGAGGCTGCGGAGGTTAGGGGGGAATGTTCCCTGGGCCTTGCTCAATCTTCGATGAAGATGTGGAAGAGCGTCGTGGCTAGCAGTGACGTGGAGTTCTTTCGTCACGGCGTTTCCGATGCACAGAGAGTAAGTTTCCCTTGCCTCGTTTGTGACGAACCTATCTTTCGCTAAACTATCTTTTTGCCTTCTCAGGTGCTTGCTCGAGCGACCCGGGGCGAGAAGATCCTTCACGACCTTATCAGGCGGATGAGCTGTGCCCAGGAGGAGCTTGCTCAAGCGAAGTCTCAGCTGGCCCACGCCGAGCGAGGTTCTCACTCAAAGGCGGAGTTTGCGAGTCTCCGCGAGCAGCTTCAGGAGGCTCGCGTGGAATTGGGAGTTACCCGCGGCAAGTGCGACCATGTTCAGGCGGCGGTGGCGAAGATGGCTGTGTTGTCAATGGTGCCCACAAGAAGAGTAGTAATGTCTATTTATGTACATTTGATGTCATATAGTCTTACGAAGACTCTTGCTTGTAATTGCTTATTCATTAATAAAGTTGAAACGTTCATTCATTCTTTCTTTGTTTGAAGCTTTATGATAAAACCTTAGTCTTTTAGTCCATAAACAAACTTAACAACTTACGAAGAGACAAATGTAGATTTGCATGAACAAACTCTTCGTAGTTTGCTTAAAACGATATATTCGCAATCTAAGGGTCAAAGGACTATTGACCTCAGTATGATTGTTAGAAGAATCTATGATGTCTGGTTATGAGGCATTGAGAGTTGGAGACTTTATAGTTCTTCTAGGTATCTTCTGAAGGTACTGAATTGACCAGTGCACTTCTAGAGACTGTTGTCAATGGTGCCCACAAGAAGTGTAGTAGTGTCTATTTATGTACATTTGATGTCATATAGTCTTACGAAGACTCTTGCTTGTAATTGCTCATTCTTTAATAATAAAGTTGAAACGTTCATTCATTCTTTCTTTGTTTGAAGCTTTATGATAAAACCTAAGTCTTTTAGTCCATAAACAAACTTAACAACTTACGAAGAGACAAATGTAGATTTGCATGAACAAACTCTTCGTAGTTTGCTTAAAACGATATATTCGCAATCTTAGGGTCAAAGGACTATTGACCTCAGTATGATTATTAGAAGAATCTATGATGTCTGGTTATGAGGCATTGAGAGTTGGGGACTCTATAGTTCTTCTAGGTATCTTCCGAAGATACTGAATTGACCAGTGCACTTCTAGAGACAATATGAGAACAAACCATTTAACCTCTTATGTCTCGAAGTCACTATGTATGAATTGCATCATGCTTACCTTAATCCTGAAATGAGACATGCCATTTCACACCTTAGTATTCTCATTTGAGAAAGTCAAAGTTCGGACTCACTATGTGATTCCGAACAAGGCCTATTGGTGAAGTACTAAGTTGTGAGTCTGTCATGAGTAACTTTGTGAAGTTCTCATAGATATGGAATTCATGTACAAGATTGCTGAAATGCAATGTATGTCACCTCATGCTTTGTTCCTTGGAGTGTGAATAAATGAACTGGCCAGTGTCCAAATTGAGTCCTGACTCTTTTGGATGAAACAATGTGACTTGTTAGCTCCTCATCAATACATTGTTTCTAACTTATTCACAAGCGACAAAGGAGTTGAGGAAATAACAGCTAGAAGGGTAAAATGGTAATTTAGTAAATCCCGACTAGCTGATGACATTCATGAAGGGTAACATAGATAATATTCAGTGGATCCGCTCATCATAATTAGGTCGAATTCTTGAGTAGAAAATAAATTCATTTGAACCGAGAGATTTTCAGTGTCAGCTCTTTAGTGGAGTCAGTTGGCATTAAGCTAAACTTGGAAAAGGTTTGTGAACTTTTGAGTCCAAGTATTTAGCTCAAGCTTTGTTCATTTGGGTCCATGAGGTCACTGTCACGAATCACATCGATAGGAATTGTTAAACTGGAAGCTAAGTCAAAACAAGAACGAAAATTGTCGAAAGGGTATTTTTGTCTTTTGAGACATAAGGATGAAATGGATGTCAATAAATTTTGACAAGTTCATTTGATGACTTAATGTCACTCGGCCATAATATGATTAACTGGGCCTTGTGAATTAATTTCATTTCATGAGAATTTTATTGAAAATTCTTAATGGGCCTTTCGCATGTTGTCATGAACAAATGAAGAAGCTTCTAGAAGCTCCTTCTAGAGAGACTTGGGCGCCTACCCTAATAGAGAAATAGGAGAGTTTATTTTGTGCATAAATGTATTTAGATACTTGCCAAAAGAAAAAGAGGAAACAAATTTCCTCCAAGAGGAAAGTGGGAATCGGCCAAGTGAGAGACAAGGCAAGGCCTTGAACAAAATTGGAAACAAATCAAGGCTTCTAGAAGCCTTGAGTTGGCCGAGTGTCTCAAAGGGAAAAAGAGGAAATTGCTCATGAATATGTGATATTCTATAGAAGAGGAAACTACCTTATTGAAGGTGAGACCTCTCCTATAAATAGGAGCCTCATTTCCTCATATTTTATTCATCCAAGTTTAAGAGATTTGAGAGACTCTCTCTCTAGAACTTGGCCGAAAATCCTCTCTCTCTCTCTCTAGTTTATTTTCGATTATTTCTTGTCTTGGTACCTAGGTCCTCACTCGACCTAGTGTTTAGCTCTGCGACTTCAAGACTCGTTCTTAAGTCGTAGTGTTTAAAAGTGCCCACTCACTGATTCCTTCTTTTCGAGTGATTTAGTGATAGAAACTTTCGTGGTTGCTCGAGGTGCCGAGGAAAGGAAGAGAGACGTGCTGCGAGGGGAGACGAGCGTTGCAACTTTCCAAAAGCTTCTACAAGGTTCAAGCTTCAAGAAAGGTTAGTAAACCTCATAGCTCATATTGGTTTTTAGTTACATGTACTTGCACTTGTCTAGGTTAGTAAAAACTGTTTTACTTGTAAAAGAAAATTTTTAAAATTCCGCCGCTTAATGAAGCGTTAATTATTTTCTCAAACCCTAGATCGATTCCAACAGAGACAATATAAGAACAAACCATTTAACCTCTTATGTCTCGAAGTCACTATGTATGAATTGCATCATGCTTACCTTAATCCTGAAATGAGACATGCCATTTCACACCTTAGTATTCTCATTTGAGAAAGTCAAAGTTCGGACTCACTATGTGATTCCGAACAAGGCCTATTGGTGAAGTACTAAGTTGTGAGTCTATCATGAGTAACTTTGTGAAGTTCTCATAGATATGGAATTCATGTACAAGATTGCTGAAATGCAATGTATGTCACCTCATGCTTTGTTCCTTCGAGTGTGAATAAATGAACTGGCCAGTGTCCAAATTGAGTCCTGACTCTTTTGGATGAAACAATGTGACTTGTTAGCTCCTCGTCAATACATTGTTTCTAACTTATTCACAAGCGACAAAGGAGTTGAGGAAATAACAGCTAGAAGGGTAAAATGGTAATTTAGTAAATCCCGACTAGCTGATGACATTAATGAAGGGTAAACATAGATAATATTCAGTGGATCCGCTCATCATAATTAGGTCGAATTCTTGAGTAGAAAACAAATTCATTTGAACCGAGAGATTTTCAGTGTCAGCTCTTTAGTCGAGTCAGTTGGCATTAAGCTAAACTTGGAAAAGGTTTGTGAACTTTTGAGTCCAAGTGTTTAGCTCAAGCTTTGTTCATTTGGGTCCATGAGGTCACTGTCACGAATCACATCGATAGGAATAGTTAAACTGGAAGCTAAGTCAAAACAAGAACGAAAATTGTCAAAAGGCTAATTTTGTCTTTTTGGACATGGCATGAAATGAATGTCAATAAATTTTTTGACAATGTCATATGATGACATATTATATCACACGGCCATAACATGTTTATTGGGCCTTGTGAATTAATTTCATTTCATAAGAATTTTATTGAAAATTCTTATTGGACCTTTTTCATGTTGTCATGAACAAATGGAAAACCTTCTAGAAGCCTTTTCTAGAAGGCTATAGGCGCCCAACATACCCAAGAGATAGAGAGAATATTTTGTGCATAAATGTATGAAGATACTTGGCAAAAGAAAAAGAGGAAACAAATTTCCTCTAAGGGAAACAAGAGGTAGGCGCCCAAGTTGAGAAAAAAGCAAGGCAAGGAACAAAAAAGGAAACAAATCCAAGGCTTAATGAAGCCTACCTTGGCCGAGTGCATCATAGAGGAAAAGAGGAAATTGGCTCATGAATATGTGATATTCTATAGAAGAGGAAACTACCTTATTGAAGGTGAGACCTCTCCTATAAATAGGAGCCTCATTCTTCTCATTTTTCTCATTCCACATAAGTTAGAGATTGAGAGCTTCTCTCTCTAGAACTTGTGGTTGCCGCCCCTCTTCTCTCTCTCTCTAGTTTATTTTCGATTTTTCTTGTCTTGGCACCTAGGTCCTCACTCGACCTAGTGTTTAGCTCTGCGACTTCGAGACTTGTTCTTAAGTCGTAGTGTTTAAAAGTGCCCACTCACTGATTCCTTCTTTTCGAGTGATTTAGTGATAGAAACTTTCGTGGTTGCTCGAGGTGCCGAGGAAAGAAAGAGAGACGTGCTGCGAGGGGAGACGAGCGTTGCAAACTTTCCACAAGCTTCTTCAAAGTTCAAGCTTCAAGAAAGGTTAGTAAACTTCCAGCTCATATTGGTTTTTAATTACATGTACTTGCACTTGTCTAGGTTAGTAAAAACTGTTTTACTTGTAAAAGAAAATTTTTAAAATTCCGCCGCTTATCTAAGCGTTAATTATTTTCTCAAACCCTAGATCGATTCCAACAAATGGTATCAGAGCTATGGTCAAAGATATGCATGTACATGTTTTTAAAATTATGAGCTTGAAAATCGTTTTCGAAAGTTTACTAATTTTGTGACAAGTTAGAATTGTAATCTTAGATTTTTTTTTTAATTTAATGCTCTTCTTTAAATTTAAAAAGCATGTTGATTTTCTATGAGTTTGGGATGTTTTTAAAACACATTAGAATCAGTTCTAAAAGTTTTTAATTTTTTATATTGAAAAACGTGTTTTAAAGGTTTGAGAAATTTCGAGTAAAATTTTGTGACTAGTTTTGATATCTTGCTAGTTTCTTATTTTTTACTTGAATCGTTTTATGCATGTTGTTATTTCTTTTATTCTATGTTATTACCCTGCTAATAAAACGCAAATAGAAGCCTTAAACAACATCTTAAAACGTTCCGTTATACTTGATTCTTTTTCACACCTAAATAGGACAAAGCTTTAATTTATTTCTTTTTCTTCGAGCTGGAGTAAACCCGCATTAAAAGAGGCATAACTCTCTGCTCAGAAATCGAAATTTAATGATTCTTGAATCATATTAAAGCTCTGTCTATCCTCTGTCCAATGCCACCGGTTTCGGCTCAAAAGGACATCGGAGCCGCCAGATATGGCGATTTTACTCCGAGGTGCGCGGCTGTCTGAAACTCCAGTTTTTTAGAAATCCGGATTTTCAAACCCCACTACCATGAGTTATAGAACTCTAATGAGAAAATTTTCTTGAGCAAAAATGTTTTTCATATGATTATAAACATGATGTGTAAGATTAAAATGTTTTGATTTTTGAAAGTTTAATTGAAATTGAATTTTTACAAAACTAGTTTGAATTTTGAAAAACCGTTTTCACTTTCTAACTTGAAAAATATTTTGTCATCCAAATCAAATAAATTTTCAAAATGTTTTCAAAACTATATCTATATCACATATGTTCAAAATCTATATGCTCTTGAAATTTTGAGTGGGAGGTTTCCTTGTAGACAAGCCGAAAAATAAAAAGATGTGCAATCTCAAACTTTCAAGTGTTCGAGTGAGTTGAAGTTCACACTTCCCTCACGCACTTTCCCGAAATAGAAAATAGGAAAAGATCGAGTATGTACCTTGTGCCTTTATGCACTAATACTGCTCTGAACATGTCGATCTAGGATTCTCTTCTAGTTGTCCGCTCTGTCGCTCTCTAACTAGGAAATTTGTTTCCGAACTTATAAGAGTCGATGAACCATCTCCAAAAACTAAGTGGGAGGGTTATATTCGTTGTTTGTAACCCGCGATCCCCAACACTAGTGAAAGATGCAATAACGTGGGACTAAGAGCCGCTCTTGCGACCCTCACTTAAATGTGTGTACTCCAAGGCGTTATTGCTTCGATCATTGCTCAATGAGCTACGTCCGAGAGTGATGCAATGATGGCAAGGCCTCCCCTTGGGGGATTGTTTTTCAAAGCTGATCTTTTGGACTAAGTGGTTGGTTGCACACTTAGGCTCAATCCCTAGTATCCTCCCTTGAGGCTTTGCGAAAGGATGTGAGTGATCAAATTCGCCACTTCCCGTTGGGCTTTTTTACCATTACCACGTTGGCGACCCACTTGGGGTACTTAGCCTCTCGAATGAAGTTTGCGGTGATGAGTTTCTCAACCTCTTCATTTATGGCCAGGTATCGTTCTGGGTTGAACGTTCGTCTGGCCTGCACTTTTTCGGCGACCTTTGGGTCGTCGTTCAATCGGTGCACTATTACCTCGGGATCGATTCGGGGCATGTCCGCATGAGTCCATGCAAAAACATCCTTGAACTCCCTAAGGAAGGCAGTAAGCTGAGTTTTGATGGCGAGTGGAAGTCGGGTGACGACTTTTACAACCTGATCAGGCTTAGATTCGTCCAGGACGACTGGCACAAGATCATCGGAGGTTTCCACCTTGAGTCTTTCGATTTCATCCCGGGGGTCAAGTTCTCCGAACTTCCTTGCATCCCTTGGGTTGCATGGGAAATCGTCTTCCAGTTGGAAGATTGTGTTTACCGCTTTTCCCGCGGGCTTGCCATCAACTCCTTGTACGCAGCATATTCTGGCTTGGGATTGGTCTCCGGCCATAATGCCAATTCCCCCTTCGGTGGGGAATTTCACCAGTAGGTGGTACGTGGAAGTGATTTCCCTTAGCCGGTTCAACGTGGGTTGCCCGATGATTAAGTTATAAGGCGACTCATGATCGACCACTAGGAATGGGACCATGTGAACGGCCTCGATTCCTCCAGGGGTCCCAAAGGTGACCGGCAGGTCGATAATGCCCTCGGTCATAACCTTTTCCCCAGTGAACCCAAACAATGGCGTGTGGGTCGAAGTCGAGCGCAGCCCCCCGAGCTTCATGCGCTCTAGGGTGGACTTGAAAATTATGTCGGCAGTGCTGCCGTTATCGATGAGAACCCTTTTTACCAAGTTATTGGCCACTTGGGCCTTGAGCACAATCACGTCATTGGTGAAATACATCGTCTCGTGAGGCACGGACGGAGGTTCTTCATATGTGAAGTTGACGTGCATAGCAGCGTCTTCTTGAGACACGGCCCTAAGGAATTTCTTCCGTTGTCGGGCTGAATCTCCATCTTGTGGACCTCCCAGTATGGTGGTTACCACGTGGAGTTGTGGGTTGGTGTTGGCAGTAGCCGTGGTTCGGTCGGCAGAAGCGGTTGTTCCTCCTCCTTGACCAGACTGTTGTCTGTTCGCGGTGGGGCCCGCAGCGCCACTCATGTGCAACACGAACTCCTTCAGCTCACCCCCTTGGATCAAAGCCTCGATTTGCCTTTTGAGGTTGTAGCATTCCGAGGTCAAATGACCGTATTCCCGATGGAACTCACAATACCTGGATCGATCGCGAGTTGCGGGATCCTTCTTCATTGGAGCTGGGGGCGTGAACTTGTCACGTGCGAGAGCCAAGATCCTTTCCGGCGCTGTGTTCAGCGGCGTGAATGACGAGTACCCTTTGAAGTTTTCCGCAAGTCGCGGTTTCTGAGGTACAGGGGGTTGGTTGCCAGAAACCTGGTTCCCCTTGTTTCGCCTTTTACGAGGTTCGTTCAGCTCGCGGCTAGGTTCTTCTCGACGGCGAGAGCTTTGATTAGTGCTCTTGCGGCCGTCGAGGTAATCTTCGACGCCCATGAAGGTCTTAGCTCGAGTCATTAACTCGGCCATGGTAGAAGGGACACGGCCGACGACAGACTTGAGGAAGTCACTTGTGCGCAAGCCTTCTATGATAGCGGCAATTGCGTCACCATCGTCAAAGCGGTCGACCTTGTTCGACTCTTTAGTGAATCGGGCGAGGTATCGTCTAAGAGACTCGCCACTCTCTTGCCTGATTGACCACAGGTACATCTTGGTCTTCTTTTGGACCATAGATGTAGCAAACCGTGCTAGGAACATGTCCTTCAGGTCTTTGAACGAGTGGATGCTTCCTGGCTTTAAGTTCTTGAACCACTCAAAGCCGGGTCCGGTGAGGGTCAAACTAAAAGCTTGGTACATGGCGCCAGGAGAAACACCCTGCATCGTCATCCAGGTTTCATAGTGCTGGATGTGGTAAGCAGGATCTGCTTTCCCATCATAGGGAGCGAGGTTCAGGAGCTTGAAATTCCCCGTACACCTCAGCCAGTATCTGAGTAGTGAAAGGCGATGAATTCTCCTCAACGACCCCATAGGCACTTCCACCTATTCCGTATTCTCGGAGATCTCGTACCTCATTTCGAAGGTTGTGGATCATAGTGACCACATCGAGACCAGTCGTTGGAGTAACCCCTTGATCGGGAGGAGTCACTTGCAGCCTCTCGTTAGACCCCTGTCCTGCGCGGCGGTTCCCGTTAGTTGGGGCTGCCAGCGGGACATTGGGTCTAGAGCTTAGTCGCTCTCTCAGATCATTGCCACGCCCAATGCGTTGAGCAGTGAGGCGGTGCGCTCTCCGCGCGCCCTGACTTTCCGCAACATTCTCCCTCGGACCTAGTCGGTCGAGAGCTGAACGTCAGGAATTCCCCTCTTGAGAAGCTGCCGGCGCATCCCCTGTTCGGGGTAAGGGATTCGACGGACCAGCTTCAAACACGGTGGGGAGTCCCCCGTCCTTCGTGAGAGAAGTCTCGATATCCTCCGACTCACCAGTACCCTCGTAATCAGGGTCGCGGTCGCGGCTTTCCTCGTTGAGGTTCTCAGGATCCCCGTTGGGGATCGTCGTGTCACGCATAGGTTGCTTCGCAGCCAGTCGGCTGTGGTACCTTGCGTTCCTCGCCTTCAGTCGGCGGATACTCTCCTCTAACTCCACGATGCGGTCGTCCCTGCTATCAGGAGATGGAGATGGTGAGCGGGTCGAGCTCTCTTCGTGGAGCGACTCTTCGTCACCATGCGCTCGGGAGCGCAAGAAGTATTTCTTGGTCCCAGTGACGTTTTTGGGGTTGTTCACGCCCTCAGAACGTACGAGAAGGTTGAGTTCGCAGAAGAAAAGAAGAAGATGAACAGAAGGGATTTCGGGCTGAATAGGTCGGGAAGTCCCCTCCTTCTAGCGCCAAAATGTTGTCGCACGAAAATGAACAACTATTTAAAACCTCGGGCGGTTCGATCCAAGGCCGGACCAAGTAATCGCACCCGGGCCAAGAGTGTGAACTCGATAGTCTCGAGCTAGGGTTTTCTCCGATCAACCCGCCTCTCGGGAGAGGTAGGGGGTGAGGAGGAGGAGTGACCGTGCCTTAGGTGCCGGCTGCCTACGTACCCGTGCGTGGGATCAGGTCAGAACGTAGTTCAAGCGTGTGTGACGCGGTATGAGGCGTAAAACCTTGGTGGAGAGGCATGCTCGACGAAGGAGACAAGGCGCGAGGAGTCCTCGACAGCGTCTCAGAACTTCGGAGATCGCGTACGCGTCTAGCGTGTTAGACGCGCGAGGGGCACTCTAGTCGAGAACCCTAGGGGCGTGCTTGAGCACCGGAGAACGTTCGGTGAAAGGGAGCGACGTCCGGGAAGTCCCCGTGAGTGCTTCGGAACCTTTGAGAACGGGGGAGAGAGAAGAGAGTCTGCTTCAGGCCAAATATGGCATCCAGAGAAGCAGAGAAGAGTAAGAAATCGAGCGTGTCGATAGGAGATGAAGAGAATTTATTGAATTGAATAGGATTCAATAGGATATTATTTGATTGCTTTCCCCTCAATGGGAGGGGGTTTATATAGGTGTTTGGGGGCCTTAGAAGGTCCCTTTTTCGTCCATGTGGGAATAGGAACGCGCGTGCTATCAAGTGGAGGCGCACGGCGCGCGCGGCGCACAAAGCGCGGTGCACAACGCGCGGCACGCGGCGCAGGGGGCGCGGCGCACAGGTCACCGGGCGCGGCGCAGGACGCGCGGCGCATGGAGCGCGCGGCGCGGGCACGTCCTGGCGCGGCGCACTGCCAGCTGCACGGCTGGCCGGCGCAGCGTGTTGTGCGCGCGGTGAACGGCTCGTCTTGCCGGGCTCTAGCGGGCCTTCGAATACCATTCTTCCCACGTGAAATATGAAGGCTTCCACTTGACGAGAGTGACTCGACTCGAGGAGCGAAGCTCGACTCGAGGAGACTGACTCAAGAGTTTGGGCGAGGGCTTGAAGATTTGCCGCTCTTCAGGACCTCCAGCCTGACCATCGGCCCTTTGAGCGACGTGCCTTCTTGGCGTCTCGGGCTTTCCGAAAACGACCGACAACAGACACTGAAAATCTCTCGGTTCAAATGAATTTATTTTCTACTCAAGAATTCGACCTAATTATGATGAGCGGATCCACTGAATATTATCTATGTTTACCCTTCATGAATGTCATCAGCTAGTCGAGATTTACTAATTTACCATTTTACCCATCTAGCTGTTATTTCCTCAACTCCTTTGTCGCTTGTGAATAAGTTAGAAACAATGTATTGACGAGGAGCTAACAAGTCACATTGTTTCATCCAAAAGAGTCAGGACTCAATTTGGACACTGGCCAGTTCATTTATTCACACTCCAAGGAACAAAGCATGAGGTGACATACATTGCATTTCAGCAATCTTGTACATGAATTCCATATCTATGAAAAACTTCACAAAGTTACTCATGACATTCTCACAACTTAGTACTTAACCAATAGGCCCTGTTCGGAATCACATAGTGAGTCCGAACTCTGACTTTCTCAAATGAGAATACTAAGCTGTGAAATGGCATGTCTCATTTCAGGATTAAGGTAAGCATGATGCAATTCATACATAGTGACTTCGAGACATAAGAGGTTAAATGGTTTGTTCTTATCTTGTCACTAGAAATGCACTGGTCAATTCAGTACCTTCGGAAGATACCTAGAAGAACTATAGAGTCTCCAACTCTCAATGCCTCATAGCCAGACATCATAGATTCTTCTAACAATCGTACTGAGGTCAAAAGTCCTTTGACCCTAAGATTGCGAATATATCGTTTTAAGCAAACTACGAAGAGTTTGTTCATGCAAATCTACATTTGTCTCTTCGTAAGTTGTTAAGTTTGTTTATGGACTAAAAGACTAAGGTTTTATCATAAAGCTTCAAACAAAGAAAGAATGAATGAACGTTTCAACTTTATTATTGAATGAATAGGCAATTACAAGCAAGAGTCTTCATGAGACTTTATTACATCAAATGTACAAAATAAAGATTACAACTCTTCTTTTGGGCACCATTGACAACAAACTCCCACTTGACTCAAAGAAGATGTGTGTAGTCTTTCATGCCTAATCCCTCACGATGTTGGTCGAAGACCTTGTTCGCTAGGGCCTTGGTTAATGGATCTGCGAGGTTGTCCACAGTTGAGATCTTCTTCACTTCCACGTCTCCGCGCTGCACGATCTCTCGAATCAAATGGTATTTCCTCTCAATATGCTTAGAGCGCTTATGGCTTCTAGGTTCCTTTGAGTTAGCGACAGCCCCACTATTACCACAATAAAGGGTCATGGGCTCGTCGACGTTTGGAACAACTTCCAAATACTTAAGGAATTTTCTAAGCCATACAGCCTCTTTGGATGCTTCACAAGCAGCCACATATTCTGCTTCCAGTTTGGAGTCAGCAATGCAAGATTGCTTAATACTTCTCCACACAACAGCTCCACCATTAAGGATGAACACAGATCCCGAAGTGGATTTCCTGGAATCCTTATCCGCTTGAAAATCAGAGTCGGTATATCCCGTCATAGTCAGGTCAGTACCAGAGTATGTAAGTGTTGGAATCGATCTAGGGTTTAAGAAAAAGTTTAACGCTTCGTTAAGCGGCGGAATTTTAAAAATTTTCTTTTTAAGTAAAACTAGTTTTTACTAACCTAGACAAGAGCATGTACATGTAAATAAAAACTAATATGAGCTATTAAAGTTACTAACCTTTCTTGAAGCTTGAACCTTGTAGAAGCTTTTGGAAAGTTGCAACGCTCGTCTCCCCTCGCAGCACGTCTCTCTTTCTTTCCTCGGCACCTCGAGCAACCACGAAAGTTTCTATCACTAAATCACTCGAAAAGAAGGAATCAGTGAGTGGGCACTTTTAAACACTACGACTTAAGAACGAGTCTCGAAGTCGCAGAGCTAAACACTAGGTCGAGTGAGGACCTAGGTGCCAAGACAAGAAATAATCGAAAATAAACTAGAGAGAGAGAGAGAGGATGGGGCGGCCAAGTCTAGAGAGAGAAGCTCTCAATCTCTAAAACTTTGCATGAATGAAAAGTGTGGAATGAGGCTCCTATTTATAGGAGAGGTCTCACCTTCAATAAGGTAGTTTCCTCTTCTATAGAATATCACATATTCATGAGCCAATTTCCCTTTTCCTTCAAAGAGGTGCACGTCCAAGACAAAACAAGTAAGTCCTTGGATTTGTTTCCTCTTTTGTTTGCTTCTCTCTTCACCACATTTGGGCGCCCACCATGTTTCCTCTTAGGGGAAATTTGTTTCCTCTTTTTCTTTTGGCAAGTATCTTGATACATTTATGCACAAAATATTCTCTCTTCCTATGGGTATTATGGGCGCCTATCACCTTCTAGAAGGGGCTTCTAGAAGCTTTTCCATTTTGTTCATGACAACATGAAAAAGGCCCATTAAGAATTTTCAATAAAATTCTTATGAAATGAAATTAATCCACAAGGCCCAATTAATCATATTATGGCCGAGTGACATTAAGTCATCAAATGAACTTGTCAAAAAATTTATTGACATTCATTTCATCCTTTGTCTCAAAAGACAAAAATACCCTTTTGACTATTTTCGTTCTTGTTTTGACTTAGCTTCCAGTTTAACTATTCCTATCGATGTGATTCGTGACAGTGACCTCATGGACCCAAATGAACAAAGCTTTAGCTAAACACTTGGACTCAAAAGTTCACAAACCTTTTCCAAGTTTAGCTTAATGCCAGCTGACTCCACTAAAGAGCTGACACTGAAAATCTCTCGGTTCAAATGAATTTGTTTTCTACTCAAGAATTCGACCTAATTATAATGAGCGGATCCACTGAATATTATCTATGCTACCCTTCATGAATGTCATCAGCTAGTCGGGATTTACTAAATTACCATTTTACCCTTCTAGCTGTTATTTCCTCAACTCCTTTGTCGCTTGTGAATAAGTTAGAAACAATGTATTGACGAGGAGCTAACAAGTCACATTGTTTCATCCAAAAGAGTCAGGACTCAATTTGGACACTGGCCAGTTCATTTATTCACACTCCAAGGAACAAAGCATGAGGTGACATACATTGCATTTCAGCAATCTTGTACATGAATTCCATATCTATGAGAACTTCACAAAGTTACTCATGACAGACTCACAACTTAGTACCTCACCAATAGGCCTTGTTCGGAATCACATAGTGAGTCCGAAATTTGACTTTCTCAAATGAGAATACTAAGGTGTGAAATGACATGTCTCATTTCAGGATTAAGGTAAGCATGATGCAATTCATACATAGTGACTTCGAGACATAAGAGGTTAAATGGTTTGTTCTTATATTGTCTCTAGAAGTGCACTGGTCAATTCAGTATCTTCGGAAGATACCTAGAAGAACTATAGAGTCCCAAACTCTCAATGCCTCATAACCAGACATCATAGATTCTTCTAACAATCATACTGAGGTCAATAGTCCTTTGACCCTTAGATTGCGAATATATCGTTTTAAGCAAACTACGAAGAGTTTGTTCATGCAAATCTACATTTGTCTCTTCGTAAGTTGTTTAGTTTGTTTATGGACTAAAAGACTATGGTTTTATCATAAAGCTTCAAACAAAGAAAGAATGAATGAACGTTTCAACTTTATTAATGAATAGATAGGCAATTACAAGCAAGAGTCTTCGTTAGACTATATGACATCAAATGTACATAAATAGACACTACTACTCTTCTTGTGGGCACCATTGACAACAAACTCCCACTTGACTCAAAGAAGATGTGAGTAGTCCTACATGCCTAATCCCTCTCGAAGTTGGTCGAAGACCATGTTCACTAGGGCCTTGGTGAATGGATCTGCCAGAGATCTACTTCACCTCCACGTCTCCGCGTTGCGCGATCTCTCGAATCAAATGGTATTTCCTCTCAATATGCTTAGAACGCTTATGGCTTCTAGGTTCCTTTGAGTTAGCGACAGCCCCACTATTATCACAATAAAGGGTCATGGGCTCGTCGACGTTTGGAACATCTTCCAAAAACCTAAGGAATTTTCTAAGCCATACAGCCTCTTTGGATGCTTCAAATGCAGCCACATATTCTGCTTCCATTGTGGAGTCAGCAATGCGAGATTGCTTAATTCTCCTCCACACAACAGCTCCACCATTAAGGATGAACACAGATCCCGAAGTGGATTTCCTGGAATCCTTATCCGCTTGAAAATCGGAGTCGGTATATCCCGTCATAGTCAGGTCAGTACCTGAGTATGTAAGCATCAAGTTCCTAGTTCTTCGAAGACACTTAAGAACATGCTTAACAGCAATCCAGTGCTCGGGTCCAGGGTTGGATTGGAAACGGTTAACTACGTTAACGGCGAAACAGATGTCAGGTCTAGTGCAAAGCATAGCATACATAAGGCTTCCTACGGCAGAGGCGTAAGGAATTTTCCTCATGTCTTCAATCTCTTGTGCAGTCTTGGGAGACTGGTCCTTAGAGAGTGAAACTCCATGCCTAAAGGGTGTTTGACCCCTCTTGCAGTCTTGCATCGAGAAGCGATCCATCACCTTATCAATATAAGATGCTTGAGAGAGCGACAGGGTCCGGTTTTTCCTATCTCGAAAGATTTGGATCCCCAGAATGTACGCGGCTTCTCCTAGATCCTTCATATCAAATTGCTTTGCTAGCCAGACCTTAACCTCAGATAACTTACCCACGTCATTACCAATGAGTAGTATATCATCGACATATAGTACCAGAAACACAACTTTGCCTTCGTGTATTAACTTGTAAACACAAGGCTCATCTATTGACTGTTCAAAGCCGAAGCTCTTTACAGTTTCATCGAATCTAATATTCCATGACCTAGATGCTTGCTTTAGTCCATAAATGGATTCAAGCAACTCACAAACCTTGGTCTCTTGACCTTTATCCACGAAACCGTCTGGTTGAGCCATGTAAATGCGCTCGTCAAGATTGCCATTCAGAAAGGCTGTCTTGACATCCATTTGCCAGATCTCATAGTCGAGAGCTGCAGCTATGGATAGGAGTATGCGGATGGATTTAAGCATCGCGACTGGCGAGAAGGTTTCTTCATAGTCAATCCCTTCTTGTTGGGTATAACCCTTTGCCACAAGTCGTGCTTTGAACGTCTCGACGTTCCCATCAGGACCCCTTTTCTTCTTGTATATCCACTTACACCCTACGGGTTTAATCCCTTCAGGAAGGTCTACAAGTTTCCAGACTTTGTTGACATACATCGAGTGCATTTCAACTTTCATGGCGTCAAGCCAAAGGTTTGATTCAGAACAAGCCATCGCTTGGCTATAGGAAACAGGGTCATCCATGTCGGAGACGGCTACAAGAGAGTCTCCATAAGACATGTACCTGTCAGGCTTTTGAGTAGCCCTCCCACTACGTCTAAGTACTACTTGACGAGATTCTGATGAGTTAGGTTGTGTTTCAGTTGGGGTAAGAACAGTTCTTACAGATGAGGTAGAAGCTTCCTCACCCAACTTTTCTTCAAGCACAATTTTGCTTCTAGGTTTCGCATCCTTCATAAAGTCCTCCTCAAGGAAACGAGCATTCGTGCTAACGAAAGTCTTATCGTCCTCGGGACTATAGAAAATGAAACCTTTGGTTTCCTTTGGATATCCTACAAACAGGCACAATTCTGACCTACTAGCCAACTTGCTAGTCTTTTGCCTTAGCACATGTGCAGGGCAACCCCAAATTCGGATGTGGCCCAAACTTACTTTACGGCCAGTCCATCTTTCATAAGGAGTACCAGGAACCGTTTTAGACGGAACTTGGTTCAGAATGTAAGCGGCTGTTTCGAGGGCATATCCCCAAAAGGAAAGCGGGAGTGATGAGTAACTCATCATCGATCTAACCATCTCCATAAGAGTTTGGTTTCTTCTCTCTGACACTCCGTTTTGTTGAGGTGTGCCAGGTGCGGTAAGCTGAGAAGCAATACCTTCTTCTTTAAGAAAGTCGTCGAACTCTCCAGACATATACTCACCACCTCGATCAGATCGAAGGGTTTTGATCACTTTGCCAGTTTGCTTTTCCACTAAAGCCCTAAAGACCTTAAATACGTTAAAGGTCTCGGATTTGTGTTTGAGCAAATAGACAAACCCATATCGTGAGTAATCATCAGTGAAGGTAACGAAGTATTCGTATCCTCCACCTGCCTGTTGGCTGAGCGGACCACATACATCAGAATGTATTAGTTCCAGCAACTCAGTGGCTCTTCGACCTTTATCAGAGAAAGGTCGCTTAGTCATTTTTCCTTCTATGCAGGATTCACAAGTAGGTAGTGAACCTATTGCAGAGGCTTGGAGTGGACCATCCCTCACAAGTTTCTTAATCCTTTCTAGACTGATATGACCAAGTCTTAAGTGCCATAGGTGTGTTGATTTTGTTAGATCGGAGGATTCAGAAAGTTTGATCCTCTTTGGCTCCCTAATTAGATCATTATCTATTTCGGTGTCTAAAAGAGAAGGTTGAGTGGGATAGATGTAGAAAAGAGCATTCTTCATACATGCATCAGTGACAAAAGAATTATCAGGAAACAAAATACGAATTCCATTCTTAATGAACTTTAAACAATAATCTTGCTCACGAAGACGAGCAACGGATATTAAGTTCTTCCCAAAGGTAGGAACAAAATATACATTATTCAAGTTTAAAGTGCGGTCTTCAAAAGACAGCGTCACAGATCCCACAGCCTTTGCAGACACCAGGCTCCCATCACCCCATTTGAAACAGAACTCGCCTTCCTCTAAGCTTTTGGTTTTCTTGTAACCATTCAAGGAACAGCAAATATGGTTAGTAGCAGCGGAGTCAAGAATCCACGTTGATACATTATCAGCTACTAAGCATGCTTCGGTAACTAGTACAATACTATGTTCCTTTGCTTTGAGATAGGCGGGACAGTTCTTTTTGTCGGCCTTGTAAGGTCTCTTCACAGTTTCAGAGGCGGAGGCTTTTTGCTCAGTAGCATGTGCCTCTCCTTGATTCCTCTTTCTCTTAGTGAAACCTACAGCAGTGTGAAGTTCCTCCATAAGCTTGGTAGCAGTGTACTCTAGCTTGTTTATGGAGTAGTTCATCTTGGAGGTATCAAGAGACGCGGGGAGAGTTTCTAAGATCATATCTATGAGATTCTTCCCATCAGTCTCAGATCCTAGGATTTCCATTTTATTTAGAAAACTAATGATCAGTATCATAAAGTCTCTAACAGGAGTCCTAGCCTTCATATGACAGTTCATAAACTGTCGGACTGCTTTTTGCCTTGCTTGACGCCTTTGCCCTCCAAAACTCTCAAGGAGATTGTAGAGCATGTCAGCGGCAGTCTCGATGTCACGATGTTGCTTGTTCAGCATTTTGTTCATAGATGCTAAGATATAGCACCTCACAATCTCATCGGATCGAAGCCAGGCCGCTAAGGCGTCATTGTCCTCTTGAGTTGAATCATCATTCGTCAGAGGAGGACACGGGGTGGTGAGTACCCATTTGTGCTTGTTAACGGTAGGTATTATGTCGAGGTTATGATTCGAATCTATGTAGTTTTCGTTTTCGAGTTGGTTCGAGGAAAGAAAGATAGAGAGAGGGTTGAGAGACATATTGCCTATATAAGTTGAAACAAGTTTATGATTAGTCTTTGGTTTAGGATTTAAGTTTCATTAAGACTTTTGTAAAATCCAAAGGTGTTATGAACGAAATGACACTTTACTCCTTCGAGGGAAGGCCGCAACGAGTCTCCTTTCATAAGTAAATGACTCATCATTAATGCATAGCCAAGATGTCAATACATCAATTTTGACTAACCACCTTGTAAATTGGTTTGATCACTCACATCCTTTCGCAGGGCCTCGAGGGAGGATTACTAGGGATTGAGTCTAAGTGTGTAACCAACCACTTAGTCCAAAAGATTGACTTTGAAAAACAATCCGCCGAGGGGAGGTCTTGTCATCATCGTCTCACTCTCGAACGTAGCTCATTGAGCAATGATCAGAGCAAAGCGCCCTTGAGTACTCTCATTTAAGAGAGGGCCACGAGGGTGACTCTTAGTCCGGCGACACTTACACTTTTCATTAGTGTTGGGGATCGTGGGTTACAAACAACAAGTATAACCCTCCCACTTAGTTTTTGGTTCATCGACTCTTATAAGTTCGGAAACAAATTTCCTAGTTAGAGAGCGACAGAGCAGACAACTAGAAGAGAATCCTAGATCGACATGTTCAGAGCAGTATTAGTGCATAAAGGCACAAGGGACATACTCGATCTTTTCCTATTTTCTATTTCGGGAAAGTGCGTGAGGGAAGTGTGAACTTCAACTCACTCGAACACTTGAAAGTTTGAGATTACACATCTTTTTATTTTTCCGGCTTGTCTACAAGGAGACCTCCCACTCAAAATTTCAAGAGCATATAGATTTTGAACATATGTGATATAGATATAGTTTTGAAAACATTTTGAAAACTTATTTGACTTGGATGACAAAATATTTTCAAGTTTGAAAGTGAAAACGGTTTTTCAAAATTCAAACTAGTTTTGTAAAAATTCAATTTCAATTAAACTTTCAAAAATCAAAACATTTTAATCTTTACACATCATGTTTATAATCATATGAAAAACATTTTTGCTCAAGAAAATTTTCTCATTAGAGTTCTATAACTCATGGTAGTGGGGTTTGAAAATCCGGATTTCTAAAAAACTGGAGTTTCAGACAGCCGCGCACCTCGGAGTAAAATCGCCATATCTGGCGGCTCCGATGTCCTTTTGAGCCGAAACCGGTGACATTGGACAGAGGACAGACATAGCTTTAATTTGATTCAATAATCATTAAATTTCGATTTCTGAGCAGAGAGTTATGCCACTTTTAATGCGGGTTTACATTCCAGCTCGAAGAAAAAGAAATAAATTAAAGCTTCGTCCTTTTAGGTGCGAAAAAGAATCGAGTGTAACGGAACGTTTTAAGATGTTGTTTAAAGCTTTTATTTGTGTTTTATTAGCAGGGTAATAACATAGAATAAAAGAAATAACAACATGCATAAAACGATTCAAGTAAATAAACGAAACTAGCAAGAAAATAAAACTAGTCACAAAATTTACTCGAAAATTCTCAAACCTTTAAAACACGTTTTTCAATATAAAAAATTAAAAACTTTTAGAACTGATTCTAATATGTTTTAACATCATCCCAAACTCATAGAAAATCAACATGGTTTTTAATTTAGAGACAAGAGCAATAAATTAAAAAAAATCTAAGATTACAATTCTAACTTGTCACAAAATTAGTAAACTTTCGAAAACGATTTTCAAGCTCATAATTTTAAAACATGCACATGCATTCCTTTGACCATAGCTCTGATACCATTTGTTGGAATCGATCTAGGGTTTAAGAAAAAGTTTAACGCTTCGTTAAGCGGCGGAATTTTAAAAATTTTCTTTTTAAGTAAAACTAGTTTTTACTAACCTAGACAAGAGCATGTACATGTAAATAAAAACTAATATGAGCTATTAAAGTTACTAACCTTTCTTGAAGCTTGAACCTTGTAGAAGCTTTTGGAAAGTTGCAACGCTCGTCTCCCCTCGCAGCACGTCTCTCTTTCTTTCCTCGGCACCTCGAGCAACCACGAAAGTTTCTATCACTAAATCACTCGAAAAGAAGGAATCAGTGAGTGGGCACTTTTAAACACTACGACTTAAGAACGAGTCTCGAAGTCGCAGAGCTAAACACTAGGTCGAGTGAGGACCTAGGTGCCAAGACAAGAAATAATCGAAAATAAACTAGAGAGAGAGAGAGAGGATGGGGCGGCCAAGTCTAGAGAGAGAAGCTCTCAATCTCTAAAACTTTGCATGAATGAAAAGTGTGGAATGAGGCTCCTATTTATAGGAGAGGTCTCACCTTCAATAAGGTAGTTTCCTCTTCTATAGAATATCACATATTCATGAGCCAATTTCCCTTTTCCTTCAAAGAGGTGCACGTCCAAGACAAAACAAGTAAGTCCTTGGATTTGTTTCCTCTTTTGTTTGCTTCTCTCTTCACCACATTTGGGCGCCCACCATGTTTCCTCTTAGGGGAAATTTGTTTCCTCTTTTTCTTTTGGCAAGTATCTTGATACATTTATGCACAAAATATTCTCTCTTCCTATGGGTATTATGGGCGCCTATCACCTTCTAGAAGGGGCTTCTAGAAGCTTTTCCATTTTGTTCATGACAACATGAAAAAGGCCCATTAAGAATTTTCAATAAAATTCTTATGAAATGAAATTAATCCACAAGGCCCAATTAATCATATTATGGCCGAGTGACATTAAGTCATCAAATGAACTTGTCAAAATATTTATTGACATTCATTTCATCCTTTGTCTCAAAAGACAAAAATACCCTTTTGACTATTTTCGATCTTGTTTTGACTTAGCTTCCAGTTTAACTATTCCTATCGATGTGATTCGTGACAGTGACCTCATGGACCCAAATGAACAAAGCTTTAGCTAAACACTTGGACTCAAAAGTTCACAAACCTTTTCCAAGTTTAGCTTAATGCCAGCTGACTCCACTAAAGAGCTGACACTGAAAATCTCTCGGTTCAAATGAATTTGTTTTCTACTCAAGAATTCGACCTAATTATAATGAGCGGATCCACTGAATATTATCTATGCTACCCTTCATGAATGTCATCAGCTAGTCGGGATTTACTAAATTACCATTTTACCCTTCTAGCTGTTATTTCCTCAACTCCTTTGTCGCTTGTGAATAAGTTAGAAACAATGTATTGACGAGGAGCTAACAAGTCACATTGTTTCATCCAAAAGAGTCAGGACTCAATTTGGACACTGGCCAGTTCATTTATTCACACTCCAAGGAACAAAGCATGAGGTGACATACATTGCATTTCAGCAATCTTGTACATGAATTCCATATCTATGAGAACTTCACAAAGTTACTCATGACAGACTCACAACTTAGTACCTCACCAATAGGCCTTGTTCGGAATCACATAGTGAGTCCGAAATTTGACTTTCTCAAATGAGAATACTAAGGTGTGAAATGACATGTCTCATTTCAGGATTAAGGTAAGCATGATGCAATTCATACATAGTGACTTCGAGACATAAGAGGTTAAATGGTTTGTTCTTATATTGTCTCTAGAAGTGCACTGGTCAATTCAGTATCTTCGGAAGATACCTAGAAGAACTATAGAGTCCCAAACTCTCAATGCCTCATAACCAGACATCATAGATTCTTCTAACAATCATACTGAGGTCAATAGTCCTTTGACCCTTAGATTGCGAATATATCGTTTTAAGCAAACTACGAAGAGTTTGTTCATGCAAATCTACATTTGTCTCTTCGTAAGTTGTTTAGTTTGTTTATGGACTAAAAGACTATGGTTTTATCATAAAGCTTCAAACAAAGAAAGAATGAATGAACGTTTCAACTTTATTAATGAATAGATAGGCAATTACAAGCAAGAGTCTTCGTAAGACTATATGACATCAAATGTACATAAATAGATACTACTACTCTTCTTGTGGGCACCATTGACAACAGTAAGCATCAAGTTCCTAGTTCTTCGAAGATACTTGAGAACATGCTTACCAACAATCCAGTGCTCGGGTCCAGGGTTCGATTGGAAACGGCTAACTACGTTTATCAGGTCTAGTGCAAAGCATAGCATACATGAGGCTTCCTACGGCAGAGGCGTAAGGAATTTTCCTCATGTCTTCAATCTCTTGTGCAATCTTGGGAGACTGGTCCTTAGAGAGTGAAACTCCATGCCTAAAGGGTGTTTGGCCCTTCTTGGAGTCCCGCATCGAGAAGCGATCCATTATCTTATCAATATAAGATGCTTGAGAGAGCGACAGGGTCTGGTTTTTCCTATCTCGAAAGATTTGGATCCCCAGAATGTACGCGGCTTCTCCTAGATCCTTCATATCCAATTGCTTTGCCAGCCAGACCTTAACCTCAGATAACTTACCCACGTCATTACCAATGAGTAGTATATCATCGACATATAGTACCAGAAACACAACTTTACCTTCGTGTATTAACTTGTAAACACAAGGCTCATCTATTGACTGTTCAAAGCCAAAGCTCTTTACAGTTTCATCGAATCTAATATTCCATGACCTGGATGCTTGCTTTAATCCATAAATGGACTTAAGCAACTCACAAACCTTGGTATCTTGACCTTCTTCCACGAAACCGTCTGGTTGAGCCATGTAAATGCGCTCGTCAAGATTGCCATTCAGAAAGGCTGTCTTGACATCCATTTGCCAGATCTCATAGTCGAGAGCTGCAGCTATGGATAGGAGTATGCGGATGGATTTAAGCATCGCGACTGGCGAGAAGGTTTCTTCATAGTCAATCCCTTCTTATTGGGTATAACCCTTCGCCACAAGTCGTGCTTTGAACATTTCGGCGTTCCCATCAGGACCCCTTTTCTTCTTGTATATCCACTTACACCCTACGGGTTTAATCCCTTCAGGAAGGTCTACAAGTTTCCAGACATTATTGACATACATCGAGTGCATTTCAACTTTCATGGCGTCAAGCCAAAGGTTTGATTCAGAACAAGCCATCGCTTGGCTATAGGAAACAGGATCATCCATGTCAGAGACGGCTACAAGAGAGTCTCCATAAGACATGTACCTGTCAGGCTTTTGAGTAGCCCTCCCACTACATCTAAGTACTACTTGACGAGATTCTGATGAGTTAGGTTGTGTTTCAGTTGGGGTAAGAACAGTTCTTACAGATGAGGTAGAAGCTTCCTCACCCAACTTTTCTTCAAGCACAATTTTGCTTCTAGGTTTTGCATCTTTCATAAAGTCCTCCTCAAGGAAACGAGCATTCGTGCTAACGAAAGTGTTGTCAATGGGGCCCACAAGAAGAGTAGTAGTGTCTATATATGTACATTTGATGTCATATAGTCTTACGAAGACTCTTGCTTGTAATTGCTTATTCATTAATAAAAAGTTGAAACGTTCATTCATTCTTTCTTTGTTTGAAGCTTTATGATAAAACCTTAGTCTTTTAGTCCATAAACAAACTTAACAACTTACGAAGAGACAAATGTAGATTTGCATGAACAAACTCTTCGTAGTTTGCTTAAAACGATATATTCGCAATCTTAGGGTCAAAGGACTATTGACCTCAGTACGATTGTTAGAAGAATCTATGATGTCTGGTTATGAGGCATTGAGAGTTGGAGACTCTATAGTTCTTCTAGGTATCTTCCGAAGGTACTGAATTGACCAGTGCACTTCTAGAGACAAGATAAGAACAAACCATTTAACCTCTCATGTCTCGAAGTCACTATGTATGAATTGCATCATGCTTACCTTAATCCTGAAATGAGACATGTCATTTCACACCTTAGTATTCTCATTTGAGAAAGTCAGAGTTCGGACTCACTATGTGATTCCGAACAGGGCCTATTTGTGAAGTACTAAGTTGTGAGTATGTCATGAGTAACTTTGTGAAGTTCTCATAGATATGGAATTCATGTACAAGATTGCTGAAATGCAATGTATGTCACCTCATGCTTTGTTCCTTGGAGTGTGAATAAATGAACTGGCCAGTGTCCAAATTGAGCCCTGACTCTTTTGGATGAAACAATGTGACTTGTTAGCTCCTCGTCAATACATTGTTTCTAACTTATTCACAAGCGACAAAGGAGTTGAGGAAATAACAGCTAGAAGGGTAAAATGGTAATTTAGTAAATCCCGACTAGCTGATGACATTCATGAAGGGTAAACATAGATAATATTCAGTGGATCCGCTCATCATAATTAGGTTGAATTCTTGAGTAGAAGATAAATTCATTTGAACCGAGAGATTTTCAGTGTCAGCTCTTTAGTGGAGTCAGTTGGCATTAAGCTAAACTTGGAAAAGGTTTGTGAACTTTTGAGTCCAAGTGTTTAGCTCAAGCTTTGTTCATTTGGGTCCATGACGTCACTGTCACGAATCACATCGATAGGAATAGTTAAACTGGAAGCTAAGTCCAAACAAGAACGAAAATGATCAAAAGGGTATTTTTGTCTTTTGAGACATATGATGAAATGAATGTCAATAAATTTTTTGACAAGTTCATTTGATGACTTAATGTCACTCGGCCATAACTTGATTATTGGGCCTCGTGAATTAATTTCATTTCATAAGAATTTTATTGAAAATTCTTAATGGGCTTTTCTCATGTTGTCATGAACAAATGAAGAAGCTTCTAGAAGCTCCTTCTAGATGAGGATAGGCGCCCAAATACCCAAGGAAATAGAGAGATTATTTTGTGCATAAATGTATCAAGATACTTGCCAAAAGAAAAAGAGGAAACAAATTTCCTCTAGAAGGAAAGAATAACTTCGGCCAAGAGAGAGTCAAAGGCATGGAACAAAATAGGAAACAAATCCAAGGCTTATTGAACCCTAGTTTGGCCGTGTGACTCAATAAAGGAAATAGGGAAATTAGCTCATGAATATGTGATATTCTGTAGAAGAGAAAACTACCTTATTGAAGGTAAAGCCTCTCCTATAAATAGGAGCCTCATTTCCTCACATTTCATTCATCCAAGTTTAAGAGATTTGAGAGACTCTCTCTCTAGAACTTGGCCGAACTCCTCTCTCTCTCTCTTTCTAGTTTATTTTCGATTTTTCTTGTTTTGGCACCTAGGTCCTCACTCGACCTAGTGTTTAGCTCTGCGACTTCAAGACTCGTTCTTAAGTCGTAGTGTTTAAAAGTGCCCACTCACTAATTCCTTTATTTCGAATGATTTAGTGATATAAACTTTCGTGGTTGCTCGAGGTGCCGAGGAAAGGAAGAGAGACGTGCTGCGAGGGGAGACGAGCGTTGCAAACTTTCCAAAAGCTTCTTCAAAGTTTAAGCTTCAAGTAAGGTTAGTAAACTTCTAGCTCATATTAGTTTTTAATTACATGTACTTGCACTTGTCTAGGTTAGTAAAAACTGTTTTACTTGTAAAAGAAAATTTTTAAAATTCGGCCGCTTACCGAAGCGTTAATTATTTTCTTAAACCCTAGATCGATTCCAACAAATGGTATCAGAGCGATGGTCAAAGATTAGCATGTACATGTTTTTAAAAATATGAGCTTGAAAATCGTTTTCGAAAGTTTACTAATTTTGTGACAAGTTAGAATTGTTATCTTAGATTTTTTTTAATTTATTGCTCATGCCTTTAAATTAAAAATCATGTTGATTTTCTATGAGTTTGGGATGTTTTTAAAACACATTAGAATCAGTTCTAAAAGTTTTTAATTTTTTATATTGAAAAACGTGTTTTAAAGGTTTGAGAAATTTCGAGTAAAATTTTGTGACTAGTTATATTGTCTTGCTAGTTTCTTTTATTTACTTGAATCGTTTTATGCTTGTTGTTATTTCTTTTATGCCTTGTTATTACCTTGCTAATAAAACACAAATAAAAGATTTAACAACCTTCATAAAACGTTCCGTTACACTCGATTCTTTTTCGCACCTAAAAAGGACCAAGCTTTAATTATTTTTTTTTCTTCGAGCTGGAGTAAACCCGCATTAAAAGTGGCATAACTCTCTTCTCAGAAATCGAAATTTAATTATTCTTGAATCAAATTAAAGCTCTGTCTGTCCTCTGTACAATTCCACCGGTTTCGGCGCAAAAGGACATCGGAGCCGCCAGATATGGCGATTTTACTCCGAGGTGCGCGGCTGTCTGAAACTCCAGTTTTTTAGAAATCCGGATTTTCAAACCCCACTACCATGAGTTATAGAACTCTAATGAGAAAATTTTCTTGAGCAAAAATGTTTTTTATATGATTATAAACATGATGTGTAAGATTAAAATGTTTTGATTTTTGAAAGTTTAATTGAAATTGAGTTTTTACAAAACTAGTTTGAATTTTGAAAAACCGTTTTCACTTTCAAACTTGAAAATATTTTGTCATCCAAATCAAATAAGTTTTCAAAATGTTTTCAAAACTATATCTATATCACATATGTTCAAAATCTATATGATCTTGAAAATTTGAGTGGGAGGTCTCTTTGTAGACAAGCCGAAAAATAAAAAGATGTGTAATCTCAAACTTTCAAGTGTTCGAGTGAGTTGAAGTTCACACTTCCCTCACGCACTTTCCCGAAATAGAAAATAGGAAAAGATCGAGTATGTCCCTTGTGCCTTTATGCACTAATACTGCTCTGAACATGTCGATCTAGAGTGAGTTGTCCGCTCTGTCGCTCTCTAACTAGGAAATCTGTTTCCGAACTTATAAGAGTCGATGAACCAACTCCAAAAACTAAGTGGGAGGGTTATACTTGTTGTTTGTAACCCACGATCTCCAACACTAATGAAAAGTGCAAGTGTCGCCAGACTAAGAGTCACCCTCGTGGCCCTCTCTTAAATGAGAGTACTCAAGGGCGCTTTGCACTGATCATTGCTCAATGAGCTAAATCCGAAAGTGAGACTATGAGACAAGACCTCCCCTTGGCGGATTGTTTTTCAAAGTCAATCTTTTGGACTAAGTGGTTGGTTACACACTTAGACTCAATCCCTAGTAATCCTCCCTCGAGGCCCTGCGAAAGGATGTGAGTGATCAAACCAATTTAAAAGGTGGCTAGTCAAAATTGGTGTATTGACATCTTGGCTTAGCATTAATGATGTGTCATTTACTTATAAATGGAGATTTTTTGCGGCCTTCCCTCGAAGGAGTAAATTATCGTTTGGTTTATAACACCTTTGGATTTTATAAAGTCTTAAACAAACTTAAATCCTAAACCAAAGACTAATCATAAACTTGTTTCAACTTTTATAGGCAATATGTCTCCCAACTCTCTCTCTCTTTTCATTCTTTCCTCGAACAAACTCGAAAACGAAAACTACATAGACTCGAAACTTAACCTCGACATAATCCTTACCAAGCACAAATGGGTACTCACCACCCCGTGTCCTCCTCTGACGAATGATGATTCGACTCAAGAGGACAATGACGCCTTAGCGGCCTGGCTTCGATCCGATGAGATTGTGAGGTGCTATATCTTGGGCATCTATGAACAATATGCTGAAAGAGCAACATCGTGACATCGAGACCGCTGCCGAAATGCTCTACAATCTCCTTGAGATGTTTGGAGGGCAAAGGCGACAAACAAGGCTACAAGCAGTCCGACAGTTTATGAACTGTCGCATGAAGGCTAGGACTCCTGTTAGGGACCATATGATGCTGATCATTAGTTACCTAAATGAAATGGAAATCCTAGGATCTGAGATTGATGGGAAGAATATCATAGATATGATCTTAGAAACCCTCCCCGAGTCTCTTGATTCCTTCATGCTGAACTACTCCATTACAAAGCTAAAGTACACTGTTACCGAGCTTATGAAGGAGCTTCACACTGCTATAGGTCTCACTAAGAGATAGAGGAATCAAGGAGAGGCACATGCTACTGAGCTAAAAGCCTCCGCCTCTAGAACTAAGAAGAGACCTCACAAGGCCGATAAAAAGAAATGTCCTGCCAATCTCAAAGCAAAGGAACATAGTATTGTACTAGTTACCGAAGCATGCTTAGTACTTGATAATGTATCAATGTGGATTCTTGACTCCCCTGCTACTAACCATATTCGTTGTTCCTTGAATGGTTTCAAGAAAACCAAAAGCTTAGAGGAAGGCGAGTTCTGTTTCAAATGGGGTGATGGGAGCCTGGTGTCTGCAAAGGTTGTGGGATCCGTGACACTGTCTTTTGAAGACCGCACTTTAAACTTGAATAATGTCTATTTTGTTCCTACCTTTGGGAAGAACTTAATATCCGTTGCTCGTCTTCGTGAGCAAGATTATTGTTTAAAGTTTATTAAGAATGGAATTCATATTTCGTTTCCTGATAATTATTTTGTCACTGATGCATGTATGAAGAATGCTCTTTTCTACATCTATCCCACTCAACCTTCTCTTTTAGACACGGAAATAGATAATGATCTAATTAGGGAGCCAAAGAGGATCAAACTTTCTGAATCCTCCGATCTAACAAAATCAACACACCTATGGCACTTAAGACTTGGTCATATCAGTCTAGAAAGGATTAAGAGACTTGTGAGGGATGGTCCACTCCAAGCCTCTGCAATAGGTTCACTACCTACTTGTGAATCCTACATAGAAGGAAAAATGACTAAGCGACCTTTCTCTGATAAGGGTCGAAGAGCCACTGAGTTGCTGGAACTAATACATTCTGATGTATGTGGTCCGCTCAGCCAACAGGCACGTGGAGGATACGAATACTTCGTTACCTTCACCGATGATTACTCACGATATGGGTTTGTCTATTTGCTCAAACACTAATCCGAGACCTTTAACGTATTTAAGGTCTTTAGGGCTTTAGTGGAAAAGAAAACTGGAAAAGTGATCAAAACCCTTCGATCCGATCGAGGTGGTGAGTATATGTCTGGAGAGTTCGATGACTTTCTTAAAGAAGAAGGTATCGCTTCTCAGCTTACCGCACCTGGCACACCTCAACAAAACGGAGTGTCAGAGAGAAGGAACCGAACTCTAATGGAGATGGTTAGATCAATGATGAGTTACTCATCACTCCCTCCTTCGTTTTGGGGATATGCCCTCGAAACAGCCGCTTACATTCTGAACCAAGTTCCGTCTAAAACGGTTCCTGGTACTCCTTATGAAAGATGGACTGGCCGTAAAGTAAGTTTGGGCCACATCCGAATTTGGGGTTGCCCTGCACATGTGCTAAGGCAAAAGACTAGCAAGTTGGCTAGTAGGTCAGAATTGTGCCTGTTTGTGGGATATCCAAAGGAAACCAAAGGTTTCATTTTCTATAGTCCTGAGGACGATAAGACTTTCGTTAGCCCGAATGCTCGTTTCCTTGAGAAGGACTTCATGAAGGATGCGAAACCTAGAAGCAAAATTGTGCTTGAAGAAAAGTTGGGTGAGGAAGCTTCTACCTCATCTGTAAGAAATGTTCTTACCCCAACTAAAACACAACCTAACTCATCAGAATCTCGTCAAGTAGTACTTAGACGTAGTGGGAGGGCTACTCAAAAGCCTGACAGGTACATGTCTTATGGAGACTCTCTTGTAGCCGTCTCTGACATGGATGATCCTGTTTCCTATAGCCAAGCGATGGCTTGTTCTGAATCAAACCTTTGGCTTGACGCCATGAAAGTTGAAATGCACTCGATTATGTCAACAATGTCTGGAAACTTGTAGACCTTCCTGAAGGGATTAAACCCGTAGGGTGTAAGTGGATATACAAGAAGAAAAGGGGTCCTGATGGGAACGTCGAGACGTTCAAAGCACGACTTGTGGCGAAGGGTTATACCCAACAAGAGGGGATTGACTATGAAGAAACCTTCTCGCCAGTCGCGATGCTTAAATCCATCCGCATACTCCTATCCACAGCTGCAGCTCTCGACTATGATATCTGGCAAATGGATGTCAAGACAGCCTTTCTGAATGGCAATCTTGACGAGCGCATTTACATGGCTCAACCAGACGGTTTCGTGGATAAAGGTCAAGAGACCAAGGTTTGTGAGTTTCTTATATCCATCTATGGACTAAAGCAAGAATCTAGGTCATGGAATATTAGATTCGTTGAAACTGTAAAGAGCTTTGGCTTTGAACAGTCAATAGATGAGCCTTGTGTTTACAAGTAAATACACGAAGGCAAAATTGTGTTTCTGGTATTATATGTCGATGATATACTACTCATTGGTAATGACGTGGGTAAGTTATCTGAGGTTAAGGTCTGGCTGGCAAAGCAATTCGATATGAAGGATCTAGGAGAAGCCGCGTACATTCTGGGGATCCAAATCTTTCGAGATAGGAAAAACCGGACCCTGTCGCTCTCTCAAGCATCTTATATGGATAAGGTAATGGATCGGTTCTCGATGCAAGACTCCAAGAAGGGCCAAACACCCTTTAGGCATGGAGTTTCACTCTATAAGGACCAGTCTCCCAAGACTGCACAAGAGATTGAAAAAATGAGGAAAATTCCTTACGCCTCTGCCGTAGGAAGCCTCATGTATGCTATGCTTTGCACTAGACCTGACATCTGTTTCGCCGTTGGCGTAGTTAGCCGTTTCCAATCCAACCCTGGACCCGAGCACTGGATTGCTGTTAAGCATGTTCTTAAGTATCTTCGAAGAACTAGGAACTTGATGCTTACATACTCAGGTACTGACCTGACTATGACGGGATATACGGACTCCGATTTTCAAGCGGATAAGGATTCTAGGAAATCCACTTCAGGATCTGTGTTCATCCTTAATGGTGGAGCTCTTGTGTGGAGAAGTATTAAGCAATCTTGCATTGCTGACTCCACAATGGAAGCAGAGTATGTGGCTGCTTGTGAAGCATCCAAAGAGGCTGTATGGCTTAGAAAATTCCTTAAGTATTTGGAAGTTGTTCCAAACGTCGACGAGCCCATGACCCTTTATTGTGATAATAGTGGGGCTGTCGCTAACTCGAAGGAACCTCGAAGCCATAAGCGCTCTAAACATATTGAGAGGAAATACCATTTGATTCGAGAGACCGTGCAACGCGGAGACGTGGAGGTGAAGTAGATCTCTGGTAGATCTATTCACCAAGGCCCTAGCGAACATGGTCTTCGACCAACTTCGAGAGGGATTAGGCATGTAGGACTACTCACATCTTCTTTGAGTCAAGTGGGAGTTTGTTGTCAATGGTGCCCACAAGAAGAGTAGTAGTGTCTATTTATGTACATTTGATGTCATATAGTCTTACGAAGACTCTTTCTTGTAATTGCTTATTCATTAATAAAAAGTTGAAACGTTCATTCATTCTTTCTTTGTTTGAAGCTTTATGATAAAACCTTAGTCTTTTAGTCCATAAACAAACTTAACAACTTACGAAGAGACAAATGTAGATTTGCATGAACAAACTCTTCGTAGTTTGCTTAAAACGATATATTCGCAATCTTAGGGTCAAAGGACTATTGACCTTAGTACGATTGTTAGAAGAATCTATGATGTCTGGTTATGAGGCATTGAGAGTTGGAGACTCTATAGTTCTTCTAGGTATCTTCCGAAGGTAATGAATTGACCAGTGCACTTCTAGAGACAAGATAAGAACAAACCATTTAACCTCTTATGTCTCGAAGTCACTATGTATGAATTGCATCATGCTTACCTTAATCCTGAAATGAGACATGTCATTTCACACCTTAGTATTCTCATTTGAGAAAGTTAGAGTTCAGACTCACTACGTGATTCCGAACAGGGCCTATTGGTGAAGTACTAAGTTGTGAGTATGTCATGAGTAACTTTGTGAAGTTCTCATAGATATGGAATTCATGTACAAGATTGTTGAAATGCAATGTATGTCACCTCATGCTTTGTTCCTTGGAGTGTGAATAAATGAACTGGCCAGTGTCCAAATTGAGTCCTGACTCTTTTGGATGAAACAATGTGATTTGTTAACTCCTCGTCAATACATTGTTTCTAACTTATTCACAAGCGACAAAGGAGTTGAGGAAATAACAACTAGAAGGGTAAAATGGTAATTTAGTAAATCCCGACTAGCTGATGACATTCATGAAGGGTAAACATAGATAATATTCAGTGGATCCGCTCATCATAATTAGGTTGAATTCTTGAGTAGAAAATAAATTCATTTGAACCAAAAGATTTTCAGTGTCAGCTCTTTAGTGGAGTCAGTTGGCATTAAGCTAAACTTGGAAAAGGTTTGTGAACTTTTGAGTCCAAGTGTTTAGCTCGAGCTTTGTTCATTTGGGTCCATGAGGTCACTGTCACGAATCACATCGATAAGAATAGTTAAACTGGAAGCTAAGTGTTGTCGCAGTTTTTCGGACAACGATTTAGGAGTCGTAGACGGTTAGACCTGAGGCCGGACCAAGTGGTCTCGTCTCGACTCGAGCGTGTCGGACTTGGTATCCCAAGTCTTCCCTTAGCTGTCTATGGTATCTGTCTCGTCCAGGCACCTGAAAAGTAAGCAAAGAAGGTGTGAACTACAAAGGGGAAACAGAGGGGTTGCCTCTGTTTACCTCTCCGACGCTCAACATTAGTAGGATTGAGGTGGTTTGTAGAGGGTTTAGTGTTTAGAGGTCGAGACTTGAGAGAAACGAGCGAGGTACGAGTTCGACAGCGTTTCAGTACTCAAATTCGGATTACCTGGACTAGGGGAGCGGCCCCTGTATTTATAGGCAGCCAAAGGGTGGTTTGAAGACCCCTTGGCCGAATGAACAAGGTTGGGCCGGCCTTGGAGGAGGGCCGGCCATGGAGAGCCGGCCATGGAGGAGGGCCGGCCTTGGAGGAGGGCCGGCCTTGGAGTGCCGGCCTTAGAGAGCCGACCTTGGAGGAGGGCTGGCCTTGGAGTGCCGGCCATGGAGAGCCGGCCTTGGAGGAGGGCCGGCCTTGGAGTGGCGGCCATGGAGAGCCGGCCATGGAGGAGGGCCGGCCTTGGAGTGCCGGCCTTGGAGAGCCGGCCTTGGACGAGGGCCAGCCTTGGAGTGCCGGCCATGGAGAGCCGGCCTTGGAGGAGGGCCGGCCTTGGAGTGCCGGCCATGGAGAGCCGGCCGGCCATGGAGGAGGGCCGGCCTTGGAGTGCCGGCCATGGAGAGCCGGCCATGGAGGAGGGCCGGCCTTGGAGTGCCGGCCTTGGAGAGCCGGCCTTGGACGAGGGCCGGCCTTGGAGTGCCGGCCTTGGAGAGCCGGCCTTGGACGAGGACCGGCCTTGGAGTGCCGGCCATGGAGAGCCGGCCATGGAGGAGGGCCGGCCTTGGAGGGCCGGCCATGGAGAGCCGGCCATGGAGAGCCGGCCATGGAGGAGGCCCGGCCTTGGACATGGCCGACTGACCTTTGGGCCGCCGACAGGCCGGTCAAGCATATGGCCGGCCATTGGCCGGCTGAGCATATGGCCGGCCACTGGCCGGCCGACCCTTGGCCCGGCCAAAGGCTGAGGCAAGGGTTCGCCCCTCGAGGCCTCGCACCGGTTGCGTGGGTCGAAGTGACGCCTTAGTCCCCGTCGGTCCGAGACGGACCGACAACATTAGCCCCCCGAGTTTCTGGTCGAGCGTAGATCGAGTGGAAACTCAAAATCCACGCTTTCATATGGATTGTGTTTGCGTCATGAGGAACGGCCTTTGGGCGTCGCGAGGGATGACTTATTGTTTCGGGTTGCTCGTGCGTGTCCTATTTTCTCGACTTACCAATGAAGGCGTGATCGATTAGCGCGACTTTATTGTGCGTGTCTTATTTTCTCGACTTGCCAATGAAGGTGTGATCGATTGGCATGACTTTATTGTGCGTGTCTTATTTTCTCGACTTGCCAATGAAGGCGTGATCGATTGGCACGACTTTATTGTGCGTGTCTTATTTTCTCGACTTGCCAATGAGGGCGTGATCGATTAGCACGACTTTATTGTGCGTGTCTTATTTTCTCGACTTGCCAATGAAGGCGTGATCGATTAGCACGACTTTATTGTGCGTGTCTTATTTTCTCGACTTGCCAATGAAGGCGTGATCGATTAGCACGTCTTTGTTGTATTGTGCGCGTCTTATGTTCTCGATTTGCCACCGAAGGCATAATCGATTTGCACGTCTTTGTTGTGTTGTGCGCGTCTTATTTTCTCGACTTGCCACCGAAGGCATAATCGATTTGCACGTCTTTGTTGTGTTGTGCGCGTCTTATGTTCTCGATTTGCCACCGAAGGCATAATCGATTTGCACGTCTTTGTTGTGCGTGTCTTATTTTCTCGACTTGCCAATGAAGGCGTGATCGATTGGCACGACTTTATTGTGTTGTGCGCGTCTTATTTTCTCGACTTGCCAATGAAGGCGTGATCGATTAGCACGACTTTTTTGTGAGTTTTTTTTTCTTTTTTTTTTGTTGAGCGAGCGAGCTCTAGTTTCGTTGAGCATTGTTTCCCATTAGCCCCCCGAGTTTCTCGTGTACTCGTAGAGGAGACTAGAAATTATAATGCAACAAGATAAAGATTTCGAGGTGAAATGTAATCTAGTTACCATGTAGAAATAGTCAAAAAATTACATCCCTAGTCCATTGGCCTTATTGAAATTCGAGATTGTCTTAAAACTGGAAATAAAATGACATAATTAGAAACGGGAGCGGGCTTCCACTGCCGTGCCAACTTCTGCAGCTTGACCGAGCTAAAGGATGGCGCTCACCATCTTTTCCTTCCATTTCCCGTCCATGCCTTGGACGTAGCACATCCTCGCCATCGATTGGTCTCCCAACATGATGGCAATCCCCTTCTCAGTTGGGAATTTCATCATCAGGTGATAGGTGTTGGAATCGATCTAGGGTTTGAGAAAATAATTAACGCTTCGGTAAGCGACGGAATTTTAAAAATTTTCTTTTTCAAGTAAAACAGTTTTTACTAACCTAGACAAGTGCAAGTACATGTAATTAAAAACCAATATGAGCTAGAAGTTTACTAACCTTTCTTGAAGCTTGAACTTTGAAGAAGCTTGTGGAAAGTTTGCAATGCTCGTCTCCCTTCGCAGCACGTCTCTCTTTCATTCCTCGGCACCTCGAGCAACCACGAAAGTTTCTATCACTAAATCACTTGAAAAGAAGGAATCAGTGAGTGGGCACTTTTAAACGCTATGACTTAAGAACGAGTCTCGAAGTCGCAGAGCTAAACAAGAAAAATCGAAAATAAACTTAGAGAGAGAGAGAAGAGGGGCGGCAACCACAAGTTCTAGAGAGAGAAGCTCTCAATCTCTAACTTATGTGGAATGAGAAAACAATGAGAATGAGGGCCCTATTTATAGGAGAGGGGTTAGCCTTAGAAAATAGGAGTTTCCTCTTTTTCCAAGCATTCATGAGCAATCTCTTATTGCCCATTCTCTCCATATGCGCCCATCACATTCATTCCCTTAAGGGATTTGTTTCCTAATTTGTTTCCTCTTCTTTGCTTGTCCTTGCCGCCCATATCCTTTCCTCTTAGAGGAAATTTGTTTCCTCTTTTTCTTTTGGCAAGTATCTAAATACATTTATGCACAAAATATTCTCTTTCTCTTGGGTATTTTGGGCGCCCAACATTTCTAGAAAGGCTTCTAGAATTTTCTTCACTTGTTCATGACAACATAAGAACAGGCCCATTAAGAATTTTCAATAAAATTCTTATGAAATGAAATTAATTCACAAGGCCCAATGATCAAGTCATGGCCGAGTGACATTAAGTCATCAAATGAACTTGTCAAAAAATTTATTGACATTCATTTCATCCTTTGTCTCAAAAGACAAAAATACCCTTTTAACTATTTTCGTTCTTGTTTTGACTTAGCTTCCAGTTTAACTATTCCTATCGATGTGATTCGTGACAGTGACCTCATGGACCCAAATGAACAAAGCTTTAGCTAAACACTTGGACTCAAAAGTTCACAAACCTTTTCCAAGTTTAGCTTAATGCCAACTGACTCCACTAAAGAGCTGACACTGAAAATCTCTCGGTTCAAATGAATTTATTTTCTACTCAAGAATTCGTCTTAATTACGATGAGCGGATCCACTGAATATTATCTATGTTTACCCTTCATGAATGTCATCAGCTAGTCGGGATTTACTAAATTACCATTTTACCCTTCTAGCTGTTATTTCATCAACTCCTTTGTCGCTTGTGAATAAGTTAGAAACAATGTATTGACGAGGAGCTAACAAGTCACATTGTTTCATCCAAAAGAGTCAGGACTCAATTTGGACACTGGCCAGTTCATTTATTCACACTCCAAGGAACAAAGCATGAGGTGACATACATTGCATTTCAGCAATCTTGTACATGAATTCCATATCTATGAGAACTTCACAAAGTTACTCATGACATACTCACAACTTAGTACTTCACCAATAGGCCTTGTTCGGAATCACATAGTGAGTCCGAACTTTGACTTTCTCAAATGAGAATACTAAGGTGTGAAATGGCATGTCTCATTTCAGGATTAAGGTAAGCATGATGCAATTCATACATAGTGACTTCGAGACATAAGAGGTTAAATGGTTTATTGTTTTATTGTCTCTAGAAGTGCACTGGTCAATTCAGTACCTTCGGAAGATACCTAGAAGAACTATAGAGTCCCCAACTCTCAATGCCTCATAACCAGACATCATAGATTCTTCTAACAATCATACTGAGGTCAATAGTCCTTTGACCCTAAGATTGCGAATATATCGTTTTACGCAAACTACGAAGAGTTTGTTCATGCAAATCTACATTTGTCTCTTCGTAAGTTGTTAAGTTTATTTATGGACTAAAAGACTAAGGTTTTATCATAAAGCTTCAAACAAAGAAAGAATGAATGAACGTTTCAACTTTATTAATGAATAGATAGGCAATTCAAGCAAGAGTCTTCATGAGACTTTATTACATCAAATGTACAAAATAAAGACTACAACTCTTCTTGTGGGCACCATTGACAACAAACTCCCACTTGACTCAAAGAAGGTGTGTGTAGTCCTTCATGCCTAATCCCTCACGATGTTGGTCGAAGACCTTGTTCGCTAGGGCCTTGGTGAATGGATCTGCGAAGTTGTCCACCGTTGAGATCTTCTTCACTTCCACGTCTCCGCGCTACACGATCTCTCGAATCAAATGGTATTTCCTCTCGATATGCTTAGAGCGCTTATGGCTTCTAGGTTCCTTTGAGTTAGCGACAGCCCCACTATTATCACAATAAAGGGTCATGGGCTCGTCGACGTTTGGAACAACTTCCAAATACTTATGGAACTTTCTAAGCCATACAGCCTCTTTGGATGCTTCAAATGCAGCCACATATTCTGCTTCCATTGTGGAGTCAGCAATGCGAGATTGCTTAATTCTCCTCCACACAACAGCTCCACCATTAAGGATGAACACAGATCCCGAAGTGGATTTCCTAGAATCCTTATCCGCTTGAAAATCAGAGTCGGTATATCCCGTCATAGTCAGGTCAGTACCTGAGTATGTAAGCATCAAGTTCCTAGTTCTTCGAAGATACTTAAGAACATGCTTAACAGCAATCCAGTGCTCGGGTCCAGGGTTGGATTGGAAACGGCTAACTATGCCAACGGCGAAACATATATCAGGTCTAGTGCAAAGCATAGCATACATGAGGCTTCCTACGGCAGAGGCGTAAGGAATCTTCCTCATGTCTTCAATCTCTTGTGCAGTCTTGGGAGACTGGTCCTTAGAGAGTGAAACTCCATGCCTAAAGGGTGTTTGACCCCTCTTGCAGTCTTGCATCGAGAAGCGATCCATCACCTTATTAATATAAGATGCTTGAGAGAGCGACAGGGTCCGGTTTTTCCTATCTCGAAAGATTTGGATCCCCAGAATGTACGCGGCTTCTCCTAGATCCTTCATATCCAATTGCTTTGCCAGCCAGACCTTAACCTCAGATAACTTACCCACGTCATTACCAATGAGTAGTATATCATCGACATATAGTACCAGAAACACAACTTTGCCTTCGTGTATTAACTTGTAAACACAAGGCTCATCTATTGACTGTTCAAAGCCAAAGCTCTTTACAGTTTCATCGAATCTAATATTCCATGACCTAGATGCTTGCTTTAGTCCATAAATGGATTTAAGCAACTCACAAACCTTGGTCTCTTGACCTTTATCCACGAAACCGTCTGGTTGAGCCATGTAAATGCGCTCGTCAAGATTGCCATTCAGAAAGGCTGTCTTGACATCCATTTGCCAGATCTCATAGTCGAGAGCTGCAGCTATGGATAGGAGTATGCGGATGGATTTAAGCATCGCGACTGGCGAGAAGGTTTCTTCATAGTCAATCCCTTCTTGTTGGGTATAACCCTTCGCCACAAGTCGTGCTTTGAACGTCTCGACGTTCCCATCAGGACCCCTTTTCTTCTTGTATATCCACTTACACCCTACGGGTTTAATCCCTTCAGGAAGGTCTACAAGTTTCCAGACTTTGTTGACATACATCGAGTGCATTTCAACTTTCATGGCGTCAAGCCAAAGGTTTGATTCAGAACAAGCCATCGCTTGGCTATAGGAAACAGGGTCATCCATGTCGGAGACGGCTACAAGAGAGTCTCCATAAGACATGTACCTGTCAGGCTTTTGAGTAGCCCTCCCACTACGTCGAAGTACTACTTGACGAGATTCTGATGAGTTAGGTTGTGTTTCAGTTGGGATAAGAACAGTTCTTACAGATGAGGTAGAAGCAATGTATTGACGAGGAGCTAACAAGTCACATTGTTTCATCCAAAAGAGTCAGGACTCAATTTGGACACTGGCCAGTTCATTTATTCACACTCCAAGGAACAAAGCATGAGGTGACATACATTGCATTTCAGCAATCTTGTACATGAATTCCATATCTATGAGAACTTCACAAAGTTACTCATGACAGACTCACAACTTAGTACTTCACCAGTAGGCCTTGTTCGGAATCACATAGTGAGTCCGAACTTTGACTTTCTCAAATGAGAATACTAAGGTGTGAAATGGCATGTCTCATTTCAGGATTAAGGTAAGCATGATGCATTTCATACATAGTGACTTCGAGACATAAGAGGTTAAATGGTTTGTTCTTATATTGTCTCTAGAAGTGCACTGGTCAATTCAGTACCTTTGGAAGATACCTAGAAGAACTATAGAGTCCCCAACTCTCAATGCCTCATAACCAGACATCATAGATTCTTCTAACAATCATACTGAGGTCAATAGTCCTTTGACCCTAAGATTGCGAATATATCGTTTTACGCAAACTACGAAGAGTTTGTTCATGCAAATCTACATTTGTCTCTTCGTAAGTTGTTAAGTTTGTTTATGGACTAAAAGACTAAGGTTTTATCATAAAGCTTCAAACAAAGAAAGAATGAATGAACGTTTCAACTTTATTAATGAATAGATAGGCAATTACAAGCAAGAGTCTTCATGAGACTTTATTACATCAAATGTACAAAATAAAGACTACAACTCTTCTTGTGGGCACCATTGACAACAAACTCCCACTTGACTCAAAGAAGGTGTGTGTAGTCCTTCATGCCTAATCCCTCACGATGTTGGTCGAAGACCTTGTTCGCTAGGGCCTTGGTGAATGGATCTGCGAAGTTGTCCACCGTTGAGATCTTCTTCACTTCCACGTCTCCGCGCTACACGATCTCTCGAATCAAATGGTATTTCCTCTCGATATGCTTAGAGCGCTTATGGCTTCTAGGTTCCTTTGAGTTAGCGACAGCCCCACTATTATCACAATAAAGGGTCATGGGCTCGTCGACGTTTGGAACAACTTCCAAATACTTAAGGAACTTTCTAAGCCATACAGCCTCTTTGGATGCTTCACAAGCAGCCACATATTCTGCTTCCATTGTGGAGTCAGCAATGCAAGATTGCTTAATACTTCTCCACACAACAGCTCCACCATTAAGGATGAACACAGATCCCGAAGTGGATTTCCTGGAATCCTTATCCGCTTGAAAATCGGAGTCGGTATATCCCGTCATAGTCAGGTCAGTACCTGAGTATGTAAGCATCAAGTTCCTAGTTCTTCGAAGATACTTAAGAACATGCTTAACAGCAATCCAGTGCTCGGGTCCAGGGTTGGATTGGAAACGGCTAACTATGCCAACGGCGAAACATATATCAGGTCTAGTGCAAAGCATAGCATACATGAGGCTTCCTACGGCAGAGGCGTAAGGAATCTTCCTCATGTCTTCAATCTCTTGTGCAGTCTTGGGAGACTGGTCCTTAGAGAGTGAAACTCCATGCCTAAAGGGTGTTTGACCCCTCTTGCAGTCTTGCATCGAGAAGCGATCCATCACCTTATTAATATAAGATGCTTGAGAGAGCGACAGGGTCCGGTTTTTCCTATCTCGAAAGATTTGGATCCCCAGAATGTACGCGGCTTCTCCTAGATCCTTCATATCGAATTGCTTTGCCAGCCAGACCTTAACCTCAGATAACTTACCCACGTCATTACCAATGAGCAGTATATCATCGACATATAGTACCAGAAACACAACTTTGCCTTCGTGTATTAACTTGTAAACACAAGGCTCATCTATTGACTGTTCAAAGCCAAAGCTCTTTACAGTTTCATCGAATCTAATATTCCATGACCTAGATGCTTGCTTTAGTCCATAAATGGATTTAAGCAACTCACAAACCTTGGTCTCTTGACCTTTATCCACGAAACCGTCTGGTTGAGCCATGTAAATGCGCTCGTCAAGATTGCCATTCAGAAAGGCTGTCTTGACATCCATTTGCCAGATCTCATAGTCGAGAGCTGCAGCTATGGATAGGAGTATGCGGATGGATTTAAGCATCGCGACTGGCGAGAAGGTTTCTTCATAGTCAATCCCTTCTTGTTGGGTATAACCCTTCGCCACAAGTCGTGCTTTGAACGTCTCGACGTTCCCATCAGGACCCCTTTTCTTCTTGTATATCCACTTACACCCTACGGGTTTAATCCCTTCAGGAAGGTCTACAAGTTTCCAGACTTTGTTGACATACATCGAGTGCATTTCAACTTTCATGGCGTCAAGCCAAAGGTTTGATTCAGAACAAGCCATCGCTTGGCTATAGGAAACAGGGTCATCCATGTCGGAGACGGCTACAAGAGAGTCTCCATAAGACATGTACCTGTCAGGCTTTTGAGTAGCCCTCCCACTACGTCGAAGTACTACTTGACGAGATTCTGATGAGTTAGGTTGTGTTTCAGTTGGGATAAGAACAGTTCTTACTGATGAGTTAGGTTGTGTTTCTTCAAGCACAATTTTTCTTCTAGGTTTCGCATCCTTCATAAAGTCCTCCTCAAGGAAACGAGCATTCGTGCTAACGAAAGTCTTATCGTCCTCGGGACTATAGAAAGTAAAACCTTTGGTTTCCTTTGGATATCCCACAAACAGGCACAATTCTGACCTACTAGCCAACTTGCTAGTCTTTTGCCTCAGCACGTGTGCAGGCCAACCCCAAATTCGGATGCGGCCAAGATTCACTTTACGGCCAGTCCATCGTTCATAAGGAGTACCAGGAACCGTTTTGGACGGAACTTGGTTCAGAATATAGGCGGCTGTTTCAAGGGCATATCCCCAAAAGGAAAGCGGGAGTGATGAGTAACTCATCATTGATCTAACCATCTCCATAAGAGTTCGGTTTCTTCTCTCTGACACTCCGTTTTGTTGAGGTGTGTCAGGTGCGGTAAGCTGAGAAGCGATACCTTCTTCTTTAAGAAAGTCATCGAACTCTCCAAACATATACTCACCACCTCGATGAGATCGAAGGGTTTTGATCACTTTGCCATTTTGCTTTTCCACTAAAGCCCTAAAGACCTAAAATACGTTAAAGGTCTCGGATTTGTGTTTAAGCAAATAGACAAACCCATATCTTGAGTAATCATCAGTGAAGGTAACGAAGTATTCGTATCCTCCACGTGCCTGTTGGTTGAGCGGACCACATACATCAGAATGTATTAGTTCCAGCAACTCAGTGGCTCTTCGACCCTTATCGGAGAAAGGTCGCTTAGTCATTTTTCCTTCTATCTAGACTGATATGACCAAGTCTTAAGTGCCAGAGGTATGTTGATTTTGTTAGATCGGAGGATTCAGAAAGTTTGATCCTCTTTGGCTCCCTAATTAGATCGTTATCTATTTCGGTGTCTAAAAGAGAAGGTTGAGTGGGATAGATGTAAAAAAGACCATTCTTCATACATGCATCAGTGACAAAAGAATTAGAAAAAGAAATACGAATTCCATTCTTTATAAACTTTAAACAATAATCTTGCTCAAGAAGTCGAGCAACGGATATTAAGTTCTTCCCAAAGGTAGGAACAAAATAAACATTATTCAAGTTTAAAGTGCGGTCTTCAAAATACAGCGTCACGGATCCCACAGCCTTTGCAGACACCAGGCTCCCATCTCCCCATTTGAAACAGAACTCGCCTTCCTCTAAGCTTTCGGTTTTCTTGAAACCATTCAAGGAACAACAAATATGGTTAGTAGCAGCGGACTCGAGAATCCACGTTGATACATTATCAGCTACTAAGCATGCTTCAGTAACTAGTACAATACTATGTTCCTTTGCTTTGAGATAGGCGGGACAGTTCTTTTTATCGTCCTTGTGAGGTCTCTTCTTAGTTCCAGAGGCGGAGGCTTTGTGCTCAGTAGCATGTGCCTATCCTTTATTCCTCTTTCTCTTAGTGAGACCTACAGCAGTGTGAAGTTCCTCCATAAGCTTGGTAACAGTGTACTCTAGCTTGTTAATGGAGTAGTTCATCTTGGAGGTATCAAGAGATGCGGGGAGAGTTTCTAAGATCACATCTATGACATTCTTCCCATCAATCTCAGATCCTAGGATTTCCATTTTATTTAGATAACTAATGATCAGTATCATAAAGTCTCTAACAAGAGTCCTAGCCTGCATATGACAGTTCATAAACTGTCAGACTGCTTGTAGCCTTGTTTGACGCCTTTGCCCTCCAAACATCTCAAGGAGATTGTAGAGCATGTCAGCGGCAGTCTCGAAGTCATGATGTTGCTCTTTCAGCATATTGTTCATAGATGCCAAGATATAGCACCTCACAATCTCATCGGATCGAAGCCAGGCCGCTAAGGCGTCATTGTCCTCTTGAGTTGAATCATCATTCGTCAGAGGAGGACATGGGTGGTGAGTACCCATTTGTGCTTGTAAACGGTAGGTATTATGTCGAGGTTACGTTTCGAGTCTATGTAGTTTTCGTTTTCGAGTTTGTTCGAGGAAAGAATGAAAGAGAGAGAGTTGGGAGACATATTGCCTATAAAAGTTGAAACAAGTTTATGATTAGTCTTTGGTTTAGGATTTAAGTTTGATTAAGACTTTTATAAAATCCAAATGTGTTATAAACCAAACGATAATTTACTCCCTCAAGAGAAGGCCGCAAAAAATCTCCTTTTATAAGTAAATGACACATCAATAATGCTAAGCCAAGATGTCAATACATCTATTTTGACTAGCCACCTTGTAAATTGGTTTGATCACTCACATCCTTTCGCAGGGCCTCGAGGGAGGATTACTAGGGATTGAGCCTAAGTGTGCAACCAACCAGTTAGTCCAAAAGATCAACTTTGAAAAACAATCCCCCAAGGGGAGGCCTTGCCATCATTGTCTCACTCTCGGACGTAGCTCATTGAGCAATGATCAGAGCAAAGCGCCCTTGAGTACTCTCATTTAAGAGAGGGCCACGAGGGTGACTCTTAGTCCGGCGACACTTGCACTTTTCATTAGTGTTGGGGATCGTGGGTTACAAACAACAAGTATAACCCTCCCACTTAGTTTTTGGAGTTGGTTCATCGACTCTTATAAGTTCGGAAACAGATTTCCTAGTTAGAGAGCGACAGAGCGGACAACTAGAAGAGAATCTTAGATCGACATGTTCAGAGTAGTATTAGTGCATAAAGGCACAAGGTACATACTCGATCTTTTCCTATTTTCTATTTCGGGAAAGTGCGTGAGGGAAGTGTGAACTTCAACTCACTCGAACACTTGAAAGTTTGAGATTACACATCTTTTTATTTTTCGGCTTGTCTACAAAGAGACCTCCCACTCAAATTTTCAAGAGCATATAGATTTTGAACATATGTGATATAGATATAGTTTTGAAAACATTTTGAAAACTTATTTGATTTGGATGACAAAATATTTTCAAGTTTGAAAGTGAAAACGGTTTTTCAAAATTCAAACAAGTTTTGTAAAAATTCAATTTCAATTAATCTTTCAAAAATCAAAACTTTTAATCTTACACATCATGTTTATAATCATATGAAAAACATTTTTGCTCAAGAAAATTTTCTCATTAGAGTTCTATAACTCATGGTAGTGGGGTTTGAAAATCCGGATTTCTAAAAAACTGGAGTTTCAGACAGCCGCGCACCTCAGAGTAAAATCGCCATATCTGGCGGCTCCGATGTCCTTTTGAGCCGAAACCGGTGGCATTGGACAGAAGACAAATAGATCTTTAATTTGATTCAAGAATCATTAAATTTAGATTTCTGAACAGAGAGTTATGCCACTTTTAATGCGGGTTTACTCCAGCTCGAAGAAAAAGAAATAAATTAAAGCTTGGTCCTTTTTAGGTGCGAAAAAGAATCGAGTGTAACGGAACGTTTTAAGATGTTGTTTAAAGCTTTTATTTGTGTTTTATTAGCAGGGTAATAACATAGAATAAAAGAAATAACAACATGCATAAAACGATTCAAGTAAATGAACGAAACTAGCAAGACAATATAACTAGTCACAAAATTTTACTCGAAATTCTCAAACCTTTAAAACACGTTTTTCAATATAAAAAATTAAAAACTTTTAGAACTGATTCTAATGTGTTTTAAAAACATCCCAAACTCATAGAAAATCAACATGCTTTTTAATTTAAAGACAAGAGCATTAAATTAAAAAAAAAATCTAAAATAACAATTCTAACTTGTCACAAAATTAGTAAACTTTCGAAAACGATTTTCAAGCTCATAATTTTAAAAACATGTACATGCTAATCTTTGACCATAGCTCTGATACCATTTGTTGGAATCGATCTAGGGTTTGAGAAAATAATTAACGCTTCGG